>NC_135173.1:21781364-22106364 GCF_041146795.1 Maylandia zebra | reverse complement strand
AACACATTTCTTGAAACTACGCCTCATATCCTCACAACAGTAAACACAAATCCATAACATCTCACTCAATTTCCCAAACATCCTATTTCCAGGTCAAAATGAAGCTCTACACCCAAAACTATTCACTCCTGCTGAAAAACCAAACTTTGCCCTCAGACATCAAACACAAGCCCTCAAAAACACACACACTACAACAGAGTTTTGCACACTGGTACAATTAATTCAAAACAATAGTTCCAAAACAAATAGGTTGCTTATGGTTCTCCCCTTCAAAACCCTTGTCACATGATAAACACAAAAGACGCAACCAATGTATGTACAGTGGCACATTGTCATTCATGTACTATACAGTACAACACACACCAGAAACATTATCCCACCTCAGCATCTTGTCTTTGGTCTGGGTCAGGCCAGAGAATCTCATCCACATCACAGGCTATATTGGCCCCAGCCAGGCAGCGGGGGTAAAATCCTCTTGCATGCCTGATCCACCCCTGGCATGCATCTACTGATATGTCTAGGCAGGCCTCTTCCATGGCCTGAAGGAGGTGAACACAGACATAAGGTTCTCGGCCATACACTTTCCACCGCCATGCCGAAAATAACTCCTCTATCGGGTTTAGAAAGGGAGAGTATGCAGGCAGAAAGATATTAGAAAACCTTGGGTTATTGGTAAACCAGTCACGAACCAGAGCAGCGCGATGGAAGCTGACGTTATCCCACACAACAACGTAGTGAGGCTGCTCTGGCTGTGCTGGTTCCCTGTAGTCCAGCTGGAACATATGTTGTCTTAAACCATCAAGAAAAGCAAGGAGAAGCATAGTGTTATAGGGTCCTAGTACGCCATGGCGGTGGAGTACCCCTCGTTGGCTGATGGCTGCGCACATAGTGACATTCCCCCCACGCTGACCAGGGACATTTACAATAGCCCGATGGCCAATTATGTTCCTCCCCCTTTTCCTTCTTTTGGTCAGGTTAAAACCTGCCTCATCCACAAAGATTATTTCATGGGGAACAGGCCGTCCTTCAATCTCAAAGATTCTCTGCAAAACACATAACACAGTAGAGTCAATCGGTACCCTGAACCACAGTTCAAGAGTGCTGAAATGGCAGCATAAACTGCCATGCTGTGATGGTACACAATACTTTATACAGTATCAAAACTCATACCTGAACATATTCCACACGTTGGTTTTTCACTCTGTCAGAGTTTCGTTCGAAAGGGACTCGGTATGCCTGTTTCATCCGGAATTGATTCTTTCGGTCAATTGTGGAGAGGCTGATGGCATTTATGCCTCGAAAAAGATGATCATCCTCAATCACTCTCCTTTGAATCTCTTGCAGGCGGATTACATTATTTGCAATTACCATGTTTACAAGTTCCCTCTCTTGCTCCTCCGACAAAAGCCTTAACCTGCCTCCACCAGGTGGTCGTCTCTGTGTCCTACAAAAATAGAAGCACTCATTACTGTAACTGTCACACATTCATTTTACAGGCAAATAATGGAAACATACTGAAACTCAAGACACATAAGTTCAGTAACTTAAACGTTACTGTACAAAGCAGTCTTACTGCAAGTACACCTACCTGTTTTCCTCCCTGAAGGTTCTGATGATGGAGGCAACAGTGAAGCGACTCAAATTTGGTTGTACTCGTTGCCCAGCCTCCCTCATAGTCATCCCATGGACAAGGACATGGTGAACTAAAGTGGCTCGAATTTCATCCGAGACTGACTGTCTTCTTGCCCTTGCTCTTCCCCTTCCTTGTCGCCGTCGTTCTCCACCTCCTTCACCACGTCCTCTTTCTCCACCACGTCCTCTTCCTTTGCATCTCTTTGGATCCATTGTTTCAAACCTGAATGAGCTGACTTTGGCCCTTTTATCTATCTATCGCAGGTTCTGATTGGTGTGTGCTAAATTTTGACTCCTAGTGTTTCCACCTGGTTAATTGTGTGCTAATTGAGCTCAAGCTATGCTGACTTAAGTTAACATTATTGCATGCTAGTGCTTTCTAAATGACTACATGGTGTAAGCACTGTAAAATGTAGGGATTTGTGTGTAGAGTTTTGCAGTAACAGTTCACCAAATTTGAGTCATGTGTCAAAGCAGGGAATAGTGTTTATAGTTCAGGGAAATGGGTGAGCTTTTTGAACAGTAGCGTTACGGTTTTGAAATTTTAGTTTAGAGGCCTGGTTATAGTGTTTAAGCAATCGAGAAAAACTGTAAAGCTCCAACTTATGATTGCTATACAGATCACCTTTCCACCCCAACTGTCAGAGTCCATATGGCCCAGAATGTGTCTGAAGTTGAATGAGCTCTTTAAAAAAAAAATAAAAAAAATTCTATATTACATTTTGTTATAACCTGTCTGCGTTATGGCATCAAAATACATACACCATACTAACTAGCAGACTATATTGGTAATGTGTATCAGAGAAACCTCTTTTCCAGCCACATCATTCTTGTTCAAAATCCTACTCAGTCACTGTTGCCTTCAATGGTCAAAAAAGTTCAAGAGGAAGTTTGAGTATTTATTCATTTCAGTTGCACAAAGGCTAAAAAAATGCTTTGGTCTTGACATTACTTTGAGCTTCCGGAAACTTGCATGTATCCTTATAAACACGCACTTTCTGAATTTGTTAGGTTCTTGCACGTGCTGCAGGTTGGTTTGTTCTTCGGATTGTTCAGTGTTGTCCTAAATTAAATGGTATATATTTTCAATATTGAATCCTAAATAATATCCACTGTAATGTTTAAAATTGCATTTGATAATTAACATATGGCCAAAATATTAATTAATGATATATGAGCTTCTCATTTTTGATTCAGTTCTTGGACCTGTGTCACATATCACATTATTTTAATGTTACACTTGACAAAAATGATATGACTATGGCATGCATCATTTAGCACATTCTATTTTTGTGTGAGACCTGTGGTCACCCTGCTCTGTTTACTTCACATGTCAGTAAATATCCAGGTGGATGCCTTTGCTCCCCTGCATTTTCGCACACATTCTGCCCTTTCTGGCAGAGCACTAGGTCATTAGAACTTGATGGCTGCATTGCAGAAAAGGCAGTTCCCAAACTGCCACTCTCCCTAGATAGCAGGCTTTCTCTTCTTCCTAGCTCTCATTTCTTTTTCTATCACTCTCTTCCAGACCATCCACTCCCTCCTCTCCACCCACTCTCTGCTATCTACCTCTCTTACGCTTCATCTCCTCCTCCCACCTCTCTCTCACTCTTAGCGACTCTGTCTTTTTTACTTTCTCTCTTGTGCTCTGTCATTCCCTGTGTGTTTTATTGCTGGATCATGTCCAGTACCCACCTAGATGCCCCTGTGGACCGCAGGCTGTCTCCCTCTCCACTAATGACCTTGCATAGTATGGCTAGTCAGAGGTGGATTTCGGGACTGCTGATACCAAAAAAGAGGGTCCAACAGTGCATAAGAAATAAATCTTCAACCTCACTTTTTTTCCTAGTGGTTGAACGGGCATTGTCCCTACAGGAAATCCTGGAGATAATGATGTAGAAATGACATAACATGCAGCTCAGATGTATAATAGAAAGAGTGAAATGTTCACTTCAGCTTTAAACATTATTTTGTTACTTAAAGATAATAAAAGGAAAAGGCAATAAAAAGTGTTTCATTTTGGAAAGAGAATAAAATAAAATGCTGAAAAATTCAGTAAGTGACATGTGAGTACAAATGACTGCAGTTCGAATCTGTTACAGTTTACTTATGAATGATTTATTCACAGGTGGCTGACCACAAAGAGCAGCTTCATAGATTTTACAGTTTGTAAGAACAGAAATATGTTCATGTCAGAGGCATTCAGCCATCCATCCGTTTGCTAAAGAGGTCGTGTGTCAAAGGACAAAGTGTCACTCAGGGATGGAGCCTTGCTCAGTGCACACAGACCCTGGAAATGTTTGTCACAAGTCTGTGCGAAGATGGAAAAACTTACTTCATCTGTAAACTTCCAAAACCATACCTGATCTAAATTTAGCCGATCCCTCCTTCAAAGGCATTATCTTCTTATGTGCATCTGTAACACTCTCTGCACTGTGGGACCTTTTTGAGCACTTCGTACTTGCGTTACTACAGAGTGCACTGGATTCCATCCAAAAAATCAAATCACCAACTATCCAATTTGAATTTCACTTTGGTGAAGAGGACAGAGACACATGTAGCCAAATCTGGAGAAAAGGGGAGAAAAGTGTGATGAGATTCTATTGATTGAACCTTCCTTACTTTTTCACAGACCTCTGTCCTGGAACACAATGGCACACATCACATGTCACATTTCTCACTGCTGAAGCAGAACTCCTTATTAATAGTCTAACCACAGAGAAATTTCATATCATATCAAAAAAGCACATTGTTCTGACTCACTTCAGACCCAATATGTCAACTTTTGTTATGGAAACTGGATTTTTTAAACTGAAAATTATAATGTGAATCTATATAGTAAAATATCTCCAAAACCAACTTATGTATGAGGTGTCATAAATGAAAAGCAAGGTTGAACTGTTTAAAGAAAAGTGATATTTGAAATTTCCCCCAATTGTCTTCACCAGATAAACTGTGAGCGTGTCGGTATGCTGATACCACTATAGCTGTTACCTTGCTGCTGTTAAAGACATGGCTGTATGATCAAGCTGCTTCCTGAGAGGAATCTAAAAAAGGTAGACTAGGGGGAAAAAGGCACTTTAATCACTAACACATTAGTTGCAACAGCCTTAATTCTTTATAATGGTTCGGTGACATAACATTTCTTCCTAGTTTTTCATCAAGCCCAAATCAATTAAACGCAAACCACATTAACCTGTAGAACAAGGAGATGCTTCCTACCTAGATTAATTATGGTCATTTCATCTTTGCATCGTAAAGACCATGCTACTGATAAATTGTTTATACATTAGTTGTTTAAAGACCAATGATCGTGTCCTTAAGTTGTTGATGAATCATTGCTCCTTGACTAAACGGGTTCCTTGAGGTTAAGATGAAAATGATTCCTTGGCTCTATGCAAAAAAAATGCATGTGGCTCTGCCAGCAATAACATTCCATCATGACTAATCTCTGCAGTAAAGGAGATTAGGAGACTGGCACTTCACTGTCTTCATGGTTACACTCTAAAATTGACTGCATAAGCAAAAAGGGCAGAGGTTGTTGATTTGTTGATTTATCTAAGAAGCAACTACAAGGTCAAGCGTGTCAAAACATTATATTAGGCAGTGACACAGCTTGATCATGATCAAGTTTACCAGTTTCAAAGTCTTCTAAATGATGACTACCCCTGCTCTGATTCATTAACATAATGCTCATCAGGCTTGTCCCCATTGCAAAAGACTGCTAAGCCACATCACTTGAAAAGCCTCATTTATGCCAACAAGCAATTCCCGGTGAATTATGGATTGATTTAGGAATTCTCAGGTGCTAAGTTTTATAGATGATCTCTAAAATCTATGAGAAAATGTAACATAGTTAAACACACAAGCAGGCACTTGTCTCGTTGATACATTTTCAATTCCAATGTCTGAGGGGGACACATTCCTAGTAAGATTCAGCTAATATCACTGATGTACGTAAGAAGCCAGCGTTCCATGCCAGCAGCATGAAAACCATTTATCTCTCTTAGGTTGTACATGGTATTTCTTTTGGGTAGGCAGTAATTTATGCCCCAGGCGGTGACAGGCAGAAAAATGCCTTACATGTTTTCAAAGCAATATGAGAGGGGCTTGTCTAAATGTCCCCATCCTCCATCTGTCTCTATTGGGCTTTCGATAGACACACTTCAATCTCTTCATCCGAGCCTCTCTGGCATCAGGATCCTGTGGATGGCCCTATAGGCAGACAGGCAGAGAGCACTTCACTTCCTCCCACACTCATCTGCAAATTTGAGTAGTGGGACGGGGCCAGGGGGATGCGCAGTGGGACAGATCATTTAGATATAATGTATCACTGGAATATAATCAGCCTAACTCACAGGAAATCATTTTCACTCGAGGTGATAGCACTTCCTCGTAACTAATAGTGATACTAGCTGATTTGATGCAGATCATAGAGAACTAGAAAGTGCATTTTCTGAAGAAACTGCAGTGTGAATGCTTGAATCTGAATGTATGCACTGAAATGAATTAATTGCTGAATTTTGAGTTAAAAATATTGAATGAGATTAAAAAAAAACAAAAAAACGAATTTAACCTGAAAACAAAGGTGCTGAACTGCTAAAAGCTGAAGGTTACACAGAAGAAGGAGTTGGAAAAAAACTGAAAATGTTTTAAATGTAAATTAGAAAACCCTAAGAAATGAGAAAAGAACATTTAGAGTCAGAAAACATCTGAAAGAATATTAAAAGGTCATATTCTTTGAATCACTGAATGACTCAAATGTGATCCCTCCACTTTGATCCACACAGTTTAAAAAGTTTAAATGCCTGAGCTTTGAAAGATACGGTGTTGGAAAGAGAACAACGATGGCGACGTTTTGAGGGTAAAATGATGGCTGTAACACTGTGGACACAGCAGCAGTTGAAAGAGAAGTGTTTAAGATGAATCTTGGTACAGTGGCAGGCAGAGCTCGTTAAGCAGGCAGGTGTGAGCCTGGTTGCTATAGTGACCGCACCCAATGGCTCCATACACACGTACACAGACATGCACCTCACTTTTGCTGCTTAAAATGAACAGAAAAGTCAGGCCGAAACAAATCGCTCCCAAATGAAAAGTAAAAGTCGTATTGACAAAATTCTTTCACCGTGAGTGACAGCAATGTCTAGTCTACTGAATTCTCAGTTTTCATGCCTGTGGAGTTTATTATATGGACGTGGTGACAGTGGAAAGACACCATGCTCTTCTGATTTTCAAACGAACCTTCTGAGCCATTTTAACATTAGAGTCTATGGAAGAGTTGGAGGGAGGAGGCTGTGCATTGGTGACATTTATGAAAGAACCATAACACCTAGTACAATAGTAAACACATTGGATGAAAGAGGACAGCCATGGCTACGTTTTGAGGGTAAAATCATACCTGTAGAGCAAACGCTGCGGACACAGCAGCAGTTTTAAAAAAGATTTTAAGATTATTTTTTTTGCTCCTCTCACTCTAGCAGTTGAGCTGTCTCACTCTAGCCCCAACATTCCGTCCCATACACACCCATTATAAACTCTGAAACGGGTGAAAAAACATCATGAAACTTAAACTGGAACTGAAGAAAAAGTATAATAGATATTGAAAAGATAAATACAAGTTGAATAGTTGAATGTCTTGTCTTCGTTTTAAAGTTTGAATGGTGGCTCTATGTGAACGTATGTTGAAGTAGTAAGAGTTTAAAAATGAGTAAGTTGAATGAGAATTTGAAGGGTCTCCCCATTGAAATACATGGGAAATTTTTGTTGAATAAAGTTGAATAAAATTAAAAATATAAATGTTAAAAATGAGAAAAATACAAGCAATCATGTCCAAAAGAATAGGAATCTAATGGTGTTTGAATGGTTTTTCTAAGTTGAACGGTTCTGAAGGAGTAGGCTTTCAAAAAAACGTACGGAATAGATAATAAAATATAAGAATAAAGATTAGAAGAACAATACTGTGAATGCTTTTCAAGCATTCACACTAATAACCAGTTATAAGCAGTTGAAATACCCAATTACTTTAAGTTCCACTGTAATAGAAAGGAATACAGAAAACTACAGTGTATTTTCAGGTTTGTTGATAGTAATAAATGAAAGGAGACCATATATAAAACATGCATAAAAAACAAAAGTGGTATGTTTGCTTCATGCTTTAAATAGGCCTCATCCTTCTCATACGTGAACACAGTTACATACCCCTGTAATTTATCAGGAATCATTTCATTTTGTTAATATAGCACTGCATGGACATGGAGCCAAAACAACTCTGAATAAACAACACGTTGGAAATCCTAAAACTAACAGTGACAACAACACATTAATCCAGAGCCTCAGGCATGTCTGATACACGACTGCCTCTCTTTAGAAATGAGCTTTGGTGGTGTGTGAGAGCTGTCAGAGGCTAAATGCTAAGGCGACACTGTTGGTTATGGGTTACAAGTGAAAAATGTGGAGGGTCACATATCTGTGAATTGTCTTTACTTTGTGTGCATATGAAATGTACAGACAAATAACAAAGATGTAATCATTGTTATGTGAAGAGAGTATTCTCATCAGCATCATCAGGTCTTGGTTGAAAGCCTTCACCCCAGGAAAAAACAAAAAAAAAGCAAACATGGTATTCAGTAATATTGTTCCAATATGATTTATCAGAAAGGAAAGAAGTTTTATTTTTTTCAACAGACAAATTAAAATGAAGACAATAAAGCCTGTTTAATCAAGCCTTTTGAATCAAATAATTTTCTCATCAATGAAATTTACCTTACAATGAAAAGAACACGAATTGTAGGCTAAAGGGACCTAAATGTAGATTCACTCCCAGGCAGATGTAAAGGAAGAAAAACAAAAGTCCATTAATAAAAGATATTCCACAACAGGGAAGGAAACACATGGGAACTGCACAATAAAGCTTGATTTAGACTTCTGTGGGAAATTTATGCCCTAACTTACATAGTAAGTTAAGTAAAGGTCCTTTGATCCCCAAACCCCAACCTACCATGACATTCAAGTCATTGGGGTCTGCAGTGATCTGATGTGCCGTTACATTTTTGGGATGTGCACATTATGGAAAAAGTTGCGGTGTAGGATTAAAACGGGGTTCTGGTTATGGTGTAAGTTATGATATAGATCTGAAGTATAATTCATGTGTTAGACAAAGGAAAGAGTAATAAGGAAAGAGGACACAGCGTGGTAATAAGACACAGGTGGGAATAATCAAACACAATGAGACAGGCGGTGAGGTATATCAACACATGAAGCAAAAAACCCCAAAGTAAAACAGGAAGTGAGATTTGAAAAGCACACAGGAATTTTTTTTAGTTTTATTTTAGTTTTTTTTTCCAGATCTCACTTGGATCATTGGCTGTCAAGGACAGTTTTTTATATTCTGTTACTGCCTCTCATATTAATTTAACATTTTGTTTTAGTAATTTTAAGCTGTATTATTAATGTATTTTAATATCTGATGTTTTTTTCTAAATAGTGCCATTTACTTAAAAACAAAACATATGGAAAAATAAAGCAACAACTTGATCATAATAAACAATATACAAAACTTTTTCAATAGCATGGAGGATAAAATCCTACAACACCTGCTGTGTTTTCCTTTCTCCCTTTCCCTCAACAAACTCCTACAGCTATTGTGCATTAACAGGTCAGTATAAATTAACTGGACTTATATTAGGTGCTTGTTAGACATAATGAAATGCATCAGACAAGACTGCTGCAGAGGCAATGGCCATTTGGTTTCGTACCCTTCCTTTGGACCAACAACTTCCCATCTTCCCATGTCCAATTTAATTTTGTTCTGAATGATGAACTCGCACTAGCTGCCGCAGTGGGAACTGGCATTACCAGCACACTTCACTCAGACTTAAATTGGAGAGCACTTTTTCCAGGGAATCCACACATACAGACACACACACCATAAAACTTTAAATCCTTATTTTTTTTACGAGTTAAAAAAAAAACATAAACAAACAAACCAAACCAAAAAAAGGAAGAAAACCCCCCAAAAATAATCTCACCAACCATGATGACAGTTTAACTGCAGGGGCAGGTAACTTGCATGTAGCAGTTCTAAACTGCACACATAAACAGCCAAATGCAACAAAACCAGAACTGGACAAGGCTTCACCTCCTATTGGGGTTAGCAGGAAAACAAGAACATGGCAATATGACAGCTATCCTTGTTCATCTCACGGATGGCAATAGAGCTGCCTGCAAATATGACAGGCTAGCAAAGTTAACATTCAAATTCAGCTTCACATCCTTGCTATTGTGGGAAAAAGGGGGAACATAAAATCATATTAGAGTTTATCTGATGGACGTCATACTGTACGTGATTGAGCCTATTGTCCAAGGGGATTTTTTTGTTTGTAGATGGCTACACAGCATAATCTATCCCATTAATAGACAAGCACATGAGTGCTTTGAGAAACAATTGCTATTTTCTGTTTTTATGCAAAATCATATGTGCGTCCGTCTGTCTGTGTGCAAATGTACATTGTGCCTTAATGACATAGAGGGAGGGGTTCTCAATTCATTTACTAACATACTTAGAACATCAAATAAATCACATCAATATGTCCACTGAAACAGCAGATTTGAGTGTTTCTGTAATCATTCCTCAAACATCTTTCTTCATTTATTCAGGCTTTCAGCTACAGATGTTTCCATTCTCACACAGGCCTTCGGTATGCAGCTCATATTTTTCCTTATTCCCTTCTCTCAATCTGAAAACAGGATTTTATGTAAACATGACACTGGTGAATGAACTATTCTTCCCTCTTCTTTCTTAACCACTTATCCAGTTTAAGGCTGCAGAGGGATAGAGGCCTGTCCCAGGTGTCATAGGAGAATAACCCAAGTCTGGACAGGTCACCAGTTTACCATAAGGCCAACACAGCAAGACAGACAATCATTTATGCTCATATTCTCAGTGATGGCCAATGTAAAATTACCAGTTAACATAATTTGCCTGTTTTTGGACCGTGGGTTGAAGCCAGAGTACCAGAGTGAACCAAAAGCCAGAGCAACCCAAGTGAGAAAATATGCACATGTCACACAGAAAGACTAGAGCCAGTGGGTTCTTACTGTGAGACAACAGTGCTAACGACTGTATCATATTGTCAACCTTGACTGAACTATTAATACACATTTAGGTAAACTAAAGAGTAATCAGTACTATATTACTTAGATGAAAAGGATGGGACTCAAATAATGTCACTGATTAGCACGTTTTGATATCATTTTCTTGGCACTGAAATATTCAGTGGCTGCTTATTAAAGTTGTGAAAATGTAATTTATTTTTCAGCAAAATGCACAAAAACACATGGATCACATATCTGATTATGTGAAAACACATGTTATTTAAAGGGCACTTGCCCTCTAAATAAATACATGATTCTGTGTAGATTTTTCAAGCACATTTCTCTTAGTGCCAGTTAAATGACATAATTTATTATAGTGCAAGAAGTAAGATGTAAATGAAAAAAATTGTCATTCAAAGTGTGAAGTCTGTTCAGCTTTCATGTTTATTTCCACTTTGGTAATTAATTGTGTTTAAACGTAATTAGAGGGAATTGCATCTATTGTGTTACTGCCTGGAGATGCTTTCTTTCTTCGCTTTTCTTGTTTTCCACTTTTAATTGGCTGTCTCTTAAGCAGCGCACACAAGGCTGGACTTCCAAGGACAAATAACCCCGCAGCTAAACCTGAGTCACTATCTCGTTGTTTCATTGTAGCACAATTTGCAGAGGAAATCCCACTACTGTATACTGTAGAGTAAAAAACATAAACTCAAGTGACATGTATTATTCACATTCAGTCTTTCAATAAAGTAACTATGGCAACAAGACATTTGCTGCTGGCTTTTATGAAATGGTGACCAAGGTTTGGTCTAATAAAAATGGTATTCTCCAGATTATTTCAGAATCACATCTAACTCTTACCAATTTCAGGATTACTTTTCTGCTGGATACTGTGCACATTTGGTGCACACTCATGTTTCCATAACTTGCACATGAGAGATATTTTGCACATGAAATATTTGATTTGATCAGGCATAAAACAGCTTCAGGTGCACTTCTGTGCTGTTTCAGGCTTGGCTATACCCCTTAGGGTAGCACACTGATTGGCTTGGTGGAAAAGAAGAATCCCTTTTAGCACAGTTTAGTTACAGGCAGCATAGTTTCCGGACTGGGCTTAGTAGACACAACTGACAGTGTCTGTGGGTGGGGAGTCAGCGGCGGTTCATGACCTTTTTAAGCGTGAGTGACTCCCGCTCATTGGTGTCCCCGTTGTGTCACTCTCTCCTTCTGTTTACACTTTCTCCAAGACAAAGCAAGCTAGAAAAGAACAACAGTCACATCAGCAGCTAAGCAGGTTGGTTGCCTATACCATGGTTGTACAGAAATCAAGCTGTGAATGTGGATAGCTTTGTATCTCTATGTATTTGTTCCATTACAGAGAGTAGCCAGCCTCTCAGCCAATGACAGCTAGGATAGGCTTCACAGAGACGATGACCCAAAGCTACTGAAGCTACCTTACAGCTCCTATGGATTGAGGTGCTTTTACCACATCCCATGGCTGAGGAATGTGGAGGGTGAAGATGGCCACTGTCTGCTCTCAAATTACCAAAATATTGTTAAGGGCTATGTAAATTCTGGGAAAAGCAAGGTAAATACACAGTCATCTATCTTGGTCATGAGTTGTCAGTTTTCCTTTGCTTCACAAAGCTCACCAAATTTTTTCTGTGACAGGTTTACACATATCCGTAGACAATACACACCAACACAGCCTTGCTGATTTAAACATCTCATTAACCACCACACCAGTATTTATGTTTCAGATAAAGAAGGAACTGTTGTTTATTTGTGCTTAATTTTAAGTTTGTAGAACTGTAATAGCTGGCATAGCTGCCACCATGAAAACATATTAAATTATTTTTTATCTGCCAAGAAAACACTAAAAGTGATTATAATTAATGATTTTGTGAATTGTGTGTAGACAAAGGCTAAGGTACCTTCCAAGAATAAAGTGCTAATGGGGTTATTGAGCATATGGGGAAATTTAATTATTTTTTTCCTTTTTAACACTGCTAGTAACTTAGCAGCAATCACAAACAAATGATGACTTGAGAAAATGATTAAGCCCTTGGATATTGTAAAGAGTTAGTAGCTAGTGCTAAACTTGATAACTGGTAATTATCATCCTTGTGTATATATATGAACATCAATTCCCAGGTTAAAATATAACATAGTTGGAAAATTAACTTATACATAATATCACATAATTTAACAGGAATGGTGCATTTTCAGTGTTGCATCTATGCATTTAAACTTTCTGGTGCTATGGTTTTAAACTATATGCGAAAAGGGTTGGGACAAGACCTGGAATGACAATGAAAAAAGGGAAAGCTAATAATAACCCACAAGTCCAGAGCAATTATTCAAACACTTTGATACCAGAGTGACCAAACAAAGGGGAGAGGGCTGAAAACAGAAACATTTTAAACCTCAAAACTGTTCCTGACATACACTAAGTCTCTACCAGAAGGGTTTTTTGTTTTTGTTTTTTACCTCCATAATAGGAAGATGTTTCTAATTTGCTTTTAACACAACCTCACCTTCCTAAGGAAAGTCTGCCTACAGTGACTGGGCTTTAGTTCCCAACAGTGCTAAAATCAGCCAATTCTTTTAGCAGCCTGAAATGATGACATGACAAAAATGTGAGTGAACAATCTGTTCCTCTGGCTGATTATGAAGCTACCTACTGAGAGCAACCAGGTGCTATAGTCTACCTTGTGTTCTGAAATACGCATGATAAAACTGTAACTAATTTAACATATTACAAATATTGAAAAACAAGATACAAAAATAATTTGGGTAAAACAAAAGGAAATAGTAATAATTTTTCAGTTTTTAACATGTTATATCTTCATTTTACACATAAGACTAAGAGGAAAATCACTAGTCATAGCCAGTTAAAATTGACAGATGCTACGTTTGCAACTTATGTTTATTTTAGTCCTTGGTATTAATAGGATGACACTAATATTAACATACATCACATCTAAACAACAGCAATAGTTAGATGCATTTTTCAGTACCATTTAGAGAGAGCATCACAAATATGACTAAAAAACATACTGGTGTTCTAATCTAAAAAATCTTGTGTCTAATGTTCTTATGAAAAAGTGTACAAATCCTTTCGGGCCCTGACATAATGTGGCTTCATATTTCTTATGATGACAGGGACGGTTCTCTAGCTGGAAGGTCGCAGGTTTGTTTCTCTCTGTAACCAACCTTGAGCAAGATTTGACAATGAGTGGGCGATATGCATACATAAGTTTTCACGGCTCTGGAGGGACATGTTCAGCAGCAGTAAATGACTCAAACCGCAGTGCACTTTAAGTTGAGCAATGCTAGAAAAGACATGGATAACCATTTTTTTGTTTGTTTAGTCATGCTTTTTGGTATTTTGAATGCCATGAATACATAATTTATGAAAGAACACCATCATTAAAGCTCAAAACTGCTGGTTGCACAAATTTCTGAGGCTGATAAGTAGAAGCAGTTAATTGCCTTTTTGTCATTTGCCTTTTGACGAACGTGGGTGAGAAAATATACAATAATCATGCCCTAATAAAAACAATGACAAAGAAACCCACCTGATTTCACTGTATCAAGTATGGTATTGGAGAAAAAATGTTGAGAAAATAAACATATAATATATTCTACTTCTGCTCGTCTCTTTAGGCATGTAAATGTTTCTGTGATTAATGATCTGTGAAAAGAAGGCAGCTAATTTTTCTTTTTTATATTTAAATTGTGTAGAAAGAAATATTACTCAAGCCTACCTATCAAATCACTCATAACTTTTTTAACTGATTCTCCACTCTACCTCACCAAAAACAAACATTTATTAAGCTTTTTATGACAAATAATCCAGTGTAAATATGGCAATTTTTATTAAATATTTATATAAATGTTTTTATAAATGGCAAATGGAATACAGCATCTACACTATTTCTATACAGTGGTGAATGAAAGTATCATTCTGTGCAATGGAATCTAATACTATTACATAAAACCTCTTGGAAGAAGGAAAGCTCTCCGAGAGCTTTTTTTCTTCTTTTGTTTTGTGATTTGATTAAGTTTGCATGTGGAACCAGCCAACAGAGATGGATTGCTGAGCCTGCAGCAACAATACAAACAGAAAGAAAATATGAGAGAATCTTAGCACATAAACATGCACACACACATTTGCTTTGTGTGTATTATCAAAAGTAAAAGTAATAATTCTGCAGCAAAACATTCCCCATCAGTGTTGTGTGGATTAATATTACTGCTGCATATGTTTAAATTTGACCTCATTTTAAATGCTTTATTTTCTTTAATTTCCAGGATCATTTTCAGTGAAATTCTGTGTTTATAGTTGAGGACTACAGCTGTTGATGAGCTCCGAAACATAGGTACACATCTTGATTAAATAAATAAATATATTTAATTAAAAAATTAATTAATTGAATTAAAAGATTTGCAGTATGTGATACGGTGAACTAACAATATCCATCCTGCCATCCATCCATCCAGCCATCCATCCTGCCATCTATCCATCCATCCAGCCATCCATCCATCCATCCATCCATCTTCTTCTTCTTATCCAGGGCTGGATCGCGGGGGCAGCAGCCTAAGCAGAGAAGCCCAGACCTGCCTCTCCCCGGCCACCTCCTCCAGCTCGTCCAGGGGAACACCATGGCATTCCCATGCCAGCTGGGAGATATAGTCTCTCCAGCGTGTCCTGGGTCTGCCTCAGAGCCTCCTCCCGGTTCCTCCTAAACTATCAATATAGAAATTAAAAATATTGTAGCAGGTCAGGGCTGTTCGGGGTTTTGTTTTGACAGTTATGTTTTGTTGTTCTGTTGCCATGGTTACAGGTGATGCTCTCTCTGCGACTGTGTGTTTCCAGGTGAGAGAGCGCCTTTTTTTGTTGTTGTGGTGGTGTGCTGGTCTGCCTGTGTTAATAAACGGCTGTGCTCCCTGGCTAGCTCACGGGAAGCAAGACCAAACGATACCTCCGTCTCCTCCTTGTCTGAGCTCGCCACATTGGTGTCAAAAGTGGGATTGCTCGCCCTCGCCGTAATGGAGAGAGACATTCGGATGCTGGAGCAAGCCGTCGAGGAGAGCATTCGCTGCTTGGGAAGCTGGCGATTGAAGAGAGAGGAAGCGGGCGGCCATGTAAGTCCCCCGACGGGTCCCGACGGCGCGAGCGCACCGCGGCGGCGGCCCGTCACAACAGACACTAGGGCAATGCTTCATGGGCTACCTCTGTCGACCCACACGCCGAGCCCCCAACCGCGAAATACAACAGGCTAACCCGCTAGAGCCCTACCTCTCACAAGTCCGGCTAGCCGCGAGGCATAGTGGCTGGAGCGACAAAGAGGCTGCCACACACCTAGCACTAGCATTGGAAGGAGATGATACTCCTTAACCTAGCCCCGGCAGAGCAGCATGAGCTCCAGGCCCTCACCATGGCACTCAAGAGGCGATTTGGGCCAGGGGGGAGAGCCTGGGCGCTTGTTGGGTCTAGTGGGCTACTACAGATCTTTCTGCCGGAACTTTTCAACTACCAACATTCAAACAATATGTGGACTGTCCCACCAGGGGAGAGAAAACTTTAGACTTACTGTATGCTAACGTCAAGGATGCATACAGCTCCTCCTCCCTCCCCCCACTTGGTAGGTCAGATCATAACCTGATTCACCTCACCCCCCGCTATTTGCCAATTGTGAGGAGGGAACCTGTGACCACCAGGACTGTCAGGAGGTGGTCAGAGGAGGCCTTAGCAGAACTACAGGGCTGTTTCGAGGTGACTGACTGGGAAACACTCTGTGAGCCTCACGCCGAGGACATCAATGGGCTTACTGAGTGTATCACAGACTACATAACTTTCTGCACCGACTCCATTGTTCCAGCTCAGACTGTTCATTGTTACCCAAATAACAAGCCGTGGGTGACTAAGGACATCAAAGCCCTCCTCAACAACAAGAAGAGGGCTTTCAGAGGGGGCAACAAAGAGGAGGTGAGGAAGATCCAGGTGTTACTAAAGGACAAGATCAGAGAGGCTAAGGACAATTACAGGAGGAAGCTGGAGTGGAAACTCCAGCAGAACAGCATGAGAGAGGTGTGGAGGGGCATGAAGACCATCACTGGATTCAGGCCAACCAACAGCAGGGGAACTGAGGGAGGTGAGAATAGAGCCAATGAGTTGAATCTGTTTTTCAATAGATTCGACACCACAGTGTCTGCTCCTACCCCCACAACCTCACCTGTAGTCAGCCTGGAATCCAGAACCACACTACTGTGCCAGCCTCTCTCTTCACATGGCGCTGTTGCCTCCTGTGAGATTCCTGACACCCCTCCCCCACCCATCACCTTCACTCAATACCAGGTTGAGATGCAAATGAGGAGACTTCACTCAGGCAAGTCTGCTGGACCAGACGGAGTGAGTCCCCTTGTCCTCAAGACCTGTGCCCCCCAGCTGTGTGGAGTCTTTCATAAACTGTTTATGCTGAGTCTGAGTCTGCAGAGGGTCCCGGTGATGTGGAAGACATCATGCCTCGTCCCTGTACCAAAGACGCCACGTCCCAGTGGCCCCCAGGATTACAGGCCCGTGGCACTGACCTCCCACATCATGAAGACCCTGGAAAGGCTCATCCTGGACCAGCTGCGACCCATAGTAAGACCACACCTGGATCCCCTTCAGTTCGCTTATCAGCCTCGTCTCGGAACTGAGGACGCCATCATCTACCTGCTCAATCGTGTCTACACCCATCTGGACCAGCCGGCGAGCACTGTGAGGGTCATGTTTTTTGACTTTTCCAGTGCTTTCAACACCATCAGGCCGACCCTCCTGGGTGATAAGTTAGCAGCGATGCAGGTGGATGCTTCTCTGGTGTCCTGGATTGTTGATTACCTGACAGGAAGACCACAATATGTACGTCTCCCACAGTGTGTGTCTGACAAGGTGATTAGCAACACAGGGGCACCACAGGGGACTGTCCTCTCCCCCTTCCTCTTCACCCTCTACACCACAGACTTCAGCCACTGCACAGAGACATGCCATCTTCAGAAGTTTTCTGATGACTCTGCGGTGGTTGGATGCATCAGCAGGGATGATGAGACAGAGTACCGGGCTGTGGTCGACTCCTTTGTCACGTGGTGTGAGCAGAATCATCTGCAGCTCAACGTGGCAAAGACCAAGGAACTGATCGTGGACTTCAGGAAGACCAGGAAACACTTGACCCCTGTTTCAATTCAGGGGGTCAGTGTTGACATTGTGGAGGACTATAAATACCTTGGAGTACACATTGACAATAAACTGGACTGGGCTAAAAACACCACAGCACTTTACAGGAAGGGCCAGAGTCGTCTCTATTTTTTGAGGCGACTGAGGTCCTTCAACATCTGCCAGAAAATGCTGAGGATTTTCTATGAGTCTGTTGTGGCCAGTGCGATCCTCTATGCTGTTGCATGCTGGGGGAGCAGGCTGAGGGTCGCAGATGCCAACAGACTTAATAAACTAATCCGTAAGGCCAGCAATGTTGTGGGGATGGAGCTGGACTCCCTCAAGGTGGTGTCGGAGAGGCGGATGCTGTCCAAGATAAAGACAATGTTGGATAACACCTCCCACCCACTCCATGACATGCTGGTCAGTCACAGGAGCTCGTTCAGTGAGAGACTGAGATTACCGAAAAGCACCACTGAACGACACAGGAAATCATTCCTGCCTGTGGCCATCTCCCTGTACAACGCATCCACTTAACACACTGTTTGCTGCTACAACTACATATGTTTCTTTTCCAACTATTTATCTATGAGTGACTTATGTATGTATGTATGTATATATATGTATATATTGTACTATTCTTAGTTAGTGTATTGTCTGTCTTGTCTTAATGTTGGTTTAAAATGGAGCACTGTAACAAAAAATAATTTCCCCCAGGGATCAATAAAGTATTCTGATTCTGATTCTGATTCTGATTTCGACAGTAGTGGCTCTGTGCAGTCCAAAGGAACCCTTTGTATGGACTGCTGAGTGCCAACATGCATTTGACCGTGCCAAGTCTCTCCTTTGCAGTGCCCCTGTACTGGCTGCTCCGGACTTCAGCAAGGCCTTCAAGCTGGAAGTGGACGCAAGCGCTACTGGTGCTGGAGCAGTACTGTTACAGGATGGAGTTGATGGCATCAGTCACCCGGTTTCCTACTTCTCAGCTAAGTTCAAGCCTCATCAACTCAACTATTCCACCATTGAGAAGGAAACCCTGGCCATGTTGCTTGCTCTGCAGCATTTCGACGTGTACGTGGGGTCAACCACCACCCCTGTTATGGTTTATACTGACCATAACCCTCTGGTATTCCTAAAACACATGTACAATCACAACCAAAGATTGATGAGATGGGCGTTGCTTGCTCAGGAGTACAACATAGACATCTGACATCAGAGAGGTATGGACAACGTGGTGGCTGATCCACTGTCCAGGACCCAGTATTAACCCCAGTAACGGACTTGGTGGCAGTTGTTAAAAGTGTCTGTTTACTGTATGTGATATTTTATGTGGGAGGGGGGGGGGGGGGGGGGGTTGTTACGGTCGCTGACCTCTACAGGGAGTGCAGAATTATTAGGCAAGTTGTATTTTTGAGGAATAATTTTATTATTGAACAACAACCATGTTCTCAATGAACCCAAAAAACTCATTAATATCAAAGCTGAATGTTTTTGGAAGTAGTTTTCAGTTTGTTTTTAGTTTGAACTATTTTAGGGGGATATCTGTGTGTGCAGGTGACTATTACTGTGCATAATTATTAGGCAACTTAACAAAAAAACAAATATATACCCATTTCAATTATTTATTTTCACCAGTGACACCAATATAACATCTCCACATTCACAAATATACATTTCTGACATTCAAAAACAAAACAAAAACAAATCAGCGACCAATATAGCCACCTTTCTTTGCAAGGACACTCAAAAGCCTGCCATCCATGGATTCTGTCAGTGTTTTGATCTGTTCACCATCAACATTGCGTGCAGCAGCAACCACAGCCTCCCAGACACTGTTCAGAGAGGTGTACTGTTTTCCCTCCTTGTAAATCTCACATTTGATGATGGACCACAGGTTCTCAATGGGGTTCAGATCAGGTGAACAAGGAGGCCATGTCATTAGTTTTTCTTCTTTTATACCCTTTCTTGCCAGCCATGCTGTGGAGTACTTGGACGTGTGTGATGGAGCATTGTCCTGCATGAAAATCATGTTTTTCTTTAAGGATGCAGACTTCTTCCTGTACCACTGCTTGAAGAAGGTGTCTTCCAGAAACTGGCAGTAGGACTGGGAGTTGAGCTTGACTCCATCCTCAATCCGAAAAGGCCCCACAAGCTCATCTTTGATGATACCAGCCCAAACCAGTACTCCACCTCCACCTTGCTGGCGTCTGAGTCGGACTGGAGCTCTCTGCCCTTTACCAATCCAGCCACGGGCCCATCCATCTGGCCCATCAAGACTCACTCTCATTTCATCAGTCCATAAAACCTTAGAAAAATCAGTCTTGAGATATTTCTTGGCCCAGTCTTGACGTTTCAGCTTGTGTGTCTTGTTCAGTGGTGGTCGTCTTTCAGCCTTTCTTACCTCGGCCATGTCTCTGAGTATTGCACACCTTGTGCTCTTGGGCACTCCAGTGATGTTGCAGCTCTGAAATATGGCCAAACTGGTGGCAAGTGGCATCTTGGCAGCTGCACGCTTGACTTTTCTCAGTTCATCGGCAGTTATTTTGCACCTTGGTTTTTCCACACGCTTCTTGCGACCCTGTTGACTATTTTGAATGAAACGCTTGATTGTTCGATGATCACCCTTCAGAAGCTTTGCAATTTTGAGACTGCTGCATCCCTCTGCAAGATATCTCACTATTTTTTACTTTTCTGAGCCTGTCAAGTCCTTCTTTTGACCCATTTTGCCAAAGGAAAGGAAGTTGCCTAATAATTATGCACACCTGATATAGGGTGTTGATGTCATTAGACCACACCCCTTCTCATTACAGAGATGCACATCACCTAATATGCTTAATTGGTAGTAGGCTCTCGAGCCTATACAGCTTGGAGTAAGACAACATGCATGAAGAGGATGATGTGGACAAAATACTCATTTGCCTAATAATTCTGCACTCCCTATAGTGGCTGTCTCTCTGTAGAAGGTTTTTTTTTTCTCCTTTTCTTGTGTTGCAGGTCTGCCTCATGAGCCGCAGCTGAGGTGTGTTCCAGCTCGTCAGCCACGGCATATAGTCTGCCATTCTAAACTGCCACACCCCTACCACTTCCCCCATTTTTGCCAGAGCTGTGAGCTATAGTGTTTTGGGCAGCAGGCCTTAGTGTGTGTGTGTGTGTGTGTGTGTGTGTGTGTGTGTGTGTGTGTGTGTGTGTGTGTGTGTGTGTGTGTGTGTGTGTGTGTGTGTGTGTGTGTGTGTGTGTGAGAGAGAGAGAACTTGAACTCTGTGAAACTTTGGTTTTCTTTCCTTTGTCGTAAGCAAAGGTGTGCCCTTACTGTGTTAATTAGTTCGTCGTTGTGGAAGCAGGTAGGTGTTCTCTGCCATTTTTGTTTCAACTGTTTTCTCCTGTTTTTGGTTAGACAGGGAACTCGGCCATTGTATTTTGTTTTGGTTAGTGAGTTCTTGGTTTGATTTCTAGCTAAAGGGGGTGTTTTGTTTGTTGTTTTGGCCTTGGAGACCCTGACGAAAAGAGCTTCCCTGTGTTTATTTTTACTGTAGTAGTTTTGGGCAATAAATCACATTTAATGACATCTATTCTCCAGTAGTTCATGTGTTCTCTTTCCCTTTGTGTTACCCCTCACTCCAGTCAACACTTCGTTTTTAAGTGGGGCGTAACACCGTCTCAATGCAGTCACCAAGAAGGACTCGTACCCGCTTCTGCGGATTGACGAGGCCCTAGATTACGTTACCGGCTCCAGCTGGTTCAGCTCCCTCGACCTATGCAGCGGTTACTGGCAGGTGGAGCTAGCCCCCGAAGCAAGGCCTAAGACTGCATTCACCATTGGACAGGGGCTGTGGCAGTTCAGGGTCATGCCATTTGGGCTCTGCAATGCGCCAGCGACGTTTGAGAGGCTGATGGAGAGGGTGCTCGTGAACATACCTCGTAGCCACTGTGTTGCGTACCTGGATGACCTGTTGGTGCACGGTGGTGACTTCGACAGTGCACTGTCTCACCTGAGCGAGGTCTTCAGTGCCATCCGACGAGCAGGGCTGCGGCTCAACCCTGCGAAGTGCCAGCTGTTGGCGAGAGAGACCACGTTCTTGGGCCATGTGATCAGCACTCAAGGTATCGCCACCGACCCCACAAAGGTGGCTGCGGTCTGGGACTGGCCAACTCCCTCGAACGTCAAAGAACTGCGGAGCTTCCTGGGCCTAGCCTCCTACTACCGTCAGTTCATCAAGGGGTTCGCGACGATGGCCAGCCTCCTCCACCGCCTGACTGGCAAGGGACAGCTGTTTGGCTGGGGGGATGCCTGTGCTGCGGCTTTTGCACAGCTGAAAGGGGCCCTCACCAGAGCCCCAGTCCTGGCCTACCCCGACGCCCGGCAACCTTTCATTGTAGACACTGATGCTAGCAATGTAGGAGTTGGGCCGGTCCTTTCCCAGCAGGACGAGGCTGGAGAACGGGTGGTGGCATACTTCAGTCGTGCTCTGGGGCGAGCCGAGAGGAACTAATGCGTGACTCAGCGTGAGCTGCTGGCCGTAGTGCTGGCGGTGCGGCACTTCCAGCCATACCTGCACGGCTGCCGGTTTCTCCTGCGCACTGACCATGCATCTCTGACTTGGCTCCTGAACTTCAAACACGCAGAAGGTTGGAGGTCCTTCAGGGCTACGACTTTGAGATCCAGCATCGGGCAGGTCGACAGTATGGCAACGCTGATGCCCTCTCCAGGCAGCCCTGCATGGCCGTCGAGTGCTGCTACTGTCTGCAACAGGAGGAGCGGGCCGAGGAGGCACTGGGGATGGCAACTGCTCAAGCCGCGGTCAGCAGAGGGGGATGGCTCCCATTGACCACGCAGCAGCTGAAGCGGGAGCAGGAGGCTGACGCGACGTTGGTTCAGGTGGGGGCCTGACGCAACGCCCAGACTGGATGGGGGTGTCGGGACAGGAGCCCGAAATGCAGGCCTACTACTCCCAGTACAACAACCTGGAGACCCACGACGGCCTCCTGTACCGGAGATGGCGGGCCCCCGGTCAGGGCAGAGATCTCCTGCAGCTGTTGGTGCCTCGGTCGCTGTGGTTGCAGGTGTTCGAGCTTGTCCACGGCTCGGTGGGGGCCGACCACTATGGGATTGCCAAAACTCTCCGCCGTCTCAGGGGACGGTTCTCCTGGCCTCGCTGTCGACGGGATGTGGAACTTCAGAAGGGCCCAACTCAACGCTCCAATGCCCCCCTTCAGCAGTACCTGGTGGGGGCCCCAATGGAAAGAGTGGGAGTGGACGTCCTAGGGCCTTTCCCCGTCACAGAATCAGGGAACCAGTATGTGTTTGTGGCTATGGACTATTTCACAAAGTGGCCAGAGGCCTACTCGGTGCTGGACCAGAGCGCAACGACGACGGCCGAGAAGCTGGTGGAGGAGATGTTCACCCGTTTTGGGGTCCCGGCTGAGCTCCACAGTGACCAGGGGCGTAACTTCGAATCGAAGGTCTTCGGGGAGATCTGCCGGCGGCTGGGGGTGGAGAAGACGAGAACCACACCGCTCCACCTGCAAAGCGATGGCTTGGTTGAGCGCTTCAACCGCACGCTGGCCACCCAGCTCGCCATTCTCACCAGCCGCCACCAGCGGGATTGGGACCGACATCTGCCCCTGGTCCTTTGGTTGTATTGGACTGCGGTTCAGGAGTCCAGCCAGTGCACACCTGCCGCTCTGATGTTTGGACAGGAGCTCCGGACGCCTGTGGATCTGGTGTTCGGGTCCCCCCCGAGCCGGAGATTGATGGTGGGCCAGAGATGGACTACTACAGGAGGCTGAGGGAGCGGCTGCAGGTGGTTCATGACTACACCCGCCAGGCCCAGGCCAGCGCTGGAGTATGACAGAAAAGAGCCTACGACACCAAGTGCCGAGGGGGGGTTTTCATGCCTGGTGACAAGGTTTGGGTGTACTGCCCGGTTCGCAAGAGAGGAGTGTCCCCCAAACTCTGCAGTCACTGGCAAGGGCTGGCGGAGGTCGTGGAGCGGCTAACAGAAGTGGTGTACCGTATCCGCATGCCGGGCCCGGGGCGCATGGTGGTGTTGCACTGGGACAGACTCTCACCGTACCGACCGCTTGCTCCAGCAGACGCCGGAGCAGGGGATGCTGGTGGCACCCCATGCTCTGAACCGAGTGACTTTTCGAGAGATCGGCCGGTGCGCCAGAAGAAGACACCTGGACATTTGTAGGACTTTGTGTTGGGTAATGGGGTTGTCGGGGACGACTGACCCCTTAGGTGGGGCTATGTAGTGGGTCAGGGCTGTTCGGGGTTTTGTTTTGACAGTTATGTTTTGTTGTTCTGTTGCCATGGTTACAGGTGACCCTCTCTCTGCGACTGTGTGTTTCCGGGTGAGAGAGCGCCTTTATTTGTTGTTGTGGTGGTGTGCTGGTCTGCCTGTGTTAATAAACGGCTGTGCGCCCTGCCTAGCTCACGGGAAGCAAGACCAAATGATATCTCCGTCTCCTCCTTGTCTGAGCTCGCCACAATATTAATGAAAGGTGAAGTTGGTGTGCTGGCAAAACAGCTAGTTAAACTCACTAGTGATTTCTAAGAGAAGATCTGAAAGTTCATCTTGTTTTATTAAACTTGATTTGAGATCTCAATTTCATTAAAGCTTCCCTTGCTTACACCTTGACACTCTGCACTCCAGCTTCTCTATGTAACATGTTGGTCAGGTAAGAGAAAACCTGCATGTTACAATGACAAATGATAGACGCTCATCTACTTGCTGACACTTGCTGTGTTTCCATTGGTTGTACTTGATCTTGAGTAATGAAAGTGGTAGCTTGCCTCAGATTCTTGCCTCCTGTTAGTTTACTATGAAAGATAAAGGGTTTATTCACAATGCACATGCGAGGGTAACTAGAAAAACACTACTGGCTTCTCAGCTTGACAAGCTCCAGCCATGGTTAGCAGAACATGGACGAGCCTGTGAAATGGAGGCTACAGTTTCCAGTGGGATCCAGGGCAAGCAGAGTTTCCATCAGAAATAGCAAACTGTGGCCAGAAGATGGCAGGATGCATATGGATGCATGAAGGCAAGAAGCTTTATGACAGAATATTGTTTGAAATGAAAGGAGAGGGGTCATTTTCATTTTGGTACATATTAATTCATCTCTATTTGTCGATTTCACTAGGCAAGCACGCCCTCCTTGTCCTGATATAACACCACTAATACTGTGCTTAACAAATTTAAGATTTTTACCATAAAATTGTGGCTTCAAGTCAGAAAATTCAGTAATTTTTATTTTTAAACAGGTTTTTTATGCAGCTATAATATATTTTTGTTTTCCTATTTTTACGACAGATTGTGTACTCCCAACAACTCAAAGCATTTATGAATGCAGAAATGCTGACATGAAAATTGTTGGTTCAGTGGGTGAAAATGCTTTGTTATCAGCTACAGCAGCAGAAGACCACACCAGGTGTCCCTCCTGTAAGCTAAGAAAAGAAAACTATAATTCACAAGGGCTCACTAGAACTGGTCAACAAAACACTGCCTCGTCTGATGAGCCTCAATTTCTGCTGCGAAATCTGGATGCATAAGTCAGCACCTCTCATGAACACATAAAAGCAGGGTGGCAGTATAATGATGTGGGAAATATTTTCTTGGCACACACTGGGCAGCCTTAGTGCCAACTGAACATTTTTAAATGTCATAGTCTTTACCTGAAAACACGTCGCTTTATAACCGCACTCTCCCCGTCTTTCATTGGCTGCTTCCAGCAGGATACCACACACTCAATGTCAATGTCAGTACTTACACTGAGACACTCACAGCGTAGTAATGTACAGCATTTACACTGAGCCACATGGAACTGTGAACCCAACTCATCCAACTTGTTTTTGTTTTTTGTTTTTTTACACCTGACACCTGCTCACCTATTCACTACCTTATTACAGTTTCATCCTGATACAGAATAGCGGTTTAATTTCTTTCTTTCTTTTTTTTAAAATACTTAACATTTGCTCAGGCAGTCGCCAGTCCCATTTGGACACTCGTATTGAAAAGACTTTGATAAGAAAATTATGGACTCTGCCTTTTAGGTCATGTTTGCATTTCATGATAGAGCAGTTTTGGGGCACATAAAATTTCCTGTTTAGCAGGATACATAAAACACCATTACCTGGGTTGGGACTTGCAATTCACTACGATTCATTTGAGGCAAACCTTTTACTGACACACTTGGCATTTCTCATCTCATTATTGGGGCTGATTATAATTCACAGGCTATATTAAATGCCAGAGAAAGGGCAGTCATTGTTATGCAAATGTTAAGCATAGAGTATGTTCTTTCATTTGGTTTTAGGATTTTTTCCCTCTGTCTTTAGTTGCCTGAAAAAAGAAATAGCAATAACAATTTAATAGTTTGTTGAAAACACAAAGACTACCTGAAGCATGATTATCTCATCAGTAATCAGCTGTAAGAATAGAGCAGATATTAGAAATCAAGTCATTCACTGACTTGGATTTCTGTTATCAAGTCCTGCTCATGACTGTACAATCAACCTTACATTGACAGTCCTTGGGTAAATTACACCCTAAAAGGCCTGAGCTGGAATCATTTTGAAAAAGAAATGAATGAACCACTATAGGCAGCATGGTCCGGTGACTATGTGATGTCTGATGTGGAGGTCAGAGAGCGGTCCATATGGCAGGGGGAGACTGGCTGACCATGTTCAATGTAGCATGGACAGCAACATAGAGCTCTAGTCACTACTAACCAGCCATGAAGTTTCCATTAGACTCTAATAGGTTAAATAGCAGAAGGTTTTGGACAGTGCAGAGCTGAAAAACCACACTTTTTACTGCTGTGTATTTATTTCATTATAATTTTTTCTGTATAAAGAAGTGACTTCAAAAATGGTCAGATGTGCCAATAAAAAAAACATAAAATAGAAAGATGTGGAGAAGATGTGGAGGTTAATGTAAACAAGATCTATTTTTAAGTTTCATGTAGGGTTTCCTTCAGACAGTTCTTTGTTGTAGAGAAAAGACAATTTGCATTTATGCCCAGCAGATATTAGTTTTTTTTTTCGGAAAGTTCAAGGCTGTTGATCTCACTGATGCTCAGCGAGTGAATATTTAGGACCCATTCTATTTATTTTCTGATTCCAATTGGTTTAAGTAAAGATTTCGTTTTCATAATCAGTCAGCTGTAACTCAAACAAACTTGTAAATAATTAAGCCCTTGGATATTGAAAAGACAGTGATGAGCAATCTGCTACTGATCTGCCACTTGATCAAAAGTAAAGCACGGGCTAATTCAGTGTCTGTCTTTTCCAGTGGCAGCGCCCTTAGGGAGACAGAGAGATGTCACATAAGTTCATCACTGCTGTTTAGCTTCCAAAGGAAAGGTAGCAAAGAATGTTAACCTTCCTCTGGTATATTTCCTTTATACTTTGTTTGCATCATTTTGCAGCCTCTATGGAGCCCAGATGAACTGTGAAGACTTCAGTGAAATTAGATGCAGTATAACCACTATAAAGGTCTTACTTTTGCTTTATGACCAACACAATAGCCAAGGTGGGAATAAACAGCAAAATAAAGCTCATGGAAAGATTTTATGACTTCATGAAAGTGCAATGTGTCTTTGACCATTGCTGCACAGGCCTATTAAACAAATTAAACTAGAAGCAGCATCTGCCATATTAAAAATGACCCCCATAGTGTTCTCTAGTGTACTGCAGTAAGTTATCACCACATCAGGTAAAGTTATTTATGGACTTAAAGCAGTCGGCAATACTTCTACTATGTCAAATGCAAGACAGTAAACTGTGTGTACATTTAATACTGTAATTTACTTTGATCTCTTTGAACTGTATAGCTAAAATAATCTATATTTAAGTCAACACTTAGATAGCCTGAGGTTCAGCATTTGGAGTAAATCATAGGCAAATTTTTAGAAAAAAGAGTTTATCCATAAAAAAAGAAAAATCATCTCATCAAACATTGCATACTTGTGACATAATTTGTCTAACACACAAAACATTAACTACTTGTAATTGTTACTGTTTATAACAATGACGCTGCATAACACTAATTTTACAGCCGTCTTAGCTTGAAATTATGGTGAGATTAGTGATGATGACAGTAATTAGTGAACAGCACAGATGCTGAAATGTGTATGCAATGCCTAAATTTAAAGGCATTATCTAACTCATTCTCGACCAGATGTTAGCTGATGTGTTCATTTAGACCAAACAGAAGCTTAATCATCAATAGCTCTCAATATGTGAGTCTCAGGAACAGCTTCTAAGCTTATAATGTAGCCCTGGGTGATAAAAACTGGCTTTTCAAAAATGCACAGGCCCCAAAAGGGCACACAAGCTACTCACAAAGATTAATGTCATTGTACCTAATGCAGAGAAAGATGGCAGAAATTTACTTTAAATATAAAAAGAAAAAATCCACAAAGAGAAATTTGTTTCAGATACTACTACTACTACTACTACTAATAATAATAATAATAATAACGTAAACTTAAAACAAGCATGTGGACACTCACTAATTGATTTGCTAAAGATTACATTTATAATGGTTTAGACATGATTTTTTCATTATTTAGGTCAGAACACTGTTTGAGATCTGGTTTCTCTTTCTTTGTCTGATTACATTTGCATCCAAAATTCTCATTAGTACTTCAAATTATAGTATTTTTTCTGTAAATACAAGAAAGCAAAGTCCCATACATTGGACTTTCCACTTCTTTTTTTTTTTTTTGCCATACTCTTTGTGTGATCTGTTTGAATCTTTTTTTCCTGGCTTCCTCCACACAAACTTTCTAGCATCAAATGTTAGATTTGGGCTTTTCTGAAAATAGCACATCCAAAATCTGTTTTTTTCTGCATATGTTCTTCTTGCAAGTCTAGCTGCCTTATTCTTTGTGCTTATATTTTCCGAAATATCACTCTTTCTTGTTAATCCCATTTTGGAATGATTGAAAGGTCTCCGGTTGGCTCGAGTATATATTTTTTTTAAATTTATAATTATGCAGTCCAATCTGCTGTTGGTCTTTTTGGGTCTTCCTGTGTTTCTTCTGCTTTCAGTCACAAGTCTTTCTTTAAAAAAAACTGTCTTTTTGTAAATGTATCTAATTACAGAAGATGGAAGAACAGATATTATGGCTTATTTTGTGAACACACTTGACTTTTTTTCCATGAGCTCACTCTACTTGGCCTTGCCAAGTACCCTTTCTTAAACGATTCAGTGTGCTCAATGGGACATCTTTCATTGCCAAGCTATTTTAAAGGTTCAGGACTACTGCATTTAAATATTTGGTGATTTTGGCCTGCAATAACTTTTGTTTTACAAAAAAACAACAGTGGACACATAACACTTGGTAGTCAATTCAATTTTATTTATATAGCGCCAAATCACAACAACAGTCGCTTCAAGGCGCTTTATACTGTAAGGTAGACCCTACAATAATACATACAGAGAAAAAACTTGGTACTATTTATTTGTGAAAAATTGGATAAATAAGTTAATGCAAAAGTGACCTACACAGGTCGGTTAGTGTAAATTCATATATGAAAAGAAAAGCTGAATATAAGAGAACTATGTTTTACCTACTTCTGAAAGAAACAGTGGTAAAGAAAATATTTGTATTACATGTTGTATAAAAGAATCAACTCAGTGACTCCAGGTGAGGTTGTGTGGTATTAATAAAAATCGCAGAACACTCTGACATGGCATGAAATAGATAAACGACCCTGTTGCTGAGTCTCAGTCTATAATTCTTCCAAGACATCAATCTGTCAGACATCTATCAAAACATGAAATAAAATTTAGCAAGAACACTCTGTCCTGGCTCGTACTAGGGACACTCTTGGATGTTACTCTTATCATAACCCTGTTAGGCAAGTACTGTGATTTGTGCAGGTAGATTTTATAAACTCAATCTCATTTTATACACATGCTGTATACATGAACACTCAGCACATATAATTAGAGTTTTAAAAAAAAAACAAGACAACTGTGGAATGCCTTATATTAGTCATAAGGTATCTATACATAAATGGTAAATGGTCTGTATTTGTATAGCGCTTTACTTGGTCCTAAGGACCCCAAAGCGCTTTACACTATACACAATCATCCACCCATTCACACACTCATTCACACACTATACATGATAAGAACATATATTTGACTGTTTATAGTAGATTATTTGCCTTCTCTGCATTCAGCAAAAATATTTTATGCAAGACAATAAACTGAAGTTATAGGATGTTTCCTTGATTGCATATGTTTACTTTTAGGAGCAGGTAGTATAATGTATTGTAACCATTCAGACAGGGTTTTACATTCCCTTTACACTTACAATACATATGTTATTTTCACTATATTTTTGACTGTAGGATAATAAACAAGTAGACAGGGGACAAACTGCCCCTTGCTGGGAATATTACAGTTAAACACATGCCAGAGAATTGAAAATCACTGTAGTGGCAGTTCCTGTAGCAGAGCGTTGATGACCAAGAGCACAATTTGCCACAATGACACACCTTAAACAGACATGTAAGGTTGAAACAATGAGAGCTAATGTCACTGACGCTATATATGCAAGCACCAAACACCTCTATCAGACAGACAAATAAAGAGAACTATTACTTGACTTGGACATGAATGACCAGAATGTGCTGTGTTTGACCTTGTTCTCTATTTTACATGCTGTAATCATTTAGCAATCAGTATAACATGGGAAATCAATATGATGGCAAAAAAACCCTATTCAGTCAAAAGGGAACTAACAATTATGTCGGCTTATTGCTTAAATATGTCCACCTTTGATGGTTCTCCACTTGATCTAAGATGTCTTAGCCCTTGAGGGACACAAGGGTACTTGACAGTGGAATCCACAGAAATATGTGTGTTACACTGCTAGCCTTTCTAGTGCACTAGTGTTGCAGTTGTAAGGATCCAAAGGGAATTATTTAGATTATTTAGATAGTTCACTGATTACAAAACGAGTTACAATGAAGTGGAGCAGAAATGCATGTGTTATGGTAGAATAGACTGCAATGAGAAATGTGAATCAGGACCCCACAATGAATATGCAGAGGCAAACAGAAGGCTCTTAAACACTTATTTAAAATAACTAACAGTAAGAGAAGATATTCAGTTGTGCTGAGGAAAAACAAGAAATAACATTTATACTCCCTGTCTCCACATTATAATATCTGTCTTTGATTTCCATCTAATATTAATTTTTATGTTTATCATCTCCATTTTTTGCAATTGATGTGGAAAAGGAGCAAACTCACAGCCAAACTACTTGTGAGAGACCAAGGAAAGGGTGCACTCACTGTTAACGTGCCTCCAATATCATTGCTGGCATAATAAGCTTTGACATTCAACATTTTCTCACAAGTGACATGATTACTATGTCACCATAATTAGCCCTGACCTTTGATCTCCAGGATCAGAGTGGTTGTGACCCTTTGTTGCAACCTGTAATGAGTACCAGGATCTCAACTGTGACGGCCGTGTATTTGGTATAAGGGTCAGATTAGAGACAAATCCAATGGCGCAACAATTATGACAGTCAGGCACACGAGCTCAGGATAAATGGCCTTCCAGCGAGAGTCAACACCTGGACGCAAAGGTAATCTGTTGTAGCCTTTAAAATATATTATAACATCAGGCGCACTTGTAGATGATTTATTAGTAGTTATGTTTTTAGTTGTATTTCTGTACACAGCAGATTAATTCAGAAGGAGTTTAAGACGATTTAATTAGTCCCAGGGAACTTCTTGAATGCCTTCTATGTAGTAGAGAGAAATCAATGAAACTCGTTTGTTGAACAATTTGAACTCATTTGCTGAACATTCTTTTGCTGAACAGTTTTGAGACAAAGCTATGGTTGTAAGTAACTTGGTCATAGTTTGTAGATATTGTCCTTGGACTGGAATACATGCTTAGCCTTGGTTCAGGGTTTTACAACTACCAGTTTTAGTCATCTTTGTACACTGATGCAGGTTTGACTTTTTTAAATAGAACACATGTTCAATATGCTGAATGAATACCAACCTTGTCAAGGGAACCTTACAAGCAGTACAGAGCGGCCATGATTCCACCTCTGTTGTAGGCATGTCCTCTGTACTTCCACAGGTAAAGTACACATCAAGTAAGCATCTTTTGGCTTTACCATTGAGCATTGACTAGCTAATATTACACAAACAGTCATGATTTACATCACAGTCTAACCACCATAGGAAATAATCATTAGTATTATGTGCACAATGACCATAATGGTCATTTTTTACGAAGGTGTGACAATACGTATATACACTGAGGTTCAACACAATACACTGTATCTATATGTATCGATCTATATATAACTGAGAGCTTTCTACAGTACCAAATTAAACACTTAAACCCTAACTAGTTGAATAGATGGTGTGCAATAAGCTTGGCTCGCTATACACTACAGAAAGACATAGAGGACAAGCTACAGTAGTAGCAGCTGAGCACTGCTATATTAGATAGATTATCATCATCATCTTGTGAAAAAGTCACTGAAACACTAAGAGACACTGAACAAACCTCTGAATGACATCATTTACAGATTAGATCCATTTAGAGAAACTTTTAAGACAAATAGCAGCACGGGAATGTGAACTGTCCATCACACACTACCTGAGAGTGTGCTCCAAAGCTAGTGCATCCAGTGACTTGCCATTAGTGCTTGGCAGCCATGCCTTCAGCATTTCAATGTAAAACTGACATTTAGAAGAGAGCAGATGATGCTATTGACACTCGGATAGGCAGTAATTAGTTCCCCCTTTAGCATTCATTGTGTGAGGCATTTCATCACTAAATGTCAATTATCATGGCAGCTCCATTCAGCGAGTAACCTTCCGTTATCACTGTAAGCATTAAAGGGATGGGTGCCTTTAAGAATAAACTGACTTTATCCCAGTTGTGACAGGTCTTTCGGACTGTATTAAGTGATATGGAATAATGCAACATTCAGACAGCCGTGTAGAGTCTCCAGCTGTAGGTGTAAACTTGAGAAAGTTTTCTTCGTGCTGTCTTCAAAAGAAAAACACCTCATTTCTGGACCCGTGTTAAAATTATACACAGTGTTGACCAAAAAAAGTTGTGGAGCTGAGGAATGAGGGATCCTGCTATTTAAAAATAATGTTGTGAGCAGTTTTACCAACTAACCAGAGCCAAGTTAGAATATGTAGAGTAAAACTAAAAATGCAAAAAAGTATTTTGACTCAATGCCACCATCATTTGCCTATAAAACTGCGCTAATCCTTGGAATCATGTTAGTGTGCTGTTTTTCAGGGCATTTGGCAGGTAGGTCCACCTTGTCAGTTCTTCTCTGGATTTAGACCAGCTCAGTTGCGTCTGTTTTCTAATGTAATCCAAGGCTAATTCCAAGATTTTAAAATCAAAGCTATGTTGAGGCCACAACGGTTGTAATAATCCTTTTTCTTCTTGTTGATAAAGATATTTATTTATTTTACTCTGACTGCATATTTTGGACAATAACTGTGAATGCAAATGCCTGATCTGATATAGATAGAGGAAATTCTTCTGCTGCCATTAATTTTTTTAAGAAGCAGCAGATGTGTCTTTTTTACCAGGGTTCTGGTTGTCTTTAGGTTAATGGTGACTGGTGGCTGACAGGATGGAAGAGAGTGTGTGTCTTTCTATAGTAACCTTGTGATTGACTGGTTTCTATGCTCTGGTTGTCCCACCTGACTCTTATTTAATGTAAAGGATTTCAGTAATTTTACCTTTTGCAATGATGGTTTACTAATTTACCATAGAACTTTTTTCCTTGTTTTTCTAAAGAGAAATGGTTAGGAAAGTTCACTTAAATTTAATAGTCATGGAAGTGTGGCTTTGACTTTTTTGTGGCTTGGTCAAGTTGAGCTGCATTGTGTTTATGTAGCTGAAATGTGATAAATTATTTTTTAAGTCTTGGTTCGACATTTTACATGAAAGAGGTTCTGGGAGAACTTTACTGATGTTGCATGAAGAGTGTTTTCATCCTACGTCTCGCTAAAGGGTGGTAGCAGTGACAATTGACATGCTTGTAAAAGATCTGTTGCCAGGAAGAGAGCAGAAAAAACATTTATTTGTAGAAAGAAGATTTTGTATCTGCTTTTCAGGGTTTCAGTATTTGCAGAGTGCTCAGAGCAGTGCCTACAAATAGGATAATAAAGACATGCAAGCTGATGTGACCTTGTCTTTATTCATTGGGAATTTCCCAATGTTGAAGTGTTCACTGTGTACAACAGCAAAGATTGTAGTTTTTTTTTTTTTAAATTAACAAAAATTGACCAAACCAAGCCGATACAAAATGTCTCACTGTACCCTGTCTCTCAAGGCAATAATTCCATTTTAAAATCAAAAATTCAGAAAAATGTTATTTACCCGAAATATTAAACTATGTCTATATATAAAGTAAAAGGCAAGAAAAAAAGCCACATTCAGTCGCTGGAGGAATGTGGAGGAATGTGTTTTCCTTCTCTTTGCTTTTGCTACAAAAGATACGTGCTCCCGACACGAAATGTTTTCTGTTGAAACGCACTACTTACAATTTCATGTTCAATGACACACACACACACACACACATACACACACACACACACACACACACACACACACACACACACACACACACACACACACACACACACACACACACACAAAACCCACTTCCAGTAACAACAACAACAAAGAAAAAAAGTGAAAATTATTATCCATGAGCATGAAAAATAGATTCTGTTTTTGTGACATTTCATGAACAAGACTGCTGAAAAAATGAGCAGGATATAAACAAATGAGAATATGAGAACAATACGTATGTATGTGTATCCATCCATGCATCTATCAGTAAATTCAGAAAATATAGTAGTTGTTGCTATATGATCATAAACTAAAGTATAGGAGCAAATTTATATCTTCTAGAGCATGGCAGTGTACACAAAAAGGCACTATGAGGTCAAAGTAGAACAAAAACAGTTGTCACACAGAAAGCAGGCCTGCCAGAAGATGCTTTGAACTTACAACAACAATAATTATTATTATCATTAATATAATAATAACAACAACAATAATTATTATTATTATTATAATTATAATTATTGTTGTTGTTGTTGTTGTTGTTGTTGTTGTTGTTAGTAGTAGTAGTATAGGAGTAGTAGCATTACATTAAACAGTGACACTGACCAAACTGCCTTGTAGAACTACTTTTAGTCTTTATCCAAAATAAAAATGGATCCTACCTACTAATGTAGGAATGATAAGCTAACATCAGGCAAGCTGCAGTATCTTAGTATCATAACATATATGATACTAAGGAACTGTAGCCTTCCTAGCTTGGTGTTTACATTTATAAAATATAAAATGAAAGACAAAACAATTCTTTCAGTGTCCCAAAGACATCGTTCTTTTTAGCTGCTTTTCCATGTTTAAGCCGTGGAAGTAATTTAGCAGGTCAACATGATCCAAGGAGGGGTTGAACTGAAAAGTGAAAACTGGCTTCATTTTGTCTTCCAGTCTTGTGCATCCAGCTGGTAGCTATCTGCCTGCCATGCCTTCCGTCAGGCTTGGTCTGATGCGCAGTGAGTGCAGAAGCAGTGTGCAGCACAGGTAGGCAGGGAAGAAAGCAGACAGGTTGGTAGACATCCAGTCATTTTGTTATGAGATCACTTCATTTGTTGATTGTTGTCAGGATGTAAAGAGAATTAGACTGATGCTATGAAAATACATGAATTGAGACACGAGCTCTAACTGATAACCATATATACAACAGTGGAAACTAAACATTATCTTTTTTTTTGTTGTTGTTTTTTCTTTCACTTATTGCAAACAAATAACTCAGACCTAGGTAACAAGTATTCAATACTGGATCCATCTCATCACAGTTTAGGTTATTCTCAGGCTTATGCGACCAGCGTGTGCTGCACTAGTTTAATTTTACACAATTTTAACACATTTAAAGCAGGCCACAAAGACTATTATGAACCCAGTGGCAAGTCAGTCAAAAGTCATTCATTCACTCAGACACATACATCCAGCAGTTCTGCACTGCTGGATGTATGTGTCCATCTATTTGTGTGTCTGTTTGTATGGGTGCAACACACATAAATTTATTGGAGCTCAGAAAAGGATAATCTGGAATGGCTCCACGCTGCGGTTCAGTGCATCCCTTTTGAAACACATACACATGCACACACAAAGTCTTATACACATAAAAATGTCCCAGAGGCTAACATCCTCTGGCTCTGGTGCAACAGAATGAACACTGGTGCCACACTGACCAGCCCCTTTTCAAAAAGCTCTCTTATACTTTCAGTCCAGTAAATCATAACCCAGGTCCATCAGACTTCCTGTTACATTTAATGTGTTCTACTTTAACCAAGTGTCAACCCTGATGTCAGCACTTAGATTATAGAATGGTACAGAACTCTAATTTAATTTAACGTATTAACCATAAATATGATATTTTCTCACTAAATTTAACATCAAATCTAGTTTTTACTTATTTGCCAAACTATGCACGAACAGTGAAAGTGTTTAAAGAGATGCAAAACAACTTAAAGTACAACTCTCTAAATCAGTTTTCTCTACATGTCTCCATATTTTACTGAGAGTGATTTTTATTGAAGCCACTTCCTGCTGAAGAAATAATCTCAATGGGACCAAACAATGCAGTGAGACTGGTTGAGGCAATGAATCAACAGATGGACAGAAGACACTTGACGGTATTTGTACAGCGGCTCTGCAGAGTTTAGTTCTCATAGCAACCAAAGGTAGAAACAAGTCGGTTTGCTTTTTCCTGCATAAAATACAATGCAGTGAAAAGTTTTAATGAGCTTGTCATCATTCAAAACACCCACCAAAATACAGTTCCTCTGAGAATTAATGTGAATAACAGGACTGAAAATGTGTCAACATTAATGGTAGCAGTCTTCACGTTTACTATCTAATAGTGTGAATATGTATAATTAATAAAATAGCTTTACATGAGGGTTTTGTTTACAGACACGTGGTCAAGCAGCCAAATCATCTATAATAGTCGATAGCATGAAGCTAAGTGAATTTTAACATTAATAAGTAAGCTACACTTCAAGAACAACAGCTGAAAAATAACATACAATATCCATGGCATCACAAACAGATGTTCATGTGTCCCAGATACATCTCATCATATCATATTGACTATAAATATAAATGAAGTGAGCCATCCTGATTCAGATAATCTAGAAGCTTCAGTACTTGAGTTCATGGTTGCAAGCTAACACCCAGTATATAGCATGAAGAAAAGGCAGAGGTGCCATATCATATACTGGCCATTAAGCACACCTTGCTAATGATGGGTCGGGCCATTTCAGAACTCCTTTAATTCAGCGAGATGCTGGAAACATTCCTCAGTGTTTTATATGACGGGATTTTGGTCAATACCAACACGATAGCATCATACAGTTGCTGGAGATTTGTCAGCTACACATCCACGATCCACTTTATCCCAGAGGCTACTTGACAACAGTGATCCAAGAAACCAGTTTGAGATCATTTGAGCTTTGTGACATGGTGCATTATCCTGTTGGAGGCAGCCATCAGAAGATGGGTACACTGTGGTCATAAAGGGATGGGTAAGGTTAGCAACAATACTCGGATGGGCTGATATTTTCTCTTTGTCAGACCCAGAGATGATTGTGCAAGAAAATTGCAATACTTTAGATCAGCAGTTTCTAAAATGTTCAGACAAACGTATTTCTCGTTCCATTCTAATGCTCAGTTTGATCAGTTTGATCATCCTGACCATCACTACTTATCTAAAAATAGGGAGGTGCTGCCATATGATTGGCTAATTAGACATTTGAGTTAACGGACATAGAATAAAGAAAACCTTGTCAACCTTGTCAAAGCTACAGCACACTAAAGTCATCTTATCTGTGAGCACAGAGGCATTCAGTCATCTGTTTTCTTGCTAGAAAATGAGCCTCAAAATAAAAGCAAAAAAAGCACCGCAAACATATGAAAATAGTTCAGATATTTGACAGCGATTCATCCAAGTAAATTAAAATTCAACCACTGTGTACTGATGAACAGTGCAACCTTGGTACAGACTGAAGGTTACGTTTCCAAAATAGCCATAATGCCTCTGCTGTGTCACCGAATGCACAATGTACCATTGTGTGTGACAGTGCCACTTCATTTAATCAGCCCCTCTATTGTGAAGCAGGTGATACCCTGAAGAGCTTTCCTGACAAAACCTTCATATTTCTGAGTAAATTAATGAAAAATTGAATCCACTCTATTGTACTCTGAAGATATTTGTTTTGGGGGATACAAACCAATTTTACAGAGCATTGTACATGACAATGTTAAATCCCTTCTTCGTCTTCACGTTTATTTATATAAAACTATCAATAAGTTTAGTTAGGCATATCCTGCATCAAACATTTTAATGTAGAAAAAAGTACAGTATTTTCATAAATAGAATATCAAGATTGCCTATTGAACAGTTATCTGTTTCAGAATTCGTGCAGTTTTTGTCAAAGTAATTTGTGAAGTGAAAAACAAACTAACACAATTTTCAAAATGTAAGCGTAATCAATGACTGCCTGAAGTCAAGAACCCTCTAACCCAGGGATCAGCAACCTTTAACACCCAAAGAGCCATTTGGACCCGGGTTCCACACAAAAGAAAACACTGGGAGCCACAAATACATTTTGACATCTAAAATGAAGATAACACTGTATATATTGTTTTTTACCTTTATGCTTTGTGTGACCAACTAAGGTGTGTTGCTTATAAAAATCCATGAAGTGCTACAGAGAAAATTACATTTTATTTATGTAATTAACACATTTTGAACTCTTAAAGAAATATAACAAAAGGAAAGACACCCAGCTGAACTAAAATGATCCAGCAAACAAAAACTGTTGTGAGCCGCCACCCTTATATCGCCTTTGGGATTTTGGAGCCTTGACCTGACTTTTAAAAAAATAATTGGTCACCTGTATGGAGAAAAAAAAAAAAACAAACAAAAAAAACAAACAGAGGAGACAGCAAACAACAAAGAGCAACATAATAATAGAGAAAACAAAGCACCATCACAATAAACTAGCTAGTCATAGATATCAATATTTACTAAATAATAAACGATATTGTGCAGCACGCAAGATAGACAGCGCACAGTGTGCTTTGAGGCAGCAGCCAAGAAAGCTTTAGTCCGCGTCTGTGAATACCCATGTGTGCATACCTGTGTGGATCAGCATGCTTGCATTCCAAAGGTTTCTCCATGTAATGATCTGCTAGGGAGTGTGGGGGGGCCACAGCCCCGTCCTCCAGGGTGTGAAGTGGGTATGGAGGAGATCAAAACTCCAGACATCCAGAGGCCCCCAGAACACAAGAGACCATGGAAGACCAACAGAGGGGCAGCCACGCCACTGTCCCAGTAAGAGCTGAGGAGAGTCCCAGATGAGGGCTCGCCCAGCAGCCGCGGAGCAGAAGTCAGGGGGAGTTGCAGTGACGCGCCCGTGAACTCCGCCGGCCCCCAGCTGTGCCTGAGTGACCGAGCCCCAGGCCGAGAGGCCGGGGGCACCCCACCTCCAAAGGGGCCCGAGCGAGCCCCAGGCCCCAGGCCCCGACAAGCGGCCGCCAAGGAGTGAGCCGGTGTGTACCCGGACGCCCACCCCCAGATACAAAGAACCACCAACACACCGACACCTGAGGGAGTCCGCCACCGGCAGGGGAAGTGGTGGTGGGTGGAGATAGGCCTCCAAACCTTGGAGGGCCTGAGGTGTCCCCAGAGAGGTGGCGTCTGATACCCAACCTGACATATAGACACAGACATACAGGCACACACAGACACAAACATCCATTCCCACCCTCATGCTCTCATATGCACTTACTCCACACTCAACCAACGTGGAGACAGACATAAAGAGACGCTGTACACACAATCACACTCCCCAAGCGTACTCTACAAACCGGGTCTAGGTACCCTTGCCCCTGGAGGGGGGAATTGCACCCAGACCCAGGTGGTGTTACCCTTTTCCCTGCGGTGGGGAGAGGCAGACCACCCCGACTCCGCAGCAGCAGGGAGGCCCCACACCCCAGACCGCAGTCGGACGGCCAACTCCTCCTACTAGCCCTCCCGCTCCAGCAGGCCGCAGAGAATGGGGGTGGGAGAAGACTCCAAACCTCCCTCCACCCGCTCATTGTAGTGTTGATGCATATGTGTTCTAAGGTGCAATTAAAACCCAGGAGGGCATGGAGCTACCTGCCAAGGAGCAGCAGGTAAGCGCATAGTCCCTCCTGCTAGCCCTCAATGACTAAGTGTATTTAAAATTGAGAGGTGGGCAACGACGTCAGGGGTGAGGTATACACCCTGATGGTAATTTGGACTCCGTGATTGTGCCCACCCCCAAGATCCTATATGTATGTGTAATGAGAGTGTGAATAATGTGAATGTCTAAGTTGTGGGATAAAATTGAGGCAGAGGCAGCCAGAAGGGGATGGGGGGGGGGGGGGGGGGGGGGTAGCCTCCCCTGCACCCTGGTGACATACCCCCACTCCAAGGCCCTGCATGTGTGGGTGGTTGTGGAGGAGCGGGAAGAGGGAGGCAGCTGGAGATGGGGAGGGAAGGAAGGGAGGGGCAGGTAACCCCTCCCTGGGGCCAGCTCCCCCGCTGACCCCAGTAGGCACTCCCACCCTTCGCGACCCGCCAGGGAAGGGGGGCCCAGGCCCATCAGACCGGGGCCCAGTGCAGTAGCGCCCTCCGGCTCCACAGAGCCCTGGACAGTCCACCCAACCCCACCACAGAGAAAACTGCACCCACCCCACCATCCACACATCTTCCAGACAGGTGACCCAGGAGTTCTTTTTTTTTTTTCTCTCTCTTCCCCCCCCTTCTCACCGTCTCTTCTCCCCTTTGGTTTTCTTTCTTTCTCTCCCCCTCTTTCTCTCATTCATTCCCCCTGTCCTATTTATTAAAAAAAAAAAAAAAAAAAAAAAAAATGACAAAGGATGAACTGAAGCTCTGCCATCACGTAATGTCGCATACTGCTGTTTCTGATGTCATTTAGAAAAAAAAATAATAATAATAATTGGAAAAAAAGCACTATGCTGCTAAAAGATGAAAAATAGATATTTGCAAAATTCTGCCTAAATATGTATTTTGCCTGGTTAATGTCTGTGGCGGGGCGTGGTCTGCAGCGCCACTGCAGGGGACGTGGATGTACCTGAGCGTGACCCGCATTCACGCCTCGCTGCCTTTACGTCTGTGCCATCTATGCTGTTGTGTTGGTGTGTTTCAGGCTGTGAGCTGCAAAGCTACAGCCGGCTGTATGCGTACAGCAACCGTGTGTGAAAAGTGGTCAATAAAGAGATGCTGAAAAGCATGTTCATGGAAACATCGTCGGGTCTGCCGTGATATGTTTACAATGGGACTTCTGCTCCTGAACCTCTGCGCACAGCGTCTGCAGATCAGGGCTGTACGAAGTCACTTTCATCTTTACGCAGGACTGTAAGCTGTTGTCTGTGAGGCGTGAGCGGTGTTTGTTTTTAACATAGTTCACGGTGGAGAACAGCTGCTGACATAATGTGGATCCGAAGATCCATATTTGGCCTACCTGGGGTTGAAAGTCTCGATAAATGCACGGTGTTTCGGCGGGTATATCGGCTTCCGCGAGTGTGACGCTTATTTTGAGCGATGAAAAAATAATAGAATATAATTTTATATTTATATTTTAATTTCACAATAATCTTCCAATTTAGAACTACAAGTTAAAAAAGAACTAACATAAATAAAATACGCTTCAGCTAAATACTTCTAATTTATTTTCCCAAACCACGCTGAGCCGCACTATAAGGACTAAAGAGCCGCAGGTTGCCGACCCCTGCACTAACCTAATGGCTGAGTTTCCTTATTGGAAAATGTTCTGCTGGGCCTTTACTAGAGTCACCTTCAGTAGTTGCTTTACTACAAGAACTTTAGTTCTGTCTTTAATGATTGAAAGCATGCTCTGTGGTTGAGATCAGCTGACTGACTTGGCTAGGTGATAGATCAGGTGTTGTTCAACACTTGCAATCAGCTCTAGAACTTTAGTTTGTCATATCTGTGAACTCATCCAGGTCATCGCAGTCTAAGGAGCTTGGACAGAAAATACATAGAAGAGCCACCTCGACGGGACAAGACTCGGTTGTCCTGTCACAACCTGCAGGATCGGCAAGGCGCTGATCAGCATCTCTTCACTCCTAGCCCTCCTTCTCTTCTCTTTTTCCTCTCCCTCTCCCCTGTTTTGCCGGGGCGGAACTCATGGCGGGTTCACGCCCTCGGTCCACGCCTTCCTGGATCATGCACGCCTGGGCCTCATCAGACCAGCTGGTATATTAGAAGGAGGAGATCAGCTGTTCAACGCTGGATTGTTGTGAAGACTCTAGTCAGTACACGTCAAGCCCAAGTTTCGCATGCTTCTGTCTCAGAAAGTTAACGTGTGTCTCTGTGTTCTAGATTCCCCGGACCTGTCCCCATGTTTCCCCGTGTGGAGTGTGGAAGGAGTGACTGGTCACTAGCGGAGAGAGAGAGGTTGGAGTGAGCGCGTGTGTGATTCCCTTGTTTTCCCTGGAGCCCTGGAACCCTGCCTCTCACATCTTGTATATAGCACTATCCTCGCACTGTCTGTTAATACACTTGGTGAAGATCTTGTAAATAAACCATCTCTGTTAAAACTCAACTCCGGAGTCCTGCGAGTGGATCCTCAGAGCAACCCGTGACATGTCCATCTGTATCTAAAGGACAAATGCCACTCTTTCGAGGATGCCAATGTTCAAATTTTGGACAGATGGCTTGAAAGAGGAGAGAAGGATGTCCACTATGTCCACTGTGAATGACCATCTTTGAACAGAGGCGGTGGTTTACAACACCAACTGTCTGCCATCTATAATCCAGTTTTGAGATTTCTTCCCAGACGCCTTAACACCCACTCACATCCTGGGCCATCTGACCTCAGGAAATCACATGAAAGGGTGGGGCTAGGCTCACAAGGGGTTCACCCGAAACCTTGGTTGATTGTGACGTACACCCGTTTTCACACACGTGTGATTGGGTAGAGGATCATTAGAGGCCAATGACCCTCTTGGGGACACTCCCATAGGGCTTAAAATCTGGGACTCTCCACCAATTGCTCTTAGAACTGAAGAAGCTCCTCTGATGAGAGGTGAAACATCTTCAAGCAACTTAAAGAAGTCCAGACGTTTTTTTCCAAGCTCCTTAATTTGTCCAAGTCAAAGTAAACTTTATTGTAATCTCTGCTATATACAGTACAGTATATAGAGAGACGATACAATTTCATGTAACCACGAGGGAACAGACTTTGCTATGAAACAATGAAATGTCTAGTTACTTTTGAGCCTCTTAAAAAGAGGTAAAATAAAATAAAAATCTCAAAAGCTTATTCATTCACAGTTAATTCAATACTTTTGTTCAAAACCTTGAATAAAAGCTGAAGGTCTCTATTTCAGATCACATCTTGTGTGTTTTATTTAAGATTTACTGTATCTGTGCAAAATTACAAAAATGATGTCATTATCGAAAATATCCAACCTCTTATTAAAGATAAATTTTCTTTTTCCCAAAGTCCTGTCAGTCGTAAAATTTAGTTGTTCTGAACTTGGATGGAGTTAGAGATAAAGTCATTCAATATTACTGTAGTTGTAAAAAAGGAGATTATTCAATATGAAAATTAACCTTTGCTAAATAGTTTCTACAATTTTCCATTCATACACCCATTCACACATCACTGGCATTCTGAACGTTGGTGGCCAAACCGTCAGGAAGGTTTGGAATTTAATTTCTTTCTTAGCAACATTTGGACATGTTGAATGGAAGACCTGTGGACCTTCAGGCCCACGATTAGTGTGAGATTCCACTCTATCGTTAACAGAACTGAGACCATTACACAAATCACAACTTCTATAAAAACTAGCAGAACTGGTTAAGATGATGTTATAGTGAGAGCTGCAGTCATCCAGGGATAAACATTAATGAACAAATGTAACTGTTGTGTTAAGCAAGAAGTACGTCCCAAAGTGTTAGATAGAATTCAACTTTTAAAGCACACAATAAACAAAGGAAGCAAAGTACAACAATAAAACAAAGACTACTGATTCAAATATAAACAATAAGAACACCAGGATACAACTGGGGAATGGCAATCTTTGATTTACAGCCAAACGTAAGAACAGGAGAAATCAATATCCAGCTAAAAGCAAATAAAACAAACATAAAAACGGCAGTTATTGAGCTGGAAAGCGAGCACAAGTATACAAAACGCTGTCTCAGAGTCCTTAAAGGATAGAAGACATGAAATTGCCCAGGTTTATAGCCAAGCTTCTCCTTTCTGTTTTGTGCCATCCCAACAAGCTACATTACTTTATCCCCTGTGCTCTTTCGACCAGATCATTTTAATATATTATGTTGCTTGTTTATGTTGAGTAATACAATATATGCAAGGTTTATTCTGTCACTCTTCAGTGCCACCTGTGATCCCTGTGATCCCCCAAGGTGTAAATGTCTGCCAAACACACTCGTTTGCTCTGCGCCTATTGGAAAACAGTCCTATGGCGGATAGTGCCAAAAATCTGCAATAATGGGCCCCAGGATAATGATTACTTTGAGTGATGGCATAATGAGGGCTTTATAAATATGCATAGGTCACAAGGGGTAGTAATATTGTGGATTATTAAAACTGTAGGGTAAGAGGTCAAGCTAATGAGAGGAAGCTGAGGGGAAGGCACAGCCACTGACACAGAAATTAGCAAGGCCAGGTGTCTGAAACATAGGTTGTTTTCACACAATGGAAGAGTAAACTAATGCTTGCCAGCACTGCGAGGATAATACAAAAAGCCAGTGTTTCCAGTATTTGTTAAATCTACTCAAAGAATAGTTTCTCTCAGGAGATCTCAGTTTAGGGGGTTGGAAAAATAGATGGGGATTCAATAGGAACATTAGGTAGCTGTCACAAAGTCTTGGGAATAGGAATGGGTCTATATTTATTTTTAGCCAGCCTTCTGTTTAAGATTGTATTCTTATGCACATCTGGGGATTTTCGGAACCAGTACGTCTGTGATGTGGGCTAGATTTCCTTCAATGTGTCAGAATGTCACCCTTCAACTTGACTTTTTTATTAGAAAGACAGGGAGCTACACTTTTACCAGTGGCTCAGGTGATGAGCAAAAAGTATGTTTGTTAGTTTATCCAGCTCCTGTGATTTATATACATTTTGTACCACAGTCCAGGCAGTTCCCTCTCAACAGGCTTAATTTACTTAATAGGTGCGTAGAAATGTTCTTACCCTACACAAATAAGAAGAGCATATGCAAAATAAAACCTGCACACCAGACACCTTTGTTCTGACTACCACGTGCATGTTAGTGAATGCCTTTCTAACTCAACAGGCACACTTACCTTCAGATGAAGTTGAGAAAGTGGGATGATGTAAGAAAGAAACATCCATGGGAAAAAGTCTCACTGAAGAAACCGAAACAATAGTGTTCAAGGAAAATGTGCACCTTTACAGAGTGTTTCCAAGACAGTAACAATTTTTTAAGAGTCATAAATTATAAGAGGCACAGCTCAGCGTGAAATAACAGATGTTTTAAATAGAGTTCCCCCCTGAGAAACTGAAAGCAGCTAAAGTTTAAAAAACTAAAAATAAATGAAGTTTGGACATCAAAGTTGATTTGAAACAAGGACTAACACACGATAAGAAAAAGAAGATAATAGGTAGAGAACAAGTGCTTTGCACAGAACAAAAGTTTAGTAATGTGATGATATTAATTATTATTATGATTATTATAATTTTAGTCACTAACATCATATTAGCCATAAACTTGTTCAATGCCATACAAATTATTATTTAAGCTTTGTAAAGAATATTCCTATATGTTGACTTTTTAATAAACTGATTTATAAGTAAGGGTGTATTTATTTATTTATTTAAAACTAACATCTATTGCTCTGTTTTTTCTTTTAGATCTTTGTGTATTTCTGGAGATAGTGGCCTATCTTTTCTTCCAAAATAAACAAACAAAGAAAAAACTCCTGCACTTAAGATGCATTAGCATTACCATTAGGGTTGACTTAATATTCAGGTTTGAGTTTTTTTTTTTTATTGCTTAAGAAAAGTGTTCACATTTGCTCATTGCACTATGTCAAGGTCTTCTTGTTTCTAGAAATTATAGGGTGCTGTGTGTGTGTGTGTGTGTGTGTGTGTTTTCCTGAGACTATTATTCTGAATTAAATAATTAATTGCTTGTGCAGGAGGTGAAATGGTATTGAATATGTATGATTCCTTGAAATATAGCTGGTGGCTTAGTGGATACATTTATAATAATTTGATAGCAGCATCTCAGTTTCTGTACATTCGAGATGTTGATGTTGACCCCACAGTCCAAAGGTGCAGGTCAATTAAGTTTCTTCATTAAATACATTTACCTGCTATTGAAAGTTTGTCTGTTTGGCCGACAGACTTTAGTGGTTGTGCTAAAGCCAAGAAAAAAATACATAAAGGAGCTTGAATACAGAAAAATGCAACAGAAACACATCCAGTTTGACTGTGCAGGAAACTGCACCAAGTGGTAACTTGGACATGTCTTTTTTTTTGCTTTTGGTTTGTTTACTGTACTAGACCCAATAAATGGAAGACAACATTCCCATTATCTGTGAATCTCAGTCACTGGATAGGAAAGACAGCGTCTATCCCGTATTCCAGTCTTGTTGTTTTATTTTCGATTTTATCAGTGAAGCAGTGATATTTCTCACAAGAGCAGAACAAGTAATAAGGCCAAATGGGTGTGCTGACTAATCGCTCCAGCACAAATTGCTGTGTGGGCAAAAATGATTATGACGCACTGTGCAACTGTATCAGGCGATTTCAAATAATCTACTTCTAATTTGTATTGCACATCATCATTGACAATGCATTTGCATTTTTATAAGGCAATCTGTATAAGACTTTTTTTTTTTACCTTGGTGTTTTGTCCTGTCAAAACTACAAACAAAGTAGCTCGTAGTTTATCTCTATTACCAAGTAGGCCTCAAAGATCAAAACCGCGTACTGTAGTAACACCTGGATGAAGAAGTAAAACAAAAACAAGTGGATTAAACAACATCAAATTTTACTATCAATTTTTTGAGTGCAGTTGTTACCACGAGCTAAGATCACATTAGTGCAATGCTTCAATCCCTCTGTTAACTTAGAGCCTCTCAGCACAAGCAGCGGATACACAGCAATTTGTGAAGCTACTGAACCAAATACCAACCACATACTTCAGATCCACAGATTTCCTGATGCACACACATTCAGACAACATAGGCCGTGTGATCTTTGTGGAAATTCAGGAGCTTAGTGCTTCTTGGGGTCACGGTGGTGTTGAGAGGGAAGAAATATGGTCATGTTCAGAACTACAATTTTGTATGTGCTTTACCCCGAGGACCACACAGCGCATGCTAAGGACACAAGGTAATGCCTGTACTACAGTACGTGGATGGAGAAAATGTCCCGGCTTTTCTTGAAGTGATATTTAATCATTTATGGTTGTGTATGGTTCACTACAAGCACCAACCGTTTTCCATATGCCTGCAGTAAAATCTATTTGCCTACCAGAAATAAAGTACAAATCTTTTTTTTTTTCTATTGGAGGTTCCCAGCTTATACTAACACAAAAGAGTGGAATGTACTGTGTGTGTAGGTCTCTGGGTGTTAGTATGCATTGCAGACACTGGCCTACAATAACAGCTAATAATCAAATCGATATCCAAGCTTAGCACAATCTGCAAAAATTGATTTTACAAACACATCGGCAATTTCTGTTTGTCCTGTTGTTTATTAGTCATTACTGGGATAATGCTGGGATAAGTAATGCCATTTTATGATCTGTCACACATTTATTTAATTTTGGGGGTTATTCTTTTTTGTCTAACATCAGAAAAATTTGTTGTCAATTACATCAATCCAAGAAAATCCTTTTTTTTGACCAGCACTCCAAAACCCAAGATATTCAGTTTACTCTCCCTTTTATTAACCATAAAAAGGCAAAATGGCTGCTAGTTTGTTGAACTATTGTTGAAAGCTTAAATTCAAAGTAAACTTGTAGGTTTGAACAATAATGTGTCCAAGAGAAAATAGCATGCAAATATTTAGAAATAAAATTAAACAAACAAACAAAGCAAAAAACAAACAAACAAGTGAAATGCAGACACTGTAGCAACTACAAAGAGGAAACCAGTGAAAACCAGTGACATCACGCCACCATAATATACGTACTATTCCTTAAATAATGAACACCCATTTGTACCAGGTGAATTTTATCCATTTAAAATTTAGACAATCCACAGCAGAAAAACAGCCAATAAATATCAAAATGAGGATTGATTTCAAACGCATAAATCAGAAGATGAGCGAGCACTTTGCCAGATGCTTACTTTTGATTTCCATGTACTGATAAAATCATCACTTCTACCAAAAGCTAAGCTGAGAGTCAGGGAAGTATCAGCCAAGCGTAGGCTTTACATGGTCACACAATCATGACAACAGGGCCATGTTCAGCCCTGACAAAATGTTATTTAAATGGAAATTGTACTGTGTTGAACACACCCTTGTGTTACACAAGTGTCGCTTGCTGTGGCAGCTGAATCCCTTAAGTGCTTTGCTGTTTTAAAACAGATGTTATATATTCATCACATATCAATCAATAAAAAGAAGGCATAAGAGAGATTAGAACCAAAACGTTGCTTTTTGATAAACCTTATAGTTAGGGCTGCAGGACTACACGTGCTGTACTGAGCACTTTTCCACTCACCTCTTTTCATTCCCCACATGTTTATATACCACTGAAGCATGTCATTACATTTTTGTCTTCTCTCGCCTTTAGTCTGTGCTTTGTCCTGTCTCCCTATGCCGTCTTTCTTCTTTTCTCTTTCTCCTCACCCCCAACTTTTCGGTTCTGCCAGAGGTTTCTTCCTGTTAAAAGGTTTTTTTTTTCTTCCCACCTTTCCAAAGTGCTTGCTGATGGGTCGGGTCACTTATTGTTTTCTTCGGTCTTTACCTTAGACACAGTAAAGAGGAGAATGCTATGCTGATTGCTGCACTGATATGGTAGCAGCTTTTGGTGGATGTAGTGTGATGGCGTGGGGCAGCATCTCGGTCACTAGCACAGCAAGGCTTGTCATCATTGGAGGCAATCTCAATGCGGTGAGACAACAAGATGAGATTCTGCAACCTGTGGCCATCCCATGTCTCCATAGCCTGGCACCAAGATGACAACACTCACCCCCACAGAGCAGGTTTTAAGAGAGACTACCTCCAGAATGTGGGAGTGGAGAGGATGGAATAGCATGCCCACAGTCCTGGTTGAAGATGAGGGTTGAAGAATGAGATGCCATCCCACGTTGTTAAATTAATAAATTTAAAAATTTTTTTGTTTCATCAGACTCCAATCATCCAATCCAATAAAAGACACCGAGCAAGAGTTAATAGCAGAATAAGCTGTTTGACACCAGCGGAGAAGATTTGAGATGTTTTTCATGCGCAAAACCCACATACTCAACTCTGCTGCTCAACCTACAAATACCTCCTTACAAATGTGGCACCATTTAACTACAAACAAACAGTCTTTCCAACAGTACAAGATTTATTTCCAAGACGGATTGTTTCAACAAAGAAATCATCGACCAAACACAAATTTCCTTACTTTGTTTGCTAAGTTTATATTTTTTTCCTTGGGTGAGAACTTTAAGTCACAAGCAGTGTTCTGAGCTGCAGAAGGAAAATTAACTCCAGCGTATAACAAAGCAGTATAGAAGTCAGGGGTTGGTGGTGGGGTCTCTGCTGGTTATCATGACCTTTAAATGTAATCCTGACATTAATGTCTATTGGGCTTGTTCTCTACAGCTATTCTAGTGAGTAACACGGTGACACAACATTACCTACATTAAAGGCTCATTGCACTTTAGCTCCTTCAATAGAAGAGCCTTTTGTTAATAATACACATACATCCAGTCAAGTCTGCAACAATGTGTGCAGTTGTCTAGCAAAAGCCGTGGAGCCATGATGGCAGGCTCTGCGGCGGCAGGCGTGTGGTGATTTGTGTGCTAAATTAAATTTTATGTGTAATACAACCATGAATATCCAGAGCATTATTTAACATATTCAGTCTGTGCATCTGGATTACCTTCCCCTGTTCCTAAACAAACATTTTTTTTAAATACTGACTTTTTTTTATTGAAGACCTGCAATACTAACTTCCACAAATTAGCCTTAGCTGTGGTTTGTAATAACTAGCAACTGTTAACATGTTAAGATACTAAGTTTCGTAGTATCGTAACTGTACTTGTGAGCATGCTGGCAGCTATAAGCTAAAAGCACTACTGCCCCTAGTGGCTCACAGAGCTGTTTCTGTGGCTGTCTATAAGCTAGAAGAAGGATAACAGGCTTTACTGCTGCAAAAGTATGATTAAGTGTAACAGTTTAGTTAACAGGAAGAACTGAATCCTTTCAATTAAAATCTCCCATATGAAGAATAAATATGAAAAGTACACATATATTATATAAATATAAAAAGTAAATAGTTATAATATAGTCTAATCTTAAACATAGTAACTTCCACATTTTCTCATGCAACATAATTAGGCGAATTAATCTAGTAAACATTGTGTTATATGGGTAAAAACCTCAAAGTGTCCACTAAGATCAATAAATCTTAGTATGGAAGTTTGATAAGACAACAAAAACCATATTTTTATCTCCATATTTGTTTCTACCATGTATTTATCAGCTTCTTTCAGATCACACTGTAAAAATCAGTCATTTTCATTGCGCAAGGTCGACCAAAGATCCTCGACCGCTGAAATGCTTCAGTTGAAATCCATGGCTCCACTGAGGCGAGAGATATCTTGACAGCGCTCTACAACAAGCCCTCCATCCATCCACCACTACTTCTTAATCCTGTCTGTAAGCTCATCGCAGTGGGGTGTCCTGACCACTTATGCCACCCATACTCTTAACCCCTGCCTTGAAGCGTACGCCGATTTAGAGCATGAATCATCAGTGTAGGATTGTTTAAAGTGAGTCATGTCAGTCGAGGGATGCCCGCTGCGTTTTTCAAAGAATGTGTTGGCGGAAATATTTCACAATCTACGTGGTGGTTTGGACAATACTGGAGGACACATTCCTGTGAGGGCGATGACCCAAAGATAAATTTATCATGCCCAATTTCACTTTCATCTCAAGATGGTAGCGGGAATACCACGTTGAAGAATACTGATGGTTGCTTTATTCAATATAACTCAATGCTTGAAATTTGATTATATCTGACATATTTTTGACCCAATTGTGCAGTCTCGGATCAAATCTCCTGCTCCTTTTTCTGTGATTGTTAAAGCTTTGTATGCTATGCACTGTATACACTGCATGAGCATAAATCAAACAGCATCTACTGTCATAAACGGCAAATCCTAGTGAGAGCTGGAAGATGCTGGGAGTTGAGCTGCTGTAATAATTGTTTGCAAAGTTAGTTGATATGGAGTTTGTTGATTCACTAGTCCACCCAGTCAGTTTTAGATATTGCCTATCTATTCATTGCATCAGCCTCCTCTCTTTCTCATCTTTCTCAGCCATCTTTCCAGCTTGTTTATCTGTGAGCAGGAGCAAAGGACATTACTCAGCCCTCAGATGCACAAACAGATCTGATTAAAACAGCTTCCATGCTTTTCACTTTCATCCCCATATTTAGTTGTTTAACATCACCCACAGTGTATTCAGATGGAGATATGGTGAAATAATTTCATTAGCTCCTGCTGTTACATTTGTGCAACTCACACTGCAATTCAGATTGAGGGCGAAATGAGGAGGAATGGAGAGACTCTTTGCTCCCCTCCCCTCTCTCAATCTCTCATCATGCTGCAGCTCCTCCCTCCACCTTGCCCCTCTCCAGATTCCCTGCTTTTCTCCGTCTCTCTCTTTCTCTGTCTCTATCCCTCCTTCGTTCTCCTCCAATCTTTCAGCCTAGCTGAGACTTACACAGGATACACCCTCCCTACGTGTTTGTATGTGTGCGATTCCCCATGTGAACTGCATGTGTCAGTGTGTGCAGACATGTGGCTTCGCAGCTGACGGCAAGGACTCGTGAAGTGCTCAAGACTTGGATATCAGATCCTTCTCCTTATGCATATTTACCACATTTTTAACATCTCTCCAGAATCTTTCCATTAAAGAATCTCATCTTTCCTCCTCTTGAGGCAGCATCTCGATGGAATCTTCAACCCTTTCCCCAGTATACTGGATTTAATGAGCAGCCACTGTGGAATGAAACAAGTAATTTTTGGATTTTCTTCATTAGAGCTCTGGTAAGGAGATCTGTCTCCCTCTCTCCCACTTACTCTCTTTCCACATATTTGTCTCCTTTCCTTGCACTTCATACCTTATTTACTTTTCACAACATATTGACAGGTGCAGGCAGCAGAGATTATGGAATGGGGTGCAGTTAAATGATGCAGAGAAAGCTATTGAGGGCATGGAGAGGAGGTGAAATGTAAATAGGCTAGCTGGGTAGTATGAGCAGGCGTAGAAAAAGAAGCAGGGAACAAAAATGTGTGCCGACACCAGCAGTGTTGTTCGTGCTGTTAGAGGCTTGGGGGGGAAAATGCTCCACTTGATACTTACTATTGATCTGCTGTTATTTTCAGAACCAGACAAGTTCGCATGGTCTAAACTGTGAGTGATAGCATTAGTTTTAGCCGTTCAGAAATGCTGACAGGACAATACTTTGTAATAAGAAGAAGACAGTTTGTGATTCTAAGTGTAAAAAATTCATCACATTCAGTGCACTCAAATATATTCTCACGTATGCGGCCCCTTTTTTTCTGTTTATGCAACATGTATGTCTGTTTGCTAATGAACATGTGATACAACAAGACAGGACTTGGATTCGATTCTTTGGACGTTTGCCTTCATACCTATATTCTAGTCAAGATATTCTTGGCGTGAACAATGTGTGTGTGTCCGTGTGTGCGTGTGTGTGTGCATGCATGGTGGATTTGGGGGGGGGGGGTTTGTGGCATGTTGATTTACCTGATTACCTTTATCCAATATCTAAGACTTAAAAAGTGATCAAGCATTCATTTAAATGATTCACTTGCAGATGTCCATGTATGACTTTTGTCTGTGTTGGTTGTAAATTATCTTTAGCATTACATTAAGCTAATCACAACTGGAAACCCTGTGTAAGCATCAGCAAAGCTGAGGCAGCTGTTTTGGACCCTTCTATAGGCTGGATGAGGCTCTTCTTTTTTAATCTTTTCACTGTTCCACTTTTACTCTTGTGTCTATAAACTCTGAACGGAGAGGAGCTATTGTTAGAAGGGAGAGGTGAGAGTAACCAAGAGAAAGCTTGTGCAGGGGAAGCTTACGTATATTGGTAGAGAAGACTGCTTGTGGAAGGTTGAAAAAGGGAGAGAATGAGAGAGAATATAGTGGTGAAAGACTGACAGGAAGCCTGAGACAATAGATGACTGAGAAGGTGTGCGGATGAGCTAATAAGCCTCAGAAAGAGCTTTTAAAGCATGGAAACCTCTTTTGAGGCTCTTTTGGCAGAGGGTCAGTTTACAGAAATATCCACACTCTCCATAGGAAAACATGTGATAGATAGGCCAAGACCTGCATCTCGCATATGCCTGCCTACATTTCCTGTAAAGGACATCAATATTTATCACATTTCCCATTTCAGAGAAGAAACCACGATAACGCCAGAGGATGGAAAAATAATAAAAGATAAATCAAATTACCCCACCTTGGGTAGACCTTCTGCTTCTGTTTCATTTATAATTCCTTTGCAGCACTTAGGCAAGGCAGGCTGTTACCGCTGCTTATTGAAAAACAGGTGCAGAACTGTGGCTCACATTTATTTGATTCTTCTGCACATCTTCTGTCATGCTGACAATGGTAATCAAAAATCATTTTTTTAAAATATATATTCAACCAGATTATTGGTGAGTATTGAAGCTGAGAAGTCTTCATGCATTACGAGTATGGATTTATGAGTTTTCAGATTGACAACAGGGATATGATTTTACTCAGTGAAGCTTTTAGGAGCGTTTTAGGGCTCATGAAAGACTGCATCCGGAACATATTCCAGGATGCATTACTGTTAAATGCTAAGCTGAAAAGTTAAAGGTTCAAAACTCTATATTTTCAAATAACATATTGATTGGTTTGTTTGGTAATTTTTAAATAGCCTCTCCCCATTTCTCTCATCCACACATACACACAAGCAGGGGATAGACTTAAATGTGGCTAGCAGGAGTCATTTTTACCTTACTTGCCTGCAGTATAAGCTTGTCATGCAGTGGATGACTTGCATCCAAGAGTGACTCATGCTGCCCAAGAAAGCTTCTCCACCCACAGCAAAGAAGTCCTGATACTGCCCATCACCAAATGAGAAATTAACAACTCATTTTTCCTCAAATTTCACGGCAGTTATTCTCAAGTCCATTATAGCAAATACCAGTTATTACTGATGTGGTTTCATGATTTACCATGATCCATGAAATGAAGTTGGCAAATTAGTTGCAGCAATTGACAGCTAATTGTGTCCGTAGTGGTGGACTAGCATCGAAAAGTTGGGGGAATTGGAGCTTCTCATCCAAGTGTACTCTCTAGCTAGACCAAATTTCCCACGTGTGGGACTAATAAAGGTTATCTTATCTTATCTTATCTTATTTAGCACTTCTGCTACATGAAAAGGTGGTTAGAGCTGTTTTGAACGCTAAATACTAACTGCATTTTGTGTGTAAATATAAAACTCTCAAAATAATAATCAAAACTAAATGCAGTCAGTCATATTTTCAGTCAGACACTTTTACTCATGACCTAAAGCCATACAATATCCAGGCCTGTTAGATAAACATTAGTAACCAATAATCACACATTTTTACAACAAAGAAATGAGTGGTAGCTTAATAAGACTTTTGCACACTGCTGTAAATCATTATCTTTAATAACCATCCAGTAAAAAACAACCTTTACAGTTTGTTTGTACCAGTGAATGACCAGCAAACAAACCCAATGAACTCCTAACAGACTAAAACAGATTTTAGGTGTATATTCCAAGTCTTGCCTGTTTGATTGTGACTAATCAAAACACCAGTTTTTCTATAAAAAAAAGAAAAATGTATTTAACTTGTCTAACATAATAATCTTATCTACTCTTAATTTTATCAGTGCAGGCATATTTCAGTGTATTCATAGTGGTATACATCTGATATGAGTTAGACATTAAAATGTAAAGCTACCAGCCATAGATACCTGATTTTGGGAATAATAACACAGGTACAGTAATCATAAAAGCTGCTATTATTTTTGAAAAATGAGACTAACTGTGTTTTCTCTGCTGAGCTCGTAGAGAAAACACAACACTGAAATCTGCAGGGTTTCTTACTGCTGTTATTTGATGTTAAAGTCATTTATCTATTATAATGAGTTCTGATGAGTTGTAATGAGTCCTACCCTCAACACTACCTTCCCCCATGACAGTCTTTTTTGCACTGTAGTTGACATAGATACGGAAATATGATATCAGCCTTCATTTCTTAAATAAATCTTTAATCTTTACTTTCGTTTTACTATTGTTTTGTCGATAGTATTTGTCTCCACTCTTCTTGATGTGCTCACATGAGTCTATAAATGTAGTTCACAGCAGCTTGATGTTAAGGATATTACTCAGCAATTGTCCAGGAAGGATGAATGCACACTAACCCTTCTCTTCCCCTTCTAAGTTTTCTTTGGCTTGCTGAGTGAATATAAATCTTTTAAACTGGAAATCGTATAAATATTTCAGAAACTCCTTTCTATTTTCTATATTTTGTTCCATCACTAAGCCAACATTTGATCCTTGTTTGTTACAGTTTTGGCACATGATTCACCAATCCCTGACCTCACTTCCTTCTCCGTTGACCCCCTTTAAAAAAAGAAAGAAAGAGAAATAATACTTGAGATATACTGCACATATGGAAAAGTAACTCAGTTGTAAATCACTTGTAAGGTTTGGCATTTTTGTTTTTGTTGATGATGACTTAAGATATTGATTATGACTCTGCATTAATAGCCCTGTCCCTTCATTCATCCAACTGATATAGAGCAATGCCTAGACCATTACATCACTACAGATTGGGTTTTTTTCCCCCCATCCCTGTCACATGCTGAACATTTTGGAATTTACAACCATGAATGCATTGAAACAATATTGCATTAGAGTCATCTGAAATTTAATTTGCCTCAATATAGCTTCATGTCAGCATTGCCACATTTAACTGGCCTTTACGACTCAGACATGTGGGCTACATAAGCACACAAACACAAGGTCAGGCTTGCAACGATGTATGTGTGGGGGGCTACATAGATACATCATTAATTTAAATTGCGAGAAAACAGTTAGAGTATTTCTAACAGTTGTTTTTATTTTAATTTGGAGGTAACAGAAATATATATTTGCATAGACTTCATCAGCCAGTGTTTGTCAGGGGAAGATATAGACAAGCTTTTTTTCTTCATACTTGTAGGTGGGAATGATATAGATGATGTGTCTCTCTGTCTTATCAGTATTAGTATTTTGTGGCTGTGTCATTTTGGCGGGGTTTTTTTGCATTATGTGGGGCAGATTATGTTACATTAATAAGTGTGTCCCTCTCCTGATATTGCAACTCACCAAGTGCACTGTATATTAGGGCTGGGCCATATCATAGCGTTCACGGTAATACCGGTATAATGTTGGGCAACGATAAGAAAATGAAATATCGTGATTGAATATGGGTAAAATGCGCATGCGCAGTGCCTTTGTTTTCATATGCATATGGCAGAAAAAGCATGACGGCAACGCAGAATGAGAAGGGCGAAAGCGGATCGTTGAATGAAACAGATGAACCAGAATTGGTTTGTAAAAATGCTGCAACTTCAGTGGTGTGGAACTGGTTTAGCTTTCGTCCGTCAGATACACAACAAAGCACTATTTTTGGTAGAGCATGCTAGTGGGCCGTCGTTATTACCGTGTTTTTTGGAAAATACGGCACATTTAAAATCAATCCTTTGATTTTTCTGAAAATCGACAGAATCCCGTGTACCTTATGTATGAATTCTGGTTGTGTTCACTGACCTCAAAACAATTTTATGTCGTACACGGCGCTCGAAAATCTGTCAAATGTTTCAGTACGACTTTGCTAAGCTACGAAGCCGCACCGCTTGATGGATTGTCGGAGCATTACGGCTATCGTAGGCAGGAGCCTCGCGGAGTGATACGTACGGTGCTTCAACATAATATTACCGTATTGTGTGTGTATAACCTCTTTTTAAGTTTTGTGGATATTATACATGGTTATGCTGAGGATATGTCGGACAATTTCCACTGAAATGCCTTTTGGTTAAACTGTCAGCAAGGAATTTGCATTTGCACTGTTACATTTTTATATAACTTTTATGCACTTAAAAAAACAGCTGCTTGTTTAAGTGAAAATACATTGATGTTTTTTTTTGCTGCTGTTTTTGCACTAATAAAGTTGTGGAGTTGTAAAGTATTTTGTCTAGTGTCAATTATATCGTCAGTTATATCGTTATCGCAAATTTTCAAATGTATATTGTGATAAATATTTCTGGTCGTATTGCCCTGCTCTACTGTATATTATCAGTTTAATTAAAGTTTGGCTAAAGAAATCATTACATCTTAGACTGAATTTTCATTTGGCATGATTTAGGAACTGCATGACATGATCATCAAATTTAATCTACTTCTGAAGAATCTAATTTCACCTCTTGAAAGAAGCCTGGCCTCCATTAAAACAAGAAAAAAAGCCATGTACAATGTAATTACTGTGACACAACACATTGCTGAATTTGCTGGTAATAATATATTTTCTCCTGTACTGTATATATACCCAGAAAATGGAAGCGGATGAGTCAACACTGCCTGTGTTCACGATGGAAAACGGAAGCATTAGCTTTCTTCTTTCTATGTCACATATTCGAATGAAACTGCTTCCAGGAGAATGTTACTCAAAGCGGAGATATGAATGCATTTGGGGAGATATACCTATGGAAAAATACAGATTTTTGTACATGAATGCTTTGACTGATATATTTTCAGAGGTATAGCTTTAAATCACCTTTGATTTTTAGCTAAATATTAAGCATTTACTTTCATCATTTAGGGCAAACAACACTTGTTTAACTTCAGTAGAGTGTCTCTGATTCCTGGACCACATAGCAAAACACCTACAAAATTTGGGAGGAGGTTAGGTTTGACAAATACTACATGTCCATCTACTGTAGATGCTCCCGGCATTTTGCAAAGGATGTAACTGCAGGGATTGTGTAGGACTGAAATGTTCACTGAATGCTCAAATTAAGTAGAAAGGCACCATATGAGTATTTAAAATTTACACTGTTATGTTGTATCATTGAAAAGGCCATTATATTCATTGTCTTTTCCTCTAGGAACACAAATAACTGCGAAAAACAAGCAATTTTACCAGACTGGAGTTAACTTGTTGCTCAGCTGAAACTGTATACTGAAAGAGTGGCATAGTTTGCCTTAGTCAAATAGTAGAAAAATTAAATAGTTGCCAAGTAACAGATTTTCTCTTAATTTAATTTCATATTTTCTTTCCTGTGGTGCTTGGCTTAGCCCAGCATCAATTTGCATTTGTCAAAAAAGCATGGGACCAAACATCAGAATCAATTTCTGAGACCAGTTTATGCACGATCTCTGACATGCATTTGAGCATAGAGATTTCCACACCTGTTAGGCAATACAATGTGCAACATGATCCAGTCTTAATATGTGGAATATTTTTCTGTCACCACAGGTATTTATTTCAGACAACTGTCATCCATCATCTTTGAAGAAAGATTCCTGCATCATTTCCTCCTCCCAAGCATACTGAAGTCTGCATGCACTATAATCAACATCAGCTGAGAGTGAAAACATAGGCTAAATCAAACTGGCAATATTTGCAATCATCGTGGATGATGCACACAGTTTTATTTTTGGATCAGTGCCTAAGAAAAAATGTATGTATACATGCAAAATGTGAAAGTCAGTGTTTTACCTAATCGTTTCTAACTTTCAAGACCACAGTATCGTGGAACATAAATAGTAGTGCTGAGCAGGGGTAGAATGACATTTAGAAGATAAGGACTACCCTTGCTTGTTTTTCACATTCAGTATAAGGAGGGACCAACAAATTCATGTAGTTAACTTGATGACATTTTGTTATATATGGTACATGTATATTTTCACTTTCACAGCCAAATTGTTACCATTCACCTGAGCAAGTGGAATGTTTCAGACTGAAACAAAAAATTGTTTTATTTTAAAAGATTTCAAGAAAAACAAGTGTCCAAACTTGGGTTTTCTTTGTTTTTATTCCAAGACCATTCTGTGTCGTGTTGCATTTTGGCCAGTGCTTTACACTCATTTTCTTTTGGTCATTACCACAATCAGTATTATCATTTATCATATTAAAAGCATCATCTATGAGATATTTTAGTATTTATCATTAAAAACTGCTTAGGTTTCAATAAAAAGACAGTCAACATTCCTTGTGAATTTTAATTTTGTGAGTCAAGGGGGTCGCCCATAGGTAAAGCATGTCAAACCCTCAACCTCTGGGCAACCACTTTCAAATGCAAGGTGATTGCAGAGGTTGGGTGATGGGGGACAACCTGTCTCCAAACAGTCACAGTCCAACTAAGACTGACTGCAGTCACTTGTTGACAAACTGACAAAGGTTTGCAGATGATTACCTTTTAATGTCAATTTCTGTGTCCATAGACAACAAAGATTTGTAAATTTTTTTCCAGTTTATCTTACTCATTCCCATATCATAAATAGACTGCATATAATTGAAAACAGACTGCTAGTCCCCCTGATTGTGATTTTATTAGTGTCTTGATGAACCAAAGTCCCTTTGAGCTGACTGTAGGAAACAAGGCAACAAGATTGCAAGTCATTTGTACTACCAATAACTGTGTTTAAAATGGCAGTATATCTCACTTTCCATGGTTACAAATTATTCATGCCAATGTTTTATCCTTAAACTGATCTCAATAAATAGTTTTGGACAAATTTCAAGTGCCTAAAGCCTCGATACACCAGTGGTCTACCCACACTGGCATTTCCACTAACAGTGCCTGATTATATCTCTATTCAGGACTGTGTTGGTGTTTAAAGACGTGCTTATTTAACAGCTTCATCTCTCCGCTATTAGTTTCTCTGCACCTGTTGGGTGCACCTGGTGGATGTTTTACACCTTCATGAATGTGATTAGTACATGGACTTTATTGGTATCACTTAATTTTAGTCATTGCATAACTCATGACCACCTGAGTCTAATTGTCTATAATAAAACAAAAACACCTGTGTCCAACATACTTGGAAAGAAATTTAGGTTTATCAGTTCTTTGCAGTCCAACTTATCTGTCTTCATCTTGCAGCAAGGTAGGTTTTAATTGTATGGTACCGTGGGATAGTTCAGCAGTGTATATTAAATGTATCACATTCGTATGATAATAATTTAACATACCAGACACCATATAAGAAACTGCAATTGACACTTTCTGGCCAAGAGTCTAGTCTTTTGGCTGTGATTTCATAGCAGAGTTTCTTTTTCCTTTGGAGGAAGCTCCAGAGATTTTTTCCTGATAGTTTATACAGTCTGTAGTTGGTTCTCACCAGCTTCAAATTAGGCTATATATATGCAGTTTGCAGTTGGTGAACAGCATCTAAAAGTATTTCTAAGGTATTTCATGAACAGTCTTGTTTACAATGGGCACATATTGGTGCATATGTACATATGTCACAGAAGACTTAAAGCAGTTTCTTTTTTTGTAACATGCAGTGTGCTAAATGTGCATATGCATGTGCTGAAAGCATGTCTGGTTGCACATGTTAGTAGTTTGCATTTGCAAATCGGTGCCATCATTACCTGGGACCACTGATCTATATATGATGGCATTAACATTAGGGCTGCCACGATTTGTCGACTAGTCACGATTACGTCGACTATCAAAATCGTCGACGACTGATTTAATAGTCGACGTGTCGTTTGAAGCTTTGTAAGATCGCAAAAGACGCAGGAATAATAGCAGGATTTAAGAGTGTAATAACGGACTGAAACAGAAGATGGCAGCACTGCATGTACAAGGATGCCAGCTGCCGTTAAACCCCGAAGAAGAAGAAGCAGCTGTGTCCCAGAATTCATAGCGCGGCCCAGCTTAGTTTCCAACAATGGCGGTAGCTAGTTAGTTTTAATATTACTCTTATTATTCTTTCTGGGTCACAAAATAAACGTTTAACATATTTTCAGGCGAGAATGTAGCTGTGTAAACCTCAAATATCGGCTCAGTTTATCAGGACACCACATATTTTCAAAAGCGCTCCGACGTTTTCGGAGACGTCTGTTACCCACTAGCTCAGGGGTGCTCAATCCCAGTCCTCGAGAGCTACTGTCCTGCAGCTTTTAGATGCATCCCTACTCCAACACAGCTGAATCAAATGTTTGATTACCTCTTCAGCATGCCATCAAGTTTGGAAAAGGCCTGATAACAAGCCATTCATTTGATTCAGCTGTGTCGGAACAAGGATGCATCTAAAAGCTGCAGGACAGTAGCTCTCGAGGACTGGGATTGAGCACCCCTGCACTAGCTCGATAGCTAGCCGGGGGCTAGGTCACTAGCGCCGTGAGAACACCGGACTCCCGGCAAATTGTTTTCAAACCCACCGCCGTCTTTTGCGACTCAGGTTAAATATATATGAGTCACTTAGATAAATTAAAAATGTTGTTGTTTGGCTTTTTTTTTTTTTTTTTTTTTTTAGTATTTTATTTGTTCCTGAGTAAATCAGTTTGTCTGAGATTAAAGTTATAGTTTTTACACAGCTGAATAAACGTCAAGCAGACAGCTGATTATCAGAAGTGTGAGATGCTGGAGAATATACTCCGGTGTCCTGTTATATTTTAGATAGCAAGGAGTTTATTAAACTTCACCGAAACAATCTGCAAATTTCATTAAAATTGAATAAACTATCATCTTGTCTTTATTTTTAGTTAGCACCTTAAAAGCTTAAAGCTGTAAGCTAATGATAGTTATATAAGAGCAGATGCTGCTGGTGCAATAAGCTGTAGTTTTACGTCCAGTGGATGATGATCTGATTAGTCGACTAATCGCATAAATAATCGGTGACTAGTCGACTATCAAAATAATCGTTTGTGGCAGCCCTAATTAACATGCACTTTACTACTCATTATCTTCTTCAGCAAGTAGTAAACGTTGTCAGCAGTTGCCAAAAGAAGATTTAGTTAGAGGGGAGGCGCAGGCAGTGGAAGGGAGTGTGTATTTCAGTCTTCCGATATAATGACATTAAATGGAGCAGGCTCAGGTGAGCTTGATTGATTGATTGATTGATTGAATCTTTATTTTGAACATGTTGAAAAAGTATAAAAAAAATAGAATTAAAAGAGACAAATGAACAAAGCAAACAAAAGGAAAACGAGCAACCACAACTCCAAATAACGTCCATGTTCAAAAAGGAGCAGGAAGAAGCATAAGCTTATTTAATCCCACCCCTTTTCCACTATCTAGTATCAATAGACTACAGAAATACCTCCTTGCAATTACATTATATGTTATGTGTAATTTATTTATTTTTTTTTAAATATATACACATATATGTTTCTATCTATCCATACATACGTATATACACACATACGCACATATACACATTTTCAATAACCCCATTAACACCTCAAGGATACACAGCCTACAATTATATATATATATCCATACCAACAAACCCGTGCATGCGCACACACATGAAAATATTAGACAAGAACACCCTATCAAATCTCTACCTTTTCCCTGTACCCTGTAAAAACCATATCCTTAAACCGCTTTTTAAACTGCGCCATGCTTGGACATTGCTTCATATCTTTACTTAGTCTGTTCCACAGCTTCACTCCACACACAGAGATGCAAAAACTTTTTAATGTTGTACGGATACGAGGATGTTTTAAATTTAATTCCCCCCTCAAATTGTATCCCCGTTCCCTTTTAGAAAACATTTTTAGAATATTGTCAGGAAGCAGGTTATTTATTGCTTTATATATAATTTGTGCTGTGAGAAAATGAACCAGATCTGTGAATTTTAGAATTTTTGATTTTAAGAATAGTGGATTTGTATGATCTCTGTAACCAGTTTTATGGATTATCCTTATGGCCCTTTTTTGTAATATAAAGATTGATGATAGCGAACATTTGTAAGTATTGCCCCAAACCTCTGCACAGTAATTCAAATACGGTGCAATCAGGGAACAATAGAGAATGTGGAGTGATTTGTGGTCCAGAATGTGTTTTACTTTACTCAAGATTGAGACACTTCTTGAAATTTTGTTATGTATATGATTTATATGAGACTTCCAGTTTAATTTATCATCTATAATCACACCAAGAAACTTATGTTCAAGTACTCTTTCAATTTCCACACCATCTACATGAATCTGCACTTGTGCATTTCTAAGGGAATTCCCAAATAAGATAATTTTAGTTTTACTTAGATTTAGCGATAGTTTGTTCCTGTTAAACCATTTTTTAATTTTGCACATTTCTGAAGTAATTGTATCCAGCAGCTCCTTTAGATTCCCCCCAGAACAAAAAATATTTGTGTCATCTGCAAATAATACTAATTTTAATATATCAGATGCCTTACAAATATCATTTATATAAATAATAAATAATTTTGGACCCAGTACAGAGCCTTGTGGAACACCACAAGCAATGTCCAAGCATGATGAGGAATGGACACCCAGCTTCACAAATTGTTTCCGGTCACTTAAATAATTTTTCACCCATTGCAGTACAACCCCCCTAATCCCATACCGTTCCAGTTTATTAATTAATATGTCATGATTGATTGTGTCGAATGCTTTCTTGAGATCCAGAAATACTCCAGCTGCATACTGTTTCTGATCTATAGCATTCGTAATCTCCTCAATTGATTCGATTAATGCCAGAGATGTTGATCTTTTTGATCTGAATCCATATTGACTGTCAGAGAGTAATTTATATTTATCTAAGAATTTGTCTAATCGTTTATTAAACAGGTTTTCTAGGATTTTGGAGAATTGTGGTAGTAAAGAAACAGGCCTGTAATTTGTGAAGTGGCGTCTATCCCCGGTTTTATACAGCGGCACAACTTTAGCTATTTTCATTTTGTTTGGCACTTTTCCCGTCTGAAATGATAAGTTGCAAATATATGTTAGAGGTCCTACAATTCCTTCAATGACCTTCTTGACGATTTTCATGTCAATATCATTACAATCAGTAGATGTTTTATATTTACACATGTGTACAATGTCAATTATTTCTTTTTCCTCCACTGATGTGAGGAACATTGAGTTAGGGTTCCTATCAATCAGGTTTTCACTACAGTCTACTGATGGCAGTGACTCAGGAATTTGTTCTGCCAGTTTTGGTCCAATATTTACAAAATAATGATTAAAGCTGTTGACCTTATCAGCAGTGTTTTCCATAATATTGCCATTATCGATAAAGTATTGTGGATAACTTTGTTGTCCAGAATTATTTTTAATGATACCGTTTAAAACATCCCATATTCCTTTCATATTATGTTTATTGTTGTTCAATATTTTACTATAATACTCCTTTCTACATACACGTATAATATTGGTCAACTTATTTTTGTATTTTTTATATTTATTTTCAGCATCTTTTGTTCTTTGTTTTAGGTATTCCCTATAGAGTGTATTTTTCTTTTTACATGCATTTTGTAAACCCTTAGTGAGCCATGGTCTATCTGAATATTTGTGCTTTCTGTTGTATTTTATTGTTGGACAGTTTTTATCGTACAACTCCATGAATATTCTTAAAAATATGCCATATGCAATATCAATATCAGCTTCTTTGTACACATTGTCCCAGTCCTGATTTAATAGATCGTTCTTAAATGCAGTCATAGTTTCTTCTGTCCTTACACGTCTGTATCTCAGTTGTTCTTCATGCTGATTTTTCTTATAATTAGTGTCATAAACTGCAAAAACTGGTAGGTGATCACTGATGTCATTAATTAATAATCCACTCACAATGTTGTTTTCCATATTGTTAGTGAAAATATTGTCAAGTAAGGTGGCACAATGTGGTGTAATTCTGCTAGGCCTGGTTATTTTAGGATGTAAACTCAAACTGTACATAGTGTTTAGGAATTCGTCGCTCATTTTATGCTTTTTTGGATTCAACAGGTCAATATTAAAATCACCACAGATAAACATAACTTTTTGATTTGTTTTAGAGAATATTTCCTCTATGAAGTCATTAAATACTTGAATACTAGAGCCAGGTGTTCTATATATACAGCTAATTATTACATTTTTTTCTTTTTCCTTATAAATTTCAATTGTTATACATTCTAGTAAATTATCAATTACAGTTGTCATACTTTCTACCACCTTGTAGTTTAGGTTTTTATCCACATACACAGCTACTCCCCCTCCACTCTTGTTCCTTCTATTTACAAAATTCACTTCATATCCCTCCAGTCCAAAGTCCATTCCTTTCTCCGCATTGATCCATGTTTCAGAAATGGCAATAATTCCAAATGGATTTGTCAACTCACACATTCAAGCTAAATTGGAAAGGACCATCACAGCAGTGGGATAAGTGCCACTGGTGAACAAGTAGAGATCTAACAGTGAAGGGGGTTTGAGAGTATTATTACTGACAGAACTCCATGTTGTTTCAGAAAAACATTATTCTGTAGACTGTGAAAGAATAACAAATACATACACAGGTGGTCTTCTTTAAAAGAAAAAGAATAATAACTGTGAAGGTTGTGTTTTTCATTTTAAAAGTTACCATTACAGGTCAGCAGACCTAATTCCCTGACGGGCGATGGACTAAGCACATTAAAAAATGCATTCCCCTCAAAAACACTTTCGCTCATCACATTTTGAACAAAATAACATTCTGTCGTCGTCCTTTGGTGTTCCATCTTATTACCATATTTACCCTTTTAACATAACATAGGGGTTTAAATCCTGTCCTGGATCACTGCTTTAGAGGTTTTGACTTTTCATTCTCGCTGTTTACATAGGCTTATGGGCAGTAAGTAATAGTTTCCCTTTTCACAATGTTAATTTCCTGTGAGAAGTTAGACAAGTTTTGTGCAAAAGGGGGCTCACTCTGTTAAAATGGAACAGCAAGAGGTCCTGACCAAGTCTCAGTGTAGGATGATTACACTATGATCAAGGCTCACGCCACAAGCCTAGGTGAATCACTGGTAATGAGTAGTTACCAGTGATATATAAGCCACTTTCAACTGCTTTCTTGACCAAGAGGTCACCACAACAGGCAGTTCCACATGTTTGATCTGTCAGAGTTTTACACCAGTTGTCCATCCTGGCACAACCGTAAAGGGGGATTTGTATCTCAGGCTGGAATCAAACCATCAGCATTCCACTTGCTAAGCAAATGTGCTAACCGCTACACTGCCTAATAATAATAATAATAATAATAATAATAATAACAATAAAAATAACAGCAAAACCTGAGTTGAATTGATTTTGTTAAACAAAATTAATGTAGAAGAATGGCCACAGTATATTGGTATTCTATAAGGCTTACCTACCCAGCTCTTGTGGAGCAGGGAAATTATTTTACTGCTATTGTTAAATAATCATCATTATTACCATTGCATTAATAATATAATCTGGAGTTTATATTGCATTCAGGGGTTGAACAGTGTGTGTCTTTCAGAAAGGCTAAAAGTCACAGGCTGACAGGAAACAGGCTTGCAGAGAGTTTGCAGAAGCAGGAAGTTATTTTGAGCAGCAGGCTAAGACGAGGCTTTGACAATGTAACAGATAGCTTTAAGATGGCCTTAAGATGTTTATGATGATGTTAATTTTGTATTTCAGATGCAGTTATAACTATTGTGTACACAATGCATATCTGTGCTTATTTGAGTTGATGTTCAGGTTCTTTAAAGGTCTTAAGCTTCACTGACGTGACTGTTCAGGTGATACATGCTGAGGGAAAACTAGAACATAGAAGGAATTGCAATACATGCTTACAAAACACTTATATCAGGTCATTTTATATTAAGGTTTTAGTAGAGGTTCTTGGTTAAAACATTTATTTAGTAGAAGACATACACATAGTCTCAGTGAGCCTCTGGTCTGGTGAAAGGTCAGAAGTGCAACAGGTGAATTGAGAAAGAGCATTTGAGGACGAGACACAGACAGTTAGTAGGTGAAGAGGTGACACAAAGAGCATGTGAGGTCAACACACACACACATGAGTTAGATTTATTTAGAGGAGAGATTAGTCATGTCTCGGTAAAAGAGGAACCGTCCTTGTTGTCTCGGCAAGAAAGAGGAACAATTCACTTTAAGACAAGAACGGAAAGTACCAGCCATGAAAATAGAAGATGATCTTCTGGGTTAAAAGTCATTGTGGTGTTGATCTGATCTATGTATAAAAGGTATCTGTGACGCATGAAGGGGCGTCAGTAAATCAAACCCTGATGCTATAAAATATCTGTTTATGCTTTGAGGAAGTCGAAGACTAATTGCTGTCTGCGTACAGAGTTGTCTTCCCACACGTGTGTAGTCATTAAAATCATTGTTTGACCATGAGCTTCTGGACCATGGGTGGTTTGTACTCTCCTTCCTCAATTTTGAACCTTAACACTCTCTAAACCAGAGCCGACATTTAATTTGCAACCAAAATGAGTTAAACTTTGTGTGAAGCGGGTCATTTTACTGCTGTAATCGAGGTGCCCCCACTTTGCTCTTAATCTGACTTCCACTATATGAGAGGACACAACCGTGTGCGCGTGTGAGAGAGTGTAGAAAATTGTTTTCAATAATAAGTAATAAGAGTGGATTCTCATATAGTTATGAATGGGAATCCGAGCCAGACAACTTAAAGACAACGTGAAAGCACATTCGGAGCGACTTTCTTTCGTAATTCAAGTTCAAACACAAGCATGTGCCCGAACAAGTGTGGAGAAATCATTACAGCAGGAGCAGAAAGTGGACGAACCCCTCAAGGTGCAGAGAGAGAGAGGAGGAAGAGAGAAAGCAATAACACTGTGTCCCTTCAATGTTGTAGCTTTCAACATGGCGAAGCTACAGTGCTTGTAGCATTTATAGATGTTACCTTTCAGTGATTGGTGTGAAATAGTGCAGAATGCTGAATAATTCTCCCAGCTGGATATTAGGACTTTAATCCCTTATATGTTGGCTAAGCTTTAAGATTACTTATGTTAGTATCTTCCATCCATCCATCCATCCATCCATTCGCTTCCGCTTATCCTTTTCAGGGTCTTACCCATTCACACACACATTCACACACTGGCGATGGCAAGCTACATTGTAGCCACAGCCACCCTGGGGCGCACTGACAGAGGCGAGGCTGCCGGACACTGGCGCCACCGGGCCCTCTGACCACCACCAGTAGGCAACGGGTGAAGTGTCTTGCCCAAGGACACAACAACTGAGATTGTCCAAGCCGGGGCTCGAACCGGCAACCTTCCGATTACAAGACGAACTCCCAACTCTTGAGCCACAATCGCCCCATTGTTAGTAGCTTAAGATTATAAAATGTTGTTTTGCTTCAACTTCTTAACATTCATTGTGATATTGTACTACAATTGCACTTTCAATTTGATGCCAGAAACTGGCTGGAAAATGATTTTTAGATGTTCCTCCTGGGCATTTTTTTCCTTTTTAGTGCATCTCTACTTTCTTCTAGGTCAGGCTAATGAATCCATTTTTTCACACATCTTCACGGATCACACAGTTTCTTTCTTTTGTGTTTATTTTGTTTTATTTATTTTCATGGCTGTATTATAAATGTTGCAGTTTTTTAAAATAGAGAAAAATTCTTAGTAATTGAATTCAACAAATTCAACTGTATTTAGAGAAGTCAAGATGAATGAATCAGTCACAACATATTCTTCAACACTTCAGAGTTCTTGCTGTACATTTTGTATCTGAACTGTAAGCTAATTGTTTCTGGTCCGATCTTATCTTCTAACTGTAGCTACACACAACACACACTTCTTGCTGACAGCAGTTACATTAAAGCACAGATACGCAATCTCTTCTAAACTACTGCACTACCAGTCACAAGCTTGAACACATTCAGCCATGCTGTACTTTACGTTTTTGAGAAAATTGTCTTTTTGAAATTTCTCTGAAGTTGTTGCATACCTTTGAAACGACTTACTGCTGCATATAGTGAAGCCATACACCTCTATCAATACATATGTTTTATCACCTCAGGAAGAAGGAAAGGCAATATAACACATGCTGGCTATGCAGTCATTTAAGTGCATATTTTTCTCATACACTCACACACAAATTGTATTTACAGGGGTTTTTTTAACGTGTAAATGAGCATGATCACTTGTGTGTTTCAAATTGTTTTACTTTTGTATTCAAAATTTTGTAATTGTAATAGTAACTCGCTACAGGAAGGAAGTAGAACACGGATCAAAACCTTACAATTACTCATACTACCAATGCAACATTTAATTTTTTAAACTAGCATAATGTCATGTTAGATCAAGTTCTGGGCAAATCAGCAGTCTTTGTGCTTTAATTCTACTTCTCTCCTGCAGCATGCACATGCACAGCAATCATCTAATTACTTCAGATAATTCATTCAATAAACATTTGCTATTGATGACTGAGCAAAAAGAAAGACCTGCTGGTTCCAAATTATTCTGTGATGATTAGATACATTCAGAAGCAGCTAATCAATAATATATTTATCTCATGAATTATATCTCCTCCCTACATGAGAATATATCAGCTATATTTAGGAATAACTAGATACTGTTAGTTTTGTTTGTCCTGAAGGTTGTGTTATACGTGTTAGACTAGAAATAAATTGACAACATGCCTTTTAAATAATAAAGTACAATATTTTTCTCAATTAATACAAACTGATTTTTCTGTTTAAGATTTTTAGATATGCATTTTTTCCAAGCAAGATATCTTGTCCTGACTTACATAATAGCATGCTCTTCTAGCTCATTATAAACACCAGTGACCTCAATGTATTCTTATTTACACAAAATATCTGTGTCTGGCAGCTGCAGTGGCCCAATTTTCTGGTAAAAATCATCAAAGTTGCATCTCATCTCAAAGCTACTGCAAACAGATGGACTATCTTCTACCATAGGGAACAGGTTTAACACATCACCAGGGTTTTCCTTGGTCTTTGTAGAGTTTGCTGCTGAAGAGGATGCAGCTTTTACTACCTTCTTTAAGTGATATCTTTTATCACTTGCCTTTTTCAATGATTTTCACAAATCTGGAATAGAGGGATGGTGTTAAATTTGCACTGCAAGTCGTGTATGCACTGAACTTGAAATTATTTAATTAATCAAATCCTCCACTTGCTGCAATTTATTGTCTTTACCAAGAAAACATCCAATAGGAAGTTACTTTCAAAAGAATTTGAAAAGAACTACTGTCACAAGACTGAAAGGCTGGTACCAGAAACTGGACTCAAGTGCAGGAACCCAGAGCAGAGACAGTAGAACGTTTTTCAATGTTTATTTCAAAGTGTGGCAAAAACAATGGCAACAAAACGTTGTGAGGCCCAGTTAACGTGGCTAGGTGGACATGGATTTAGAAGAGGGGAATTGTCCCAGAGATGCAGACTGGAACATGGCAGTTAAGCAGTCACACTGAGGATTATGTGTATTAATTAATACATAACTGTTACTCACACTTTGTGAATATGTATTAACGAGTCAGGTGCTTACTCATCATTCAACAGTGCTCATGCACTATCATGCTTATGAAGGGTCATGTTCAGTAACTTTATAACAAATATTTTAGCCTTTACATCAAATAATTTTTTGCGTTACATAACAAACTTTGTTGATTGATTTCTAAATCTGTATCTAGGGGTGTTTTTATTTTTTATTTTGAAACTTATTTCCCCCCTGTAATGTAATGTCAGAATGGTTTATGTTCTAGTCAGGAACTAATCTAACTTTTTTCTTCACCATGTTATTTAATACAATTGTGAAAACAAGTTGTAGTTTTCACAGAACTCTATCCAGTCCAATGAAAAAGTAAGTACACCTCATGATTCAGTAGCCTGTAGAACCACCTTTAGCAATAATAACTTGAAGCAATCATTTTCTGTATGACTTCAGCTTTTACATTATTGCGGAGAAACTTTGGACTTCTCTTTACAACATTACTTCGAGACACTGAGGTTTGCATTTGAGGTATTTCTTTTGCATAACTCTATTAAAGTCCTGCCATAGTGTTTCAGGTGCACAGGCCCTGTGGCTGCAAAACAGTACAGAACCATCACCCACCTCTGTGCTTCACAGTTTGCTGAGGTGTTTGTGCCGATATATTGTGTTTGGCTTTAGATGTTGAATTTTTTTGCAATTCCTCCTAGTATGACAGTTTGACATTGGGTGAATTTGCTTTAAGAAATTGTGTTAACACACAACTGAGTAAGTCAAATAGGTTCTACTTACCATCCTTATTCCAATGGAAACAGTAAGAGTGAAGAGTGCAGTTTTTCACAGGATAATTGTGAAGACATGAAAACATTAGCTTTTGTTGTGCTCTTTGCTTGAGTTACTTTCCCCTGTTTGACAGTTTTGCTTGGACGTTTGTTATATCAAAAACTTATTTACAATGTTAAATGGCTTTTGTGCATTTGGTTTTTCAGGAATGAAGTTATGTGCCTTGTAGCTCTTGGAGCAAGGAGGCCAGCATTCATTCTCTCTCTCTCTCTCTCTCTCTCTCTCTCTCTCTCTTTTGTTTCTCTTTTAAAGATAACATAAATGTACTCCTGAGCTGCTAAACAGCACAGAAGTATTGCTGTTTCTGTTAAAAAGAATGAGTACAACATTTAATTTAATGGAACACTAAGCAGTGCTGTTACTTAATCTAAAATCCATCACCGATTAAAGAATTGTAATGGAGTAAGCTTTCTGTGGTCACCGTTAAAAACATATATAGAAACAAAGCTAATATAACATTGTAAACTACTGCATCTGAAATAAAAAAAACAACTTCTTTTTTATGGAATTTTATGGAATCTTTTTTTATTTTAGTTCCATCAAATGACAATTTTTGTCAAATAATTCATAGCATCTTCTGTCAGCGGCTCCCTTTAGGGGTCACCAGAGTGGATTATTTGCATCCTTCTCAGCCTATGCCTTGCATGCTCCTCTGTCACGCCAACCCTCCGAATGTCCTTCTTGACCACTTCTATGCAGCTTCTCTGGTTTTCTGAATCTGGTTTTGTTAAATGTCATTTCTGAGTATGTTTGTTCACATACAAAGGTAAATCCAAAGAGAACAAAAATCTTCAGAGCATCTCTTCTTATAAGTGGAAAATTCTTCTATTTGAGAGAAGAATACAATTTTGCCAGTGATGCTGACTTGAAGTGCTCTGCCTTTAGTGAGACACAAAACCTCCCGGTGTAAAATACAATGCAAAAACACCAATTTCAGTTCTGTAATAATTTCAGTCACTTTATCTTGTATCCACTTCAAAAGTACACCATTTTTTCCTGTCAGATTTGAACAGTCATCGGTTGTAACACCTGTCAGTTTGTCCCATTTAAGCTCCAGCTTATCTAACCATGCAGTTATCTGTGTCAAACACATCACAGTTCTTGTTCAGAGCCAAGGAGAAAAAGATTAAATAGTTTGCTTTGCTATTTAACTTACGTTCATTCTCAAAATGCCTCTTCTCAGGGCAAATTAGCATGACTGAGTCCACCAAAACCTGTATTATAAAATTCCCATTAGAGAACAGATTTGTTTGTGATTTGTTACTTTGTGGGAAAATCACAAAGCTGGTCTTGAGTGCTCCGTCCCTAGAATCACAAAACTGGTTAAAAAGTCACTGTTGCTTATCCAACACCTCCTCATCACCCTTGTTTGCTTCACCTATATGTCCATTGAAATATTCTGCAATCACCGCTCTCTACACTCAAGGACACTCTACCACTTCATCCAATTTCACAATTGCCTTTTATCTTCTAATTGGCACCTAACTTGTAGGGAATATGCACTGACAACATTAAACATCACCCTTTCAGTTTCCAGTTTTAAACTCATGATCCTGTCTGAAACTCTCCTCACCTCCACAATACTACTGATATATTCTTCCTTCAATATTTCCCCTACTCTGTTTTACTTCCTGTCTACACCATGGTAGAATAACTTTAACCCACCACCAATGCTCCTGGCCTTACTTCCCTTCAAACTGTTCTCTTGCACACACAAGACACATACAGTCTATCTTCCATCATATCCGCTAACTCTCTCCCTTTACCAGTCATAGTGCCTACATTTAAAGTCCCTATTCTCACTTCCATGTTTCAACCTTTCCTTCCTTCTCCTGATCTCCTAACACACCTTCCCTGTCTCCTTCACCTTTGACTTTGGCCAACAGTAGCACAGTTTCCACTGACACCCTGTTGGCCAACAGCTCCAGAGGCAGTCACTGCACACCTCATAGCTCGAAATAGTACTAAACAATCTGCTACCTGAAATACATGATAAGACTAAAATAGCAATAAGCGCAGTCTAGAAGTCGTGATGAATTTTCAGCCACTGGTGCTGATTTATACGTTTGATTATGTTTGTTGTTGTTGCTCCTGATTTAAAAAGTGAAGTTGGTGAAGGTCTAACACCGCATATATATTTGCATTGGTCTCATCTGTTCCACATAACCAACTACAAAGAGGCAACAGAACAAAAGCAACTTCACAGCATGAACAGGAAAGACATCAGTCCCAATTCTAGTTTCAGTCAGTTCTTACAGCATAGACACCGTGTACTCACCAATAAACTTACAGTATTGCTTCTGCTGTATCCCTAAATATAACTATCTTTGGTGGTACTGTCTGTTCCTCTCTGTGTTCCTTTGTCTTTAATGTGGAAGTGACTTATGATATCAGTTTACCTGATGTCTCAGATTTGCCGTAACTGATTAGAATTTTCAGTTGTAAATTCATTTTTAATTTTTTAAATGTATTTAAAAGGGCAGGGATAGCTCAGGAGGTAGAGTGGTTACCCCACGATCGGAAGGTCGGGGGTTCGACTCCACTGAACGGCTACCCTGAGGTACCCCTGAGCAAGGTACCGTCCCTACACACTGCTCCCCGGGTGCTGCATTGGTGGCTGCCCACTGCTTCACTGGGTGAATGGGTTAAATGCAGAGGAGTATTTCCCTACGAGGACTAACATAAACATATTATTATTATTATTAAAATGACAGGTGAATGCTTGCCATTGTGTAAAATTTTAAAACTGAGTCATTTTACAATTCATAAAAGAACCTCTTACATGTGGGTTTTGGGACCTCAGAGTTCCTTTCTCAAGGTGCAAAATAAATATTGATTAAAATATCTTTAAATCAAGCATGCAAATTGAATGACTATGTTCGCAACAGACAGTTTACTGCTAATTGTGCCAGTATTCAACAGGGGAAAAAAAGAAGCTTGTCTTATTTTTTAAACTTGACAGTTTGCAGTTATTGCAACAGGAAAAGAGTGAGACATTTCTCCACTTGTGTGAATTTGGAATCCAGGACAAAGATGTGATAACACCATATAGATTATCATCCACCTAATTCTAAATTTTCTCAATGAACTCAGAGATTAGCTGAGGACCTAAAGCACTCAAGTAATACCAGCGGCAACAACATTTTTGGCATTGGGTTCTTTTTAACGTCTTGTGGCTTCTGTGGCAGGACTTTTACAGCCTATGCAATGGGGTTCAAAGGGAAATGGTTAATGAACGGAGAGAACAGACAGGTAATGGCTTTGACTTTGGACCTTAAAGTAAAGTTGGCTTTGGATGGACATCAGTTTGAAAACACATTTCCCCTTAATTAAGTTTAATTACACTCAAACATATAATTTCAGAACCATAGACAGCACAAGAGGTTCTCATTAACTGTACTGTAAAAGATCTGGGCCCGTATCCCTAAAGATTCTGAGAATCCTCTCAGAGAGCTCCTAACTTAGCCTAAAAATTCCTTGCCAGGAGTTTTAGCTTCGAAGTGATTCCAGAACATTTTCATTGAACTCTGAGCAAGGAATGGTTGGGAAATCCTATCTTAGTGAGGAGGTGTGGTTGACCCCGTTGCTAGGTATGAGTCATCATTTCAAAAGCCGTGATTGGTTGATCCTACAAGTTTGATGGAAATGAGCTTTTGGTGATAATGAGCAAAGGATGTACCCTCAAATCAATAAACATAATTATACACTCTAATCTTATGCTGACTGGAATTGTAAATAATATTTCACATTCAAGAAAATATCTGGAAAATGAATAGTAAGCTGTAGGGGCCTAACATTAGAATCTAAAATATGTGAAAACTTAAACTCATTACACCCTGTTCAAATAATGATTCGTGTCTTATTTGCTCATATTAATATCCTAGCTGGCATATTTTGTACTTTCACTCCCATATGGACCCCATTGAAAACAAGATGGCCTATCTCAAGGGGCTGTCCTTAATGAAGTGGAAATCACAACGTTACAAGTCCAGTGTGGTCTTAACGAGGGTAACACGGCTCAGCTTTTATCAATGTCTGTGATTGCTGGCTGGTCTATTTATAAAGGCTTGTTAACAAATATCCTACAAACACAGAAAATGGAGAAAAAAAAAAGGACTCGCAAGCCGAACTGGACTGAGGAGCAAGGTTTGTTGCTGGCCCAGTTGGTGAACGAACATAAAGGTATGTTACGAGGAAAATTTGGCCCAACTGTCACTAGCCAAGGCAAGAGGCGCGCCTGGGACACAATATCAGGATAGCCCAGCGGATCAAACACCATTCCCATCTGCAGCACCTGCTCCGTCAGCACCCCTGCAGGAGAGCAGATTGCAACTCACAATTGATGTGTTTGAAAAACAAAAAGAAGTCCTTTCCCTTCAGGAGGAGTACTACCACCTTAAAATTGAACACCTAAAAAATAAACCATTTACAGATTGTGTTCTGTGTCTTGCATTTAACAATTGCAGGTGATGTGCAGTAAAACTGTGGTAGTTCTTAATACCATCACAAGTTCTCAAAAGACATGGGGCTACAGCTTGCCTGAAATGTAAATTTGTGAAGTTTGCCCTGTAAGGCAGTCCACTCTGGGCTAGGTTCCCCTGTGGAATGTAAATATCTTCTTCACCACCATCCTCATCGTTGTCCTCATCCTCATCGCCATCCTCCAGAGGTTCTGCAATCTGTCTAACCTTGCAAATATTGTGTAATATTGCACAGGCTATGATGACTTTGCTGACTTTTTCAGGCCTCAGCCGCACCTCTCCGTGGAGAACATGAAAGCGCCTCTTAAGCTGGCCTATGCCATGCTCCACCACCGCTCTTGTTGTCTTGTGGGCCCTACAATAGAATACAGAGACCTTTAATTATTTGATGGAAATATTGCACTACGTGGATGCTCTAACATATTGCTTGCATTTCATTTCCATGATTTTTGTATTGTTTGGCTTACCTGTTATAGTTTAGTTGGGGCCCTTGGCATGGCTGGAGGTAAGGTGTAAGGAGCCATGGTTTGCATGGGTAGCCACTGTCCCCTAACAAGTGGCAATTAGCTGGCACATAGCGTCTCTCAAAAAGCTGTCTGATGCCACTCTCGGAGAGCATTCTCGCATCATGTGTGGAGCCTGGCCGTTTAGCCACAATGTCCAAAATCTTACAGGCCGCACTGAAGACTATTTGCACATTGATGCTGTGGAAATTCCTCCTGTTAACAAAGACAGCCTCGTCCTCTGATGGCGCAATTATTCTCACATGTGTTCCATCAATTACACCCACAACGCCAGGGAATCCTGCAATGTCCATAAATGCCCTTTTATGTGTGTGTAAAGTGCGGGCATCCAACGGGAATGAAACAAATTGTGTCACAATATTAGGTTGTGACAAAGCTGTCAGTATTTGGGTGATGACTCTGCTGACAGAGGATTGGGACAGACCCAAGTCATCACTGCTGCATTGTTGCATTTTCCCAGTTGCCAAATACCTCAGGGTTGTGATTACTTTCGTCTTCGGTGTAATAGCGTTGTGGCGTCGAGTTGGTGAAGTAATTGCATCTCTAAGGAGATCCACCACAAACATGATTCCTGCACGATCCAATCTGTAGCGTCTCAATAATTCCCTGTCATCCAGTGTTTGCAGGACATCTCTCCTGCCTCTTCTGTTGGCCATTTTGTGCAGCTGCTTAGGGGAACTCCTAAGCCACTAAAAGTCCTCTTCCCTGCTCTTAGCAGATCTCGCCTTAGGAGCCCTTTTAAGCGCTAGGAATCTTGAGGAATAGCTTTTATATTAACTGGGATTGTCGTGTCACTTTTTAGGGGAAATTCTAAGAAAACAAGAATACTACAGAACGCAACAAAATATTGTTGTACGGCTTACAGTTCTAGTTTGTACCATGTCAAATACTGAAGCCCGTTTCCATTAGTGTATAACGACTCTGTCCTCCACGGAGGCCTACCTTTAACGTACACTTGTATGATCTATTTTCATATGCTTTTCTAATTTCTGACTCAGCCTGTGTTTACAAGCCCGTGAAAACAATAGAACTTTTATTATTTCACTCTGGTTGACCTCATTTGTTTGAAACTGTTCATAGAAAGTACTTTTTTTTCTTGCTGAGGTCAGGTGCTTACTAATAATACTGGGACTGTTGGGAACGGAAGGATATGGATCACAGTTTGTGGTATAATCTGGCGTATCTTAACCATCTTTAGATAGACAGATAGAGGTATAGATATATATATAGCCTGCAGCCTTCAGGCCAGTTGCATCTATGGTTTGTATTTCCTGCTGATTGGGTAATGCCATCATAAAATACATTATGGTAAGATTGTAACTACTGTAAATATTCTACTTATTAAATATCAACAAGATGGTAAGGATTAAAGAGGGGCAGAAAAATCTGGAATATTAATCCAGCATCTTCAGTAAATGAATTTTAAATCTGATAGGAAGATTTAGAACATAACACTATCAAGTGATTTTTCATGTGCTGCAGCCACTGCTACTTCCAGCTGACAGCATGAAGATACACGAGCAGGAATAAGAAAATGCATTTCATGTTCTTGGTTACACCCTCAATGCAGCCTTTTTTCCCTCCTGTCATTGTGATGCATTTAAGGTGCGGATGTCAAAATCACACTCATAATAATAATAAGGGATTGGATTTATATAGTGCTTTTCAAGGCACCCAAAGTGCTTTACAATGCCACTATTCATTCACTCTCACATTCACACACTGGTGGAGGCAAGCTACGGTTGTAGCCACAGCTGCCCTGGGGCAGACTGACAGAAGCCAGGCTGCCATATCGCGCCATCGGCCCCTCTGGCCATCACCAGTAGGCAAGTAGGGTAAAGTGTCTTGCCCAAGGACACAACGACCAGGACAGAGAGCCCCGGGATCGAACCGGCGACCTTCCGGTTACAGATACGCTTCCCAACCCCCTGAGCCACGGTCGCCCTCTTCATGCTACCGAAGAGGAGTAAACATAAACCGGAGTTTTTATTTTTTTTGAGGAGCAGGTAATTTGAAATGCACTTCACCAAACACAAAAACTATGCAACTATACATATAGCGTATCTTGGCAGCTAAATGTATAGTTGCTGAACTTCACAGTAAAAAAAGATATGAGAAAGACTTAAGAAAGTCTCGAAAGGAAGATAAAAGATTAAGTAAAACCGAAATGTTAATTCAGTGTCTCCTTTAATTTTAAATTTTTCTTTCCAAAAAAAAAAAAAAAAAACTTATATAGGATCTATCATGATGTGTTTCTGGATTTTGTAAAATATGTTACAAAATAAACTAGAGTATAGTGATTTTGTGTCATTCGGCTGAATGAAAAACTGGGCAGTTTAGTACAGGCTAGAGTTGTTAGTTTCCAGTACTGTGTTGAAGTTTGGTGCAGAGCAGGCCGTAGTGTTAATGGTCAGTGTTCCTCAAGGGTAGCAGGCAACAATTTACAATTTATATTTAAGCTGATGCTGATGTTTACATTCACTCACTGAATTTTACTGCAATTTTACCTGCAATACCAGCTTTATGGTGTCAAGGGGTTTGCAAACGCCATATAGACTGTGTAATTCAGCTGGCTAAATCCACAAAGAGCAGATAATTTCAGAGCACCAGGAACTTTACAGGTCAGTTCATCACATTACTTTGAATATACGCGAATATAAGACCGCAAAAACGCATTTTAAAGGAATTTTTTACTTCCCAATAAATGATAAAATTTGTGGAAAATTTGTATTTTTAAATCCTTTGCAAGGCTATGGCCCATGATAGGGTCTGAAAAACCCTCTGTGTGGTTAAACATAAGTATCAGTTTCTGTAAAATAACATGGTTGTTAGTTAGTTTGTTTGTTTTTTTCTTTTTACCACCACTATGACCAAATGCCAGGATCTACTTTGCCTTCACTCACCATACAGAAGCTCTTGGTCCTTTCTTCTCGTTTATTTATGCAGTCCAATAATTCTCCTCCTCTAAGGTGAGGCGACTATTATTGAGGCTGAATTGTCTCCTTTTTCATGCACAACATCCTTTTCAGTGATCAGTCTCCTGTATTGATTAACTGCCATTTGACTACCTCACTCCAGTATTTCCCCATGATATGATCATAGGACAGGGTTATTTGGACAGGGTTCTTGGTGTCTTAGATATAATGTTGTTGAAGGGATCTCATAGGAATTCATGGCTCTTCTGTTGGTTTGTTTATAGTGACGTCCATCCCTCAGGCTGTATCTGCATTGCTGACGGCAATGCATAAGAGATTACAAAAACTGCACATATCAGATACTGTTTGATCTATGCCTTGACCTTAAAAAATGCTGAATGGATGGTTATTAATTAATGACACCCTAGAGTTCATAAGGTCTTGTGCAGCAGCTTAGTTTTAGACCATCTGTTCAGTAGAAGCCAAAGGAAATAAATACGTGACTTTCCTGCTTTCTTTAAAGTCTTTCTTAATGGTGCAAGTACACTAATTCGATCCCCTAAAATTATCAGACAAAGGGATAAACTGTTTTTTTTATTCCAGTGAAGAAATGGACAGCTGAATGGATGATGGATAACTAAACAAGAGATACAGATTTTAAAATGTTGTAGTTGTATAATAATATTTCTTTTGTGCTTCATTCAGTGGCTTTCAGACATATGTATGTAGTGTTATTATGCCTGACAGTTTATTGATGGGGAAATGGAGGAACTGATCATATCAGATCACAATTGTTAAAATTTTGATTAAATTAGAGTGTGGAATTTTACAGTTATAACAATGTAGCCAGATTGGTGAAAAAAAAAAACCATGTTGTAGTGACTTTGGTTTGTGTTTATCTTAATTGGTATCCTTCACTAAACAACCAGTCTAAGCCCTCCAATCAGCTCGATATGCAGTACTTGCCTTGTCATTTCTTTCCAGAATGTTTTCACTCTGTGGGTTTCCTTCATTCCAATCAAGATCTGCTGTTCCGGTAATACCTGCAAATCAGGGTCCACCATTTTCGTTGTTTCACTTATAATATCTGATTGTTAAAATAAATTTTGAAACCAACATCAAAAATATTGTGTCTCTTTATAAACGCTCAACACAAAACATGATATAAGATCAAATTTATCACGAAAAGGGTGATTATTTGCCACATCTAGTTAAAGTATTTTAATCATATTATACTGATATGTTACTAAATTTGACTTCGCTCTAAGATCTGAAGATGTATTTCTGTGCCTCTAGCATTTCACTGACTTTGTCCAAAGGTATCAGCGCAAAAGGCAGCTAATTAGTTACATCTCATTCAGCTGGCTGACTCAAGGTTATTTGACTAATTATGTGCAGGTAGGCATGGTAATGCAAATACAGCTATGCGAAAGATAAGTCTTTTATAGCAGAAGAAAATTATTATTTTGTTGTGTCTGTCTTAGACTTGTGGGAAGGTTCAAGGCAAAGGTGGTTAAATTATGTTCAGCAAGATGACACAAATTCATTTGACAGGTCTCAACCCTTGTTTGAAATACAAAGGTCAGTTCCAGTTTGTGTGGAAAGATGAAAGCTAATGAACAGTCATGTGGAATATTTATTCAGAAAGGAAAGACGTCTGAGATATTTCTTTTACTTCACCCGACTTTTTTCCATTTAACAAGAGGTATTTAGTAGTAGATATTATTCACATTTAAAAAAGTGTTTACCTTCACAGCAGTTTAAGTCGTTTTAAGTTTGACAGGATAATATTACTCTCTTGAAAAAAAGACTTTTAAACTTCATTTTTTAAAGAGTTTTTTTACATGGCAACTTAAGTGGACAGCACCAGTGGGTGGCAGGGTATTCAGTGACACATCAGTGTCCAATGTAGTGGTTTATGTGCAAGTATACCATCAACACTGACACAAATACAAGAAAACAATAATATCCATGAAAGGGTTAAAGACATGAAATGAAGGCATGGTGTGCAATGTGTACTTAAAAAGTTTGAGGAAATTGTGGATAATGAAAAAGGAAGTGGAAGGCCTAAAAATGATCTAAAACAGATAAGCAGTATCTGAAATTCATGTCCTTAAGAAACAGGACAAAATCCAGCCAAGAACATCGAAGACCTGACACAGGATCTGATGCAGCTGGCTCTTCAGTTGATCCATCTGTTTTTAATTGAAGCCTCATAACAAATGGCCTCAGTGGAGAGTTGGCTGTCAAGAAGCCATTCTTGGCTTCGTGGAGAAAGGGCAGATGTGTTCCAAATTGTGGAAGAATTGGACTGAAAATCAGTGGCTGTATTTCAGCCAGTGGTATTGTGGATCTTTTCAAAATGGAGGAAATTGTGTACGTAGAAAAGTACTGTCAGATTTTGATCCACCATGTAATTTCATCTGGAAAGTGTCTGACAGTGATCACAAAAGCACTGTCAGTTGAGTAAAATAGATATACATAGGAAGGCATGCTATCAGTTATGGACGACCTCCCCTCCCTCACACTTGTTAAAAGCAATGTGGGATCATCCTGACAGAGAACAGAACAAATACAGCCAACATCCAGAGCAGATCTTTGAATCTCCCTCAAGAATCCTGGAGAAAGATTCCTGAAGACTGCTTACAGAAATTACAGGACAGCTGGCCTAAGAGAGTCGAGGCTATGTTGAAGAGAAAAGTGATCAAACTGACTTTTTCTAATGATGTGATATACTATAAACTGTATTTCCATATATGTTTGTGCATGTTTCAATAGCTTACTACCTCTACCTTCCAATTTTAAAAAGGGGGAACAATATTGACAATATGGTATAAGAAATTCATTGTCAGCGAGATTTTTTATCATACTTTTTTCATTTAGCTTTGTTCACTTTTGCTGGAATACCAAAAAATAACATTAATTTCAAAAGTGCTTGGTGCTTTACCAATGAAACCATTTATTTAGTTGTGCAGTCTAGATTTCAAAAACTGAGAAATAAAAAATAGCAGTTTTATTTTTGAACTCTCCCAATATAATACAGATTACTTTTATGCTTTGCATTGCTTTGGGGATTTTGTTTATCTTCTTTTGCCATAACAGAATGAACAGGACATCTAGGATAGTTAATATGAAATATTATGGAAATGCATATGCATATGGAAACAAAGGAGAACATGCAGTATTTCCTGTTGTATTATTTGTTTTTGCCCAAATAGAGTTCCTTCAATTCTAAAAAAGTACTGCAATCGCTCAGTAGTCTCAGTTGTTAAGTCTGAATTTTCTAGTAGGAGTCTCTCAGTGAGCAGCAAAATACTTCATCTCTATCTTACAAAGCTAATTATTAAGTCTTTATAATAAGTCAGCCAACATAAAATGTTGGTATAGAAAGGATTTGGTTGTTTAACAATGGATTCAAATGATAATAGAATATTATAGAAGATAAAACCGTTTTCTTTACATTATTAAATTCGATTTATAGAGTATATTACAATATAGTAGTATACAGTATAGCATACTGTATGTTATTTTCAGTCTTTAACTTGTGCACTTTGAAGACATATAAAAAAAAGTAGTAGTAGGGTTTTGCAGTATCCAGTTGTGACCTTTTTGGGGCCCAGTTGCCAGGGTTTTCTGTTATTAGTTAAACTATAATTATGCTGCTTCTACAGGTGCACTCTCATAATCACTCCACTTGTTATTGTGCCAGCACCGTTATGCTCCTTTGTTGCTAAAGTTGAATTACATCTTGAAAGACTTGCCTCCTCTTGCGTGACTTTGCTCTCCCTGACACCAAGCATCACGATTAGCAGGTCCAGACTCTTAATTACAGACAAAATAAACAACGGGAAAACTGTGTCTCAGGAGCAGCATTTCAATTATTTATTGACTTTTGACTCAGAAGGTTCGGCTTGCATTCCTAATACAAACAAATGCTCATACAATAGTATTTGCCTGACTATAAAAACACTTCTTAGAATGATAACTACTTACAAAGTCAAAAACATGTGACCAAGTGGCTCTACAAAAACCATTCTGGTTTAATAGCATTAAAACCTTTTTGTACATAATGCAAATTACTTTTGTATAGTACTTTTTTAGTGCTTTTTTTATTTGTAAATAATTTTTCCTTATTTATTTTCCTGACCCTTGTCCTGCTGTAACATGAATTTCCCCATTGTGGGACTAATAAAGTCTGCATCTAAATCGGTCTGTGTACCTGAATCGTTGTGCTGACTAGCATTGCTGTTGTGCCTTTATAAGATGTCATAAGACAGAAGGAGCATGTTTTCACTCTCTGGGACAAACATTTTACTGAATTGATTTTAGCCACTGTCATGTGACTTTTGTTCATTTAACCTTTTGAGAAAAATTGCTATTGAATATGAATTTTTTTCCCCTGTTATAAAATATATTGTTTCCTTGAGGCAAAAAGAAAAATCGTTAGTGACAGCAATTTCATACATCATTCATACTACTATTTAAACAAAATATTGAGTTTTGCATCTTTTAATAGCGTTGTTCATGTTTTACTGTTTATGAGTTAAAAATAACTAAAGTAACACATAGGAAATTTTTCTTGAATTTATATTATTCATCACATTGCATAACAGTGATTGTCACCTAGGATATTAGCAAATGGTTTCTAGAAACATTTGTTGACCGTGACTGACAGCCTGAATGATACAGACCACAGCAAACTGTAACCAAAGGCACGGTTGATGTTACACTGAAAATACAAGGCGTGTCTGTCAGGTGAATGTGCACCAAAATACGAATTACCATCAATTTTTTCCATAAGGGCCACTGCACTTGCTCTGCATCTTCATTTGAAAACACTGCTCAACTGCGAGCACTCTAAACTCATCACTGCATGTGCTTACATGCTGGCACATCTGACAGAGTGAGACAGATCGTCTGACATCTCGTCATGTTATTTTCAAAAATAAAAGGCTGCTGAAAAAAGTAAAGTTATCCATGGTTCCTTAACAAGCTGACTGATATTCCCCTGATCACGACAACGTCCACCATTTATCAGTTTTGAATCAAAGAAGTTACTGTTTGGATCCATGAGGTGAACAAAAGCAACAGCCTTAAGAGCTTGCTTGAGGTGACTGGGCTTCTTTAACATTTTTGCAGGTGTTTCTCAGTCAAGATTCAGTTCTAAAAACCAAAAGGTGGAGACTTCCAGGCATTTAAATCCTAGTGGAGGTTTAAATGACTGGGACCACCACCTCCAAAGGGGTTTGGGTTTGGTTGTTTACTCACAATGAATAATGTGCATTCATCACATGATCAATTACTAAGGTGTGAAAAAGCCAAACTGTACTGATGAAAGATGAAGCACATATACTGTTGTGTGCAAAATATTGCCACACTATTACATTATATTGACTACTCGTCTGCCTGTGTTAAACTGTGACTATCACCACTTTCTTAAATTAGCTGCAGGTGTTAAACAGCTGACAGAGTGAACAAAATATAGGCAGATAAACTTGAGTCTTTGAGGTGTTGGCGGCACAGGGAAAATGTTAGCTTGTGATTTATGTGACAGAAACACATGGGTACGAGTTTTTATTTTATATTTAAATTTAATACAATTATTTTAAGCATAATTTGCATTATCTCAAGATAACACTGAAACATTTGGGCATTTGCACTTGCACACTTGTACATATGTGTCAATATTTGGATTGGTGATATCAACTTTAATCTTGTCAAATGATGTAATGCAATATTAGGCAGCGGCAGAGGTGACTGCTCATTGAAATGAAAACTCTGCACATGCAACATCTGCAACCAGAGTGGAATATATGTATAACCATGTAATGTGAAAACCAGTTGACTGAAACACTGGTGTTACTGAATCTTTCTTTGAACGCGATCTGACATTGTTAGACTCTGGCAATTATTGAATACACTCATACAACGTGAGAATTCAGACAAACTGTCTATCAAAGAGAAAATTTGAGGAAAATTTTAGGGTAGTCACACCTAAATGTTAGCTGGTATAACACTAGCTTGTAACTAGCTGCTGTTTTTATAGTCGGCTCATTGCCAGCAGTCCAGAAATGGGAGGTTTGCATCGCTGATCAGCTGACAAAAAACAACTGCAACAATATCCTGTATAAATAAGCTTTAAGCACATTTTCTTATGTTAGACACAAAAGAAAGAAAATGCTATAAAAATTGTAATCACTGTATATATATATATTTTTATCTCTATGCTGATTGTAGTCAAACATTTTGAAAAATATAGGCACGGTAAGGATGGTGCAGAAGTGGCACACACAAGATGAACAACAGATAATCCCACAGTTAGGATATTATCTTAGACCTCCACCTTGTCTGAAGTAGCACCTTGCTATACCTTTGCCATGAAGCATCATTTCATATATATAGTTGTTATATATATATGTATATTGTTGTTATTTCAATGATCAGTGTGTCATCCTGTTGACACAAGCTGTTGGCAACCTTTATCAACAAGCAATGTTAGAAGATTGACAAATGAGACTACAGAAGTACTGCAGGGCTAATTTGAGTCAGTCAACTTGGTTTGACTGGTTGCATCGTGGGATATATCAAATTTTGTGAGCACACCACCTTACCGGTCCAAATTGTATATTTGTTGCTTTGTGAGCAACAAGCCCTGGATTACTAGTGACCTGAAAGAACTGCTTTATCGTTGTCTCCCCTCCAAGTGAGTGTATATCAGGACAATGTGGTGAAAGAGTACAAGTCTGTATAAAAGAATGTGATGAGCAGGATCTGTTTTCTAAGGAAGCTGAGATCATTTCAACATATTGTAACAGCAGTCTGGCGAGAAAGGAGCAGCTAGCAGGTCCAGCGAGCCTGTGGTGTGGGGGTTAGCCGAATAACCCGAAGCCAGTCGGTTAAATCCAATAACAGACCTTTATTCGCTGTTAGCAACATTACACCTTATGAGCCAGGTCTCCACGGCTGTACTCGTCCGTGCATACATGCGCGGAGATTGGTATCGCCGGCGCCAGCTTGACACAACAGTAAGGTTTCTTTTGAGAGAAAAGAACATGAGCAGCATGGAATGGCTGCCGCTAACAACTAGTGATGTGCGGATCGATACTGAAATATCGATTCCTCCGATACCAGTCATTTATGTTCTAGAAACGATTCTCATATTAAACTATCGATATTTTAGTAATGTAGGGTAAATTTGTAGTTTATCATTACCAGAAACAGAGTGGAAATAAACTGTATCATTTGGATTGTCTACATTGGAAGGAACTACATGACTACTTTAATAGTCATGTGCGAAATACAGCTGTATAAATGTGTCGCAGCCCCTTGGTGTGCAAACTCACAACAATGGCTGGGCATAAGTGGAGTAATGTGCGGATGTATTTTACCTCCACAAACAGCCAAGATGGTGTGGTGCTATAACCCAAAAGGGTTGTTACAATATGCAGCAAAATGTTGGAGATCAGTCAGTTGTGGCAATAACAGTGTTCTTTACTGAGGTACAGCATCAGAGCTGGGTAAACTCATGTAGAGGGCTGACCTGTGATTAGTTACAAACTGCACATATTTGAAGCTGGGATGGAGATAGGGATGGGTACCGGTATCCGGTGCCATGATGGCACCGGTTCTGACATAAACGGTAGTAACCAGACTGAAAAGCAGCGCACATTTCGGTGCTTTATTTCGGTGCTTTTTTTCCCCCTGAGATGTCATACACTTTAAATTCTAGCCAATCATTTTATGTTTCCGAGGATAGTAGGCGGGTCCAGGTACGTACGTTCTTTTAGAGCAGAGCTACAGATTAAAAATGCCCAAGGCGAAGCGGTCAAAAGTCTGGCTGTATTTCACAGCAAAAGATGCAAACTCAGCAGCCTGCAACAAGTGCTTTAAGCTGATACTGTGATACTGTCAAAGGAAGTAACACCTCAAGTCCGATGAAACACCTGGCGATGCATAGCGTTTTTTTTAAAAGCCGAAAAATGCGCCCTATTTGATAGCTTGCTGTGAGACCTCACAACGAGCGCATCTACTGCGGGTGTGGCGCCTGTTATCGGACCCGGAGTTAGCAACATCCCCCAAAAACCCGAAGAGTAATGTCCTGACCCCTAGCCCTGCCAGTGTAGCAGAAATGATGAGGATGATGATGGCAGCAGCAGCCGTTCTTCTCTGCGTGAGTAGCTTAATGTTGTTCGTGTATAATTTACGTTGAGTAGGCTAACCACGTTATTACATTAATGCATGTAAGGTGAACTATTAAAACACAGTCATAGTTACATGCGGCTGTCTTCTTGTTTGATGGCAGATACTCCCTTCACCCTGGCCAAAAAGGCTAAAATAACCAAAGAAAAAGTGGAAAACAGTTAAACATGAGAGGCTTTTGGACAAAGTTTGTGTTTTTTCCATTGATTAAGCACTGCTTCCAGCCAAGAGTGATACCATATATGCCCCATAGCTGCAGAAAAGGCTAACATTGTTATCAAAGGAGCTTGCAAAGAAAAGCGTCTGGACTTCTTTAAGTTGCTTGAAGACTTTTCACCTCTCATCTGAGAAGCTTCTTCAGTTCTATGGTCAAATGGTGGAGAGTCCCAGATATAAACCTAGTGGGAGTGTCCCCCCACAGAGGGACAAAAGGACCCCCTGATGATCCTCTAATCGCCTGAGCCAAGGTGTGAAACTGGGCGTGGGTCCCAATCAGCCAGAGTTTCGGGTGTGTTCATTGTGAAACCTGGCCCCACCTTATCATGCGAATTCCTAACATTGTTATCTTTTTACAAAAAAAAAAAAAACAGCTGAACATGAGAGGTTTTTGGACCAATTTTGTCTTCTGCATTCTTTAAGCACCGGTTTGAGCACCGTTTAAGCACCGGCACCGTTTCAAAAGTACCGGTTTGGCACCGGTATCGGATAAAACCTAAATACCCATCCCTAGATTGAGAGGATGCCATTAAACAAACACTTGCTCATCACAGATAACACTGACTACCCTCTGCACCCGTTAATCTATATTTCTATATTATGAGAAGGAAATATATGCAATGTATTTGCATTGTATTTTATTGCAATATTTATTCATTTTCTTGATTACTTTGTCTAATTGTGTGAGTCATATGTGTATAATTATTTTTTTTAAATTAAAGCACTCGGCCTCTGTACTTTTCATGTTCTCTGAGAAAATCTAAATGTATTTCCTGTGTTCTTCATCTGTTTCCATGGCAACATGACAGGGAATGGACAGACTACCGGCTCTAATGAAAATGTTCCACAACGTAGCCAACCCTTCATTTGTAAATTATGTATTACACCAGTCACACACAGATGCATCTACACACACACACACACACACATGTATACACACATGTACATATTTTTATAGCCTGTCATGTAATTATAATTACATTAAAAAAATGCAAGATTTCATAAGCTTTGAGAGAGGGCACAAAGGCCTCAGTAGGTTTTTAATTACTTAGTCTACAGTTGGAGCTGTGGTATGGAGATATTGAAAGAGCCATACTGCCAGTAGCAGTACCAACGAGGCCAAGTGATGCCATGCATTTGCAAATTTCTATCCATCCAATCATTCATTTAAAAACAAACTGCTTTTATGTAGCACAAAGATTATCTATGGAAACTGGTGTTTAAGTGACTTTTTACCAACACACAGCATCCACGAACACGAGCAGTGCACAAAGAATGTCATAAAAATGAAGCACAAATATTATCAGTAAAATTATCGGCAAATCGTTCTGTTTCAAAGTGAGGCTCAGTTTTTATATCATCTTTATATTGTCTTCAACTAATTCCGCACGTTACCTAAAATTAATTTTAAACATTTACTTTTTCACTTCCTCTGTAATCATTAAATTATTTAAATGTGTTACTTATTTTGTCATTTGTTATACCTTTTGTTTATTGGTTTATGCTAATGTGTATTTTACATTTATGATTTGTACTGAAATGATTTAAATGATTTATAAAACTAATAAAACTTGTTTTTTCAAATGTTAATTAAATATTGTGAACATTTGATTTAAATTAACTTCTTTACTTCTTCAAGAAATTATGCTTTTTGTCATTATTGCTGTTGTTGCAGGATGGAGTCAAAGTCTCCTCACCTGGCAGTTCAGGTGTTATTAATGAATAATCTGGTAACAAGTCTTTGTTGTCTTAAAAGAACTCAAGTAAAGATCCATTTCAGTTTTAATAATGTGTGGCTCAGTGCTTACAATAGTTGAAATAGTTTAAAGAAAACGATGTTGTTGATTTCTGTATCTGACTCTGTCTTCTATGAGATGCCAGTTTAACTTTTTCATATATTAAAATCAGACAACCTATCAAAACAACTTTTCATGCCTTAATTGCTTACCCATGTTACATATAGAATACTTCATGGATCAAGACTACCTACTTGCCTTACTACCTGCAGTTTTTATTGTGTTCTGCCTATTTTAAGGTAAAATAGTTGTTTCATAGTGCAGCGTAACTACTGCAGCGTATCCCTTGTTGAAGGTTAATGATTAGAAGAGTCCATGTTGGTTGTAATATAAATGCCATATTAATCATTAGTCTAAGATAGCGACAGCTGTAAGCTCCAGTTAATGTTCCAAACCTGACCCAAGGACACGATCGAGTCATATTGGGTCACAGTAAAGCGAAAATGTTGATGCAGCACTTGTAACGCCCGCGAATCACGATCAGACACTGACACGGCATGAAATCAATATGAAGTCAAGTAATAAGAGCCAGCAATCAGCCTCCTCACGAAGAGCAGGTTAGGTGGCGTCCTCATACATAATTATGTTGACACACAGCAGCACCCAGCTAAAGGCCATGCAAGATTTAGTACAGCAATTTTATGCTATGAGGATAAAAAAAAAAAAAAAACTGGCATAAGAAATGGTTTCAGAGTCATTTAGGTTTTCAGAAAGAAACATTACTATCTGATCTAATGCCTCAGTACACAAGAGCCTGGTAATATGTATAAATCTACACCATTTTTAACAAGCACAATCTTTTTTTTAATGTTCTTATTTATGAAACATTTGGGGGGGAAAGGGTGGCACAAAGGTTACCAGAGGAAATGAAAAATTATCACAAATTACAATTGTGCTTTGGCATTAAGGCGAGATACGGATTAAATAACAGAACATTAAGTGTATGCACTACTCACATGAATGCTTGTATTTTGTATTTTGTCTTAACAGACACATTTCATCACCACCTTCACCCCCCCCCCCCCCCCCCCCTTTTTTTTTATTTTTTATTTGAGCGCACAAAATTTGGTGCTTTCTAAATACATTCATTGTTTTTCAAATGGCTTTCCTCTATCTGTGAAAAAGGTGAGATGTAATCTGGGATTCAAAGCTGACATTCCATTGAGTTTTAATGGTTCCTTTCATTTTCTTCTTTATCAGCATAATTGAAAAGCAGTATTAAGAGTCACTGGGTTGAGGCTTTACAGTTTTTTATAATCAGTTCACACATATTGTTCAGTGAGTAAGATGTGCAATTATTTATGGATTTACTATGTGGATGTGTAAAAAGAGCCAATTATTTGTGACCAAGTGTCTAAAAATGCTCCCAGTCACCTTGCAAGGCAACAACAAAGGAGGTTAATTTTGGGGTAATTGAGATTTAACAACTTGTTTACTTCTCGAGTGTTCTACAAAATAGACTGCTCTGTTGATTAAAAAAAAACAGCAATTAGTTATTGGTATAAAACATTCTAATAGCTTGCATGTTGGATAAATAAATAAAATAATACATATACACATTCAGCAGATATACTAGAGCCCAATTATGCAATAGTTTAGAGTCATGTGTCAGGCTGGCTTTTATATAGGGAAAATTACAAGCTCTTTACCTGCGAGATGCTCATTTATTCGCCGCTAAGCTGTTAATTTTGCTTCTCCATCATTAGCCATTTGATGCTGTGCACGTGGCATGCTGTTTTTCTTTTTTCTTTTTTGTGATTAAAGCAGCTGTTTGCTGTGGCTGGAAACAAAGTTGATGCAGGTCGAGTTTGCACACTGGAAAAAGCGAAACATAAAGGTAAAAGGGTTGAGGGAAGCTGCAGGGGGAGGTGACAGATCTTTTCAACCCTCATTTATGTGACCCTTTTCACATTACCCACTATAATTTAGAAATATACTCATGGATGTAGCATTAACACTAATGTGGTTGTAGCTGAAATTGCCCATACAGTTAGTGTTATTTTCAAGGGCACATTTACATTTCTTATTTATCCATTTAGGTATGGGTACTTGTTGTAAAGGAGTATTACTTGACTTCACATTCAGAATATGTACCATTACTTGGATTGGTTATGCTGCTTTGTGGCTGTAAATGAGCAGCAGCAAATTAGCAGTCGATAACAGCTTGATCATATTTTGCAAAGACGGTTGCTTTTTCAAGAAGGAGGTTATATCAATAAGATATTTTTAAAATATAATTTGTTAGATTCAAGATGTAATTTGAAATCATAGGTTGTAAGTAAGCACATGTGCAATCCCAATACTATCCTCAAGCTCATCTCAGTCAGAGTGATGGAGTTTTCCTTGGCTCTAATTTCTGTTGTTTACAATTTTAACACAATGGATCAATATATACTGGATGTCCACCAAGTTCTTACTGGCTTTGGACTGAGTTTTACTGAAATGCTGTATTTTCTAGCTTTCCCAACAGGCTGACTGACAGACATTTGTTTTCTGTCTACATGCAGTGAAGATACCCACATTCCTCTATAACTGCGTCTATGTGCACAAATAATCTTGACAACAACGACAGCGACATGCTGCCTCATGCTTGACACTTAGAGAGAAGCTGGCTAGAACACAGTGATAATGAGAGGGAGTGGGAGGGAAGGAGGGACAGTGTGAATTGCTTCTAGTCTTAGATGTTGTGCCATCTCTTTATCATTCTACCGTTTTACTCCCTCCCTCGTGCACTTCACAACTAGCTCTGTCTATCTCTCCTCTCTCACACTTTCTTCTCTCCCACAATGTCTTTTATCCTGTTCCCACCTTGCCTCTCTCTAGTGAGCAAGCTCTCAGGATTACCTGTCTCTACTTTTCTTTTCTTTTCTTTTTTTCTTCAGCTCCTATGATTATGTTCCTCTTTTTAAGACATGATCACATTTAAATACTTTAAAATACTGTTAAACTGTGGGTCATTGCATTATTGGATATAATGTATGTATATTTGGAAGAATTCACCCAGCCTCAAACAATCTAAGATCCATGTCTTGGAAGGAGGTTTGCTAATTGTTGTGGAACACTCTCTGGAGGCTTAAATGGTTGTTCCAAGAAGTTTTCAGTTTATCCTCCAAAGAGCAGCAAGTAACACTGCCCAGCTCTATGATGACAGGCAAAAGTACATTACACTCCACAGATAAACTAGATTAAGAATCTCTCTTGTTCTGGACTGACATAAGTATCATTAACCTAGCATATCTTGTAGAGTTGCAGGAGAAACTAATCCACACAAGCATGGGAAGAACATGCAAACTCCATGCAGGAGTACCCTATTTGGGTTTAAACCCAGGAAAGCATAGTGTCATAAAAACTAAACAACATAAATGCAATTCAAAATCAGCTCTAAGATTTTAAGCTGTAAGTAATTTGTTGGCACCAGGATGCTGTGAAACAAAGTGACACGCTGTGCCGACAGGTCGTTACCTTGTAGCAGAATTATATGGCCTTATATAACACCCAGAGCAACAGTTTTCGGATACTGGAGCCGAGTTTTGAGTCACCTGGTAAATCTGTTTTTCATTCTTCTTGTTTTGTTTTGGTCTTTACTAATTAATCATGAAATGATTCTTAGGTCTTGCTTGATGCTTCATTTTTGTCAACTGCTAATTACATGCTAAATTATACATCCGTGCTTTTCTGCTCAACAACTGAACTTGATTAAAGCACTGTTTTTTTGTTTGTTTCCTGTTTTTTAACTGTCAACAGCTGCCTGTTGCTCAGAAGGTGGTGAGCTTTGAGCACTGAGACTGAAGTACAGATACTCTAAAATCAAAAACAAAAAGCTAAAGGGATCTAAAACAATTCATAGATAAGAGACGTTACTACAAGCAGCCAATTCTTTAGCAAAATCTCTGTGCAGTACATATCAACAAAGGGGTGGATTTCACAAATGAGAGTGTGGTAGGGAGAATGGCAGAAGAACACTTAGATTTAAAGTACACAGCATGGAAGCTGATTGGCTCAGAGAAAGCGTCCAAGAAGATGATTGGACTAGAACAATTATGTCAGCAATGACTCTAACAGTGTGGGAAAGTGGAAATGATGTAAAGAACAGACTAGCAGCTGAGCACCCAGGAAAGCATGCCGTTGTTTGATTACAGATCTTTACTTTTTTGAACTTACACATAAGCTTCACCATAGATCAAAAACCGCTGGGTGTGTACATCTGGGGTTTGTTTAGGGAATTTTACAGGAAGGTATAAAGCAATTTAGGAAACTCCTTTGCCATAAGTGTTTCTCTCTCTCTCTCTCTCTCTCTCTCTCTCTCTCTCTCTCTCTCTCTCTCTCTCTCACACACACACGCACACACACACACACACACACACACACACACACGCGCACATGATTTCATGTCATTTCATCTAGAACACAGACTAGAACCTTGACTAGTCAGTGTACACTGAACAGTTTGGGTATGATCCTTTCATGCTGAGCTTTGTCACACTTTGGAAGTGTTGCTGTATTGTGTCTGACAGGAAGTGACAGACGATCCATACCTGTGATGTCTGACAAGAGGCTTGGGTTGTTACATACATCATTATGCAAAACTGTTTATGCTGTTAGTAATCATACAGTGAATTGCTTGTTTTAATTTACCTCTGATTTTCAGGTCTGAAGATGAACTGTGTACCTTACAACATCACAGCATGAGCGAGATGCTTCAATAGCTCAACAGTCATTAAATTACAGGGGCATAATAGGAATATAATGAACACATCAGTACGTGTGCAAATAAAGTTTGTGTAGAGTAAATTAAAGTTTTATTAACCAGTGTGGATGCATTTGTTATGTATCAACATCTGTACATAATGTCAATTTAAAAGACTTTCTGTCCTAAGTACAAATGTTAGATGAGTAAGGCTATCCAGCCTATAATAGGCAAAAAATAAATAAATAAATAAAACCTAACTTAATATATATATAGGTGGCACGGCGGTTAGCACTGTTGCCGCACAGCAAAAAGGTCCTGAGTTCAATTCCACCATCAGGCCGGGGTCTTTCTTTGTGGAGTTTGCATGTTCTCCCCGTGTTTGCGTGGGTTCTCTCCGGGTACTCCGGCTTCCTCCCACCGTCCAAAGACATGCAGTTTGTGGGGATAGGTTAATTGGATAATCCAAATTGTCACTAGATGTGAATGTGCGAATGAATGTGAGTGCAAATGGTTGTCTGTCCCTGTGTGTTGGCCCTGCGACAGACTGGCGACCTGTCCAGGGTGTACCCTGCCTCTCGCCCTATGACAGCTGGGATAGGCTCCAGTGCCCCCCGCGACCCTGAAAAGGATAAGCGAATGGATGGATGGAATAGATATATACATTTTATTTTCCTTCAGTCTTATCCACTGTTGTTTTAATTCACCAGAGTTCCTGTATTGTCCACTTGCATTTGTCCTTCTTCAGTGTTAGTGGACCTTGCCTAGAGTGTTCAGTTATCAACCCTTACATTTGATTTTCATTTTGGGGAAGATGATGAACTTACAGGGAGGAACATCTTGTGACTGGGCAAGGGGATGGACAAGGATGGTTTTGGCATTGCCGAAAAACTTCTGTGTTTTCATTGCACTTCATGCAGGCAAAAGATGGCTACAATGGCAAGTTCAAGTCATTTAAGATTATTGTTCTCCCAGAATGTCTTAGGCTGTTGCAGTAGAGGTCTGCATTGACAGTCTCACCCTTGAGGGAAGAATTCACTGTGTCTGTTAGGGGAAAAAAGGATAAGTTTGGTAACATTTTGAACTGACACACTGTCCTTGGCTTAAAAACAGAACATTTGGCACATGCATGTCCTTCTTTCAGTCGGATTTATCAAGGGTTGCAACACAATTGCCTTTAATGTAACAGCTGTTATACCAGAGTTAACATTAGATTTAAAGTAGCACCTTAAGTGTCCTAAATCAAATAAATAATTTAAGACATACATGCATACCCACACTGTACACCTGCTCAGTGGCTCATTAACACACTCTAAACGAATCCGCCCGTATCAATTCAAACCATATGGCAAGACGACCTGCTGAAGTTTGAACTGAGCATGAGATCTGGAAAGGTGGTTTAAGTGACTTAAATATGGCATGGTTGTTGGTACCAAATGGAACCAAAGTTCAGAACTTGCTAATCTACTGTGATTTTCCCAAACTTCTCTCCTTCTCCTCACGTCTCTCTGTTTATTACTCTGGTACAAGTTCATGTTGGTCTTAACTGTCCAAATATATATATATATATATATATATATATATATATATATATATATATATATATATTGCTGAAGTTTTTGCTATCACTTATTTTTTTTCTTCATTTTTCAGTCTAATTTCAGCCTCCTTCACTTGCATAAACATGTTTTTGCAGCTTATGCAAAGAGCTTCTAATGAAGTATGAAGTATTATCAGTCTTTACTTTGCATTTGTTATTAAGGATCAAGGGTACACAGGTCAATATATATCTGCATTAAAGGTAATCAAAGTAGAGGGGAAAAAAAACACCTAAGCTGCCATTTATAGTAGTGAACAAATAGAAATGAAAAGCACTGGTGCATGGACCATATATGTCATGGTCTCTGGGTCTTGTACCTGTGGTTTTGAGTTTTGGGGGATTTTAGATTCTGTCTACCTTGGTATTTTTTGTTAGCTTTGGATTATGCTTAATACTTGGCACTGTTATTTTCATGCCTTTAGTTCTGATCTTCTGTTCTGAAGAAACAGAAAGGGCATTTAATCAATCCCCATTTGTGTTCCCACTCTGTTCCTTCAATCTTGTCTGAATGTCAAGTTTTTATGTTTGAGTCTTCATCTCGGTGTTATTTCCTGTTTTATTTTGAAGGTCTCTGATTACTCATGCTCTGTATAGTTCTACTTCCTTTCTGCCACCTTGTGAGATTAGTTTCAGTTGTGCTTATATCTGTGTCCTCTCCCTTTGTTGTCTGGTATCTGTGTATTTATTGTCTCAGCCTCCACGTGTACTTTGTTGTGTCATCTGTTGTCCTTTGTCGCATCTTCCTTCACGTTTGTGTTTCTGTTCATTCTGTGTTTTCCTGCAAGGTTCATAGAGTTAGATGTCTTGTTCATGGCCTGCTAATATTTTGTGTTTTATGAGAGCTCAGCTTTAATGCTGCTTTTTGAGGCTATTCTTGTCTCTCAATTCCAGCATCCAGGTCCACATCCCTCCTGTCATTTCATGACAATTTTTTCACTTTTTTAAAAACTACATCACACAGCACGTGTGCACCAGCCATAAGCAAATGTTTCTTACTTTGCACTCTTTTGGTTGTGGCAAAAAAGATTACATTTGCAAATTACTGAGGAAACTCAATTTGTCTTATACTGTTCTGCAAAAAGCCAAAAAAGAAGAAAAAAGAAAAGAAAGACCACTTATGTAAAAGACCTGCTGAGAGCAGTGAAAGGCTTTTGTTTGGGTGAATTTATTGTTTGGCAGAAAGACAAAGACCCTTAAGAGTTCTATTAGCTAGGAGGCCACAGGGTAGCCCATGAGCACACTGCATGATGACTTTGTTTAGAGCAGTATTACTTTGCCTCTTGATGAAATTGTTGCTTACCTGTAAAATGGTTATGACAAGAAGTTTTTAAAGAAAGACTTGCAGAAAAAAAAATGCACAATATTTGAAATGTTTAGCACTTTTTTCTCCTAAATGTATGCACAAAGTACCACAGATATGGTTTCTTTGAAGTCAGTGCAGTTTTTGCATTGTTGGCTATGAGTACAAATTAGCCACATGCTAATTTCTAAATAAAATGAACCCACATTTGAAAAATACAAAATACCCGACTTTCCTTAGACTGAAGAACTGCAGGATACAAAATGTATTTTCATATATTTCAAATATAATTTACCATTATGTCTTTACTCTTATCATTTCCAGTGTGTAACTGATTTGACAACCATGGTGTGTTTGAACTTTTCTTTAATGTAAAATGTATTTATTTTGCTGTAACAAAACAAGGTAACATAATTCCCCAAACCCCAACTCTCCTCCTTTCCTTTCTCATGGTGCTAAAATTCTCCTGTAAATGTTACATGTAACAAAGTCTCACTGTCCCAGCAGGGACAATTAAGGTAGCTAAGCCCATATCGCAGTAAAGTCAAGTTATAAAGAACATGATATATTAGCACTGATGTTGTATTATCTCTTTCTTGTTTTAATACTTTCTTTTAGCCTGTAACTCAACTGTTTGAATTCAACTGTTCAAACAACAAGGACAAGAGAAATATCCTTAAATTAAATGACTTTACTTTTGTCTGTGTCACTCATCTAATCACCAGCTTGTTTGATGCTATGCTTGACTCACTGCCAAAACAGATTAAATCTTTTAATATAATGAAATGTCCCCATTAAACTTCAACTTACAAGCCAAACTTCATTCAAGTGAAATTTATTCAGGAAACTGAAGGTTAAACAGACAAAGTCACGTTTTTATTTACTTCTTGATAGTCTTAAGCTTTACAGTTTTTGTCTGGAAATGAGTATTATTTTCTGTTTGTGCTCTTTTTGTGACAAGATATTATTCATAAGTATCAGAACTATTTGTTTCGTGTCTTTAGCAACAGAACTCATATTGATTTGACAGGATGGCAATTTGTCAGATCTGTTTAATTAAGATCTAAAAACTATGACTCATTGTGGGTTAATTGTTTCATACATTAACTGAAACAAACATTTGTGTTCTTGCCTTATTTTTCAGTATAACAAAATTATTATATGGTATAATTAGTACAGTAGTGAAATGTGCAGACAAAATCACTCAAAAAAAGAAGCAAAAACAATGTTTGCTTCTCTAGAACTGACCTCATAGAAATAACGTGAATACCACAAGAATGTTTCCTTGTGCGTAGCAAAGATGGACGGTGCCAAGGCTTAGAGGGGAAGACTTTGATTTGGGAAGGCTTAGATAGACAGCTGAGAAAATTCTCTTGGACAAGTTGGTATTGAAAGTCAATGACTGATGTTCCTCGTTTCATAATTGATCTGATATATCAGGTTCACGCTCGGTACATGTCACTGGAGGATTTGACATTGTTTGGCCAAATTAGGTTTCTTTTATGCGGGCCCCGAGGATATGTAAATATCAGCACATTGCCTTACACACAAAGAAATAAGACATCCTTAGATAGAAAGAAATGAAGCAGCAATGCAGCTGTGACTACTAAGGCAGTAAAGCCAGAAAAGATGAAAGCTAGCTAGTTAACATCGACATCACAGCAGAAGGGGGATTGCGTCAGTTTCTTCAAACAGTTCTAATAAAATACCATAGGAGGGTTGACTGCATATTCTCGTGATAAAAGGGTGCCCCCCTGAGAATCCATTGACAGTGCATTTGTTATCACAGCCCTCCTATTTTTGGCCGCCAAATGTTATCCAGTTTAAGTTTGAGCAGCTTGTCATGAAGACAAAAATTGTTTCTTAGAGTTGTTTTATTGTCACTGCTTTCAAAACCACATTTAGACTGAGTAAAACATGTAAAAGTAAAAAGTGTCACAGGGACAGAAATATAAGAAATTGAATCTAATATGTATAATCTTGTATTTATAATTCTATCTTTCCTCCTATTAAAAGGTTCTCATGGTAATTTCTTGTAAATTAGTACAAGTCCAGTTAGTGGTTTGATTACTTATATAGCCCTTCAGTCAGTGCTCTCAAAATATTAACATAGGTTCTCTTGGGGATCCCAGTCCCTGCTCCAACATACCTAATTCAAATGGTCAACTAGGTATAAAATACTGTGACTGCCTGATAGCAATATGATCATTTAAATCAAGTGTGTTCGAGCAAGCAAGCAGTTAAATAAGCAGTCCCCAGGAGAACAGTTGAGAATCTACTATTAATGCCCAAAGAGAAGTAGCCTGACCAAATAATGTTGCCCTGAGGCAACAGACAACAACAAAAAAATCTGCATTGATAAGTAAGTTAAATCAAAATCTGTCCTTACAAATTAAACTTGACTTTCCTTGCTGTGCTACTGAGTCCCAAGATTATTCCATAGCACATGTAATTTCACCATGTTCATAATTATACACCTGCACACACGCATACCAACACAGCAACAACAAAGGGAAACATCTTTACCTATATTGACCCTGCAGTATCATTATTAATGTATGCTATTAAAAGTTTGCTGCAGTTCACCACAAAGCAGAGAACCTTTAGTTGTTCTGCTTGTTGGAGTTTCTTCTCTTTCATCCTTATTTAACCGGGCAACTTGGCTAAGAGCATATTCTTGTTTACAGCAGTGGCCTAGGGGAGTAGTTGGGAAAATAGGCAGTGCTACACACATAAACACATTTGGGAAATGACTGGTGCAATGGCGGTTGACAGCTGGCCACCAAGCAGTTTCACTACAGCATTTCTTGGTGTTCAAATGTTCATTTAATGGAATTTGTTGTCTTATCGTTTATGTTCATTTTTACATATTCAGCTCCAGTCAACAGCTCCCAATCACACTGGAGAAACTAGTTCTCGTCCTCATCTTTCACAATAGTGTTTCTGTGGAATTTCTTGACTAGTGCTTTTAAAATGTGCAGCACCAGTTTTACTACTTAGCATTACTCCAGTATTCCCTTTATGCTGTAGTCGGGGCGGGCATCTTGTGTGTGTACACACACACACACACACACACACACGTATATGTATATATATATATATATATATATATATATATATATATATATATATATATATGAAACTGCCATTCCCGTTTCCTGTTTTTCTTTTTGGTAGTTGACACTGCATGTTCATCCAGTCCAATGAGCTGGCAGCTTCAGCACCAGCTAGGGTAATTATTTACAGGAGGGATTGTGGAACCTGCTAAAAATATCCCATTTCCCTCTCTACAAGACCTCCCTTGAGAGCTTTGAAGACAAGGCAGGAGGAAAGAGAAGGGAAGCAAGGCTGTGAAGAGTTTTTACTCATTCCATTCTTTTACAGGCGCTTAATTCTTAATGTCAAGAATTAACATGGATTAATTAACATAAGGCAGTCCTGTAATCTGTAAGGCCCTATCAAAAACAAGACTTTTAACCAAACTCTAACATCTAAGCTGCATTAAACTCACTTGCTTACTTTAGAAAATTATCAGTCGTCTCTATGAGAAGGTCAGAATATTAGGTCTACTACACATATGCATGCTACATTGATAAGAGTTTGCTGTTTTGTTTGAGGGCATCTTGAGCATATAAACCATTTTAGTTTCACATGCACAAAGGTAATGCACTGTCATATAGTAAAATTTAAGCTACAGGGAAACCCCAGTATCAGGAGTAAAACTTGTATTCAGTTTCTCTACAGGTGTTGTTTATCATGGCTGACATTTGAAATATTTAAGCCTGGTCTAGAACTTAATATTTCCCAGCTGAATCTGGAAATAAAGAACTTAAAGAATAAAGAAATTTGGCTCACAGAATCTACAGGCATAGCTTTTCATATCACGGCAGGGCACAGTCAGGAGTGATAAAAGAAATATTATCTTACTCCAGGATTATACCATGTGTGGCTCTAAATGAGGATGCATACAGCTGCAACAACAAGGTGTTTTTTAACACAGCTTATTTTTGCACCTCTTATTGGCTTCTTCTCCTTAGCAACAGCAACCAAGGCTTACAAATACAGTGTAGTAAACATGATTCATCAGAAGGCCATCATTCAAACCAGAGGCCTTAAAAAACTAGAGTTACCTTAACACGTACCTATAAAACTGATTTTTGAGCCAATTTGTATGTTAGGATATTATCTTTTAGAAGGGAATCCTTTAGAAGGGTTCGATCGAACCCAGGTTAAGAACCATTGCATTAGAGTATATTTGCTGTTATATCAGTCAGTCATTAATGTGTAGAGTAATTCACTTCACAGCAGTGGACAATGGGATACCAAGGGCTGACTGGGCATCTATTATCATATTTTCTGCACTATAAGGTGCACTTAAAATTCTTTAATTTTCTCAAAAATCCACAGTGCGTCTCATAATCAGGTGCGCTGTTCCTCGAACCGATTACTGACCTCGATCCGATTTTATGTGGCACACGGTGCTCAAAAATCTGTCAAAAAATGTTTTAGTACGACTTTGGTAAGCTACGAAGCCGCACCTCTTGATGGATTGCCGGAGCATTACGACTACCGTAGTCAGGAGGATTTCTGCAAAATAATTAAAATGTACAGCTCTGCTATCACTTCCAACATAAATAAAGACAGAAAATTGAACAGCAGTGACATTTGTAGTGTTACTGAAGTTGGGCTAGCTGGTATATAATGATGTGCTACGTGATCCCCAGCGGCACAGCTGTGTTAACTAGGGTGACCAAGCGTCCTCTTTTCCCCGGACATATGCACTTTTCACGTTCTGTCCGGGGCGGAGGAAGTTATTTTTTTGCCCTTGCTGACTTGTAAAAGCCTATATGACATTTTTTGTTTCACCATTCATTAACTGCACAGAGAAGGCATTGTTTAAAATATGTTAAAATTTTCTTTAAGCAAACAGTATTCTTAAAGTTCTTCATGACTGGGCCAAGTGTCCTCTTTTTTGGAAATCAAAATATGGTCACCCTAATGTTAGCATAACATAAATAGTGAAGCTGGAGGATGAATGCAAACTTTTTTCCACTCTACAAAAGTTAACTTGAGGGTTCCCGATGGTTATGGACAAATGCAATTGCATGGCAGGATGCTGTAAACTTCAGTCAGGAGAACAACTTGGATAATCCATCCACAATACAAGGTCAGTCATTAAAAAACTGCAACAACACAGGAATAGAGCAGCTTCGAGAGAATTCAACATTAATGAATCAAAGGTATGGAAGAAGAGGAAGCAAGAAGAGTTGAGTAAAATTTGACTTGTCCGACTGTTTTGTTTTTCTTAGTGCGCCTTATGTATGAAAACAGACCCGTTCACCGACAGTACGCCTTATAATCTGGTGCGCTTTATTGTCCGAAAAATACAGTAGTCAGTAGGTTTGCAGTTCTTTCTCTGCCTTCTCCTGTCTGAATGTCATAGTATGCTTGGGTAAGACATGGACCCCAAGTTACTCCTGATGCATCCATTGGGTCAATGTATAAAACAAAGCAGTCAAAGCCAACGAGTAAAAGTGCTGTGTATATGGGTGACTGAGGCTTGGAGGAGAATATGATACCGCTAGAGAAGAAAGTGCTATATAAACACCAGTCCACGTGCCATTACTTGTTCCAACCGTGGCTTCAGTGGAATACAGAAAAAAGTTTTCTTCTTTTTTTGGTAAAGTGTTTTTTCCCATCTCACTTCCTGTCTTGCATGTTGAGTATTCACAAGTTGCACATCATGTGAAAACAAGCCCCTTGTTTATGTTGAAGTTACGTTATAATTAACAAATATGACTCCCAATCTAATCATAATGTCTGTAAGTTAGCATATGAACTAATTACCAATTACATTTGATGTATTGCATATTACTTTCCCAGAAAAATACATTTGAACCTCAGTCAACTGGAACTATTGATCCAGGTGGGTTGCCTCTACTGTGTATTATCAGACTATCAGGTCTGAGCACAATCAATCACATTTGTTACACCTCTCCTGTCACCTTGAAGTCTGTGTTTACGATAAAAAGTCTTTTCTCCTTTCCGGTCTGTCATTTCTCAACTCTGGATCCCATCAAGTTGTCACTCTTTGATTTTTAATGATAATGGCTCACAGATGGGATGAGCAGTATCAGTAAACAGAAAACAGATAGGAAGTAAGGGAGACAGAAAGAAAACAGGATTTTCTGTTTCACTTTGAGCTGTGATTTTTTTTTTTAAAAATATCACACAACAAAGCTTGTGACATTTTTTAGAGCTGCTCATTAACTGATATCTAAAGGCTGTTTTACAGCTGATCAGTGCTTATTGCTCCAGCTTGCTTTGGTCAAAGAATTATACATTTGCAGAAATCCCTGCCATGCAAACAGCTCTCTAGCTTTCAAGTTGTATGACTGATCTGGGGAAATTTCACTCCAGTTGTTCTTGCATGGGATGAAATTACTTCCTTCATTGGGGGGGGGGGGGGGGGGGGGGGGGGGGGGTGCCTCTGATGTGTTTAATTGGTTTATGGTTGTACCATATTGGCTTGTGCATAGGCTGGATACAAATTAGACAATGGAGGTGGCAGGCAGGAGAAAAAGAAAAAGGAGGCATGAAAGAGGGCATGCAAAGGGTTGGTGTGATAGAGGATGGGGTGAGATGGAGGCAGATGATCCACTGTGGCCACCTGTAAAGATAGCAGCCAAAACAAAGAGTTTAAGTTTGGAAGCATTTAGGACTGTGTTTTTGTCACAGTCTGATCAGCTTTCAATTAGCCAAGAACCACAGCATAGACAACAAACATCATCTGCTGAATGGAAGCGATGACTGACCAAATGTGAATACATGCTACTTGCTCAACCACATCACAAGACACAACTGTAACAAACAATTTATGAAAAACCATCAATCAGGTCAACACTAAAGTATCTAGGTAAAATACTCCTGTACAGTTGTCTGATAAATGGTGGCTCCAAGTGTGGGGCTGAATTTCCAATTACTTTTCTGGGGCTTCTCCAGCCGGGCTGGTACCCGTACAGCTTTTGAAGGATGGAGAGGTGAATGCAAAACAGCTTCTGTGATTTTCAGCAGCCTGGCACTTCCACCCTTTGATGTATGAAGCCCCAGTGAGCCCTCAGTTGCTCTTGGTATGAGTTGCTTTCCTCACATCTTTATGTTGTGCTGTTTGTAATGTTATGTATTGTAAAACAGCAACAGACCAGGAAGTCAGTGCAGGTTTGAAACACTTAATGTCACCTTCTGTCAGGCAAACCTCCTTGGCATTGTGATGTGAGTGTGTTTAATGTGACTCCCTGCAGCAAAATGTACTCCTCGCATTTTTGGAAAAGCATCAGGTGTTTAGAAATCTGTCAAAAAGTCGGCAAAACTCAATGCACAACCTTGTCAGAAGTCAAATTTGCCCAAGGTCTTCTTAAGATTCCTTGTTGGTCTCCGGCTAAATAATTGAAGCCTTATTTGAGCTGTGGTGAATTGCGGATAAGGGTGTTTTTGGCCGACTGCCTGCTGCTCTATCAAAGGAAAGAGCTGCTCTTGGTTGTGAAACTCTCACTCGATCTTGCTGTGTGACATTGCCCCGGTCAGTATTTAGAAGCTTATGTTTACTTGTGATGTCTTGAAGTAAACGGGCCTCTGCAGATAACATTTTTTTTTGTCTAAATGATGGCCAAGATTAATATTGATAACTCAGGGTGTGCTCAAAGCTCTTGTTTGTTCAGTTAGTTAAGCAGCAGTTAGTGGCTGCTGTTTTGCTCGTCGCCACTGTTTCATTTGTTTTCTTTTACGTGTGTGTGTGTGTGTGTGTGTGTGTGTGAGTGAGAGAGAGAGAGAGAGAGAGAGAGAGAGAGAGAGAGAGAGAGAGAGAGAGAGCCTCAAACAGAATGCAGTGGACTGTAGAATAAAAATTCAATGAAAAATAATTGAATTTTTCCTCAAACTGATTAGCTTTCTGGAAAGTCATCATGTACTTTGTTTTTCATTGCAGTCAATAATTCCAGACATGTATCCTGAACTACCCACTGCTGGCCATTCTGGCACCTTACGTACTATCTCTGCCCTCTTTTGCTGAAGTCTGCTTTTCGTTTCCGGTATTATTGTACTATAAATATGACAGCATTACAAAAACACCTTGTGGCTGCAAACAAAGCAGACATGCCTTTCTGTGTGGCTTGTTTACATTAGAAAGTAGTCAAGAGAATGACCAAGAAAGCCTATCTAGAAGTCAAGCCCACACACACACCCAATGGGAGACGCTGCCCTTCTTTGATACGTCACTCAAGCTGACAGACAGTGCTTATCTGTCAGTGAGAGAGAAATGAACCAAGCACCCCATTTCTCTGTCACTTCATCCATATTGGTTTAACCTGGAGTCTTTCAGAAGTTCATCAGCTGCACATCTCAGATAAGGCTATTGAGATGGGCGCAGGGGTTGGGTGGGGGTTGGCTTCCTATAGGACCTCTGTGTCCAACTCATCTGAGATTTAAAGAGATTGTATTCATTCATTTCATGTTGGTTTTTGTAACTCAACCAATATGTGAATGTTTCAAAGACTGACGTAGAAGCACAGGCTTGAATATCAGTGTTGGATTGTCTCTGTTGCTCCCAGTTTAATGAGTTCCTACAAATCTAATAGGAAATCCCCCCCACATAGTTACAAAGGTCTTATAATGTTCAGCTAAAAAAAACTGCTAACATAAAGCGACAGGCTTCAAAATTAAGTTGTTTAATGCATGGACCAAACATGGACAACTAGCAAAGAAAATGCATTTTAATGTGGAACTCAACAAAACAATAAGAAAAAAAAACTCACTCATCAAAAAATAAAGAAATCATTATTATTAAAAAGTATCTCGGGGTCTTGTTCGCGAGTGATGGGAGAAGGGAGCCGGAGATCGACAGACGGATTGGGGCTGCAGCTGCAGTAATGCGGACGCTGCACCGGTCCGTCGTGGTGAAGAGGGAGCTGAGTGTAAAAGCGAAGCTCTCAATTTACCGGTCGATCTACGTCCCTACCCTCACCTATGGCCACGAGCTGTGGGTAGTGACCGAAAGAACGAGATCGCGGATACAAGCGCCAGAAATGAACTTCCTCCGAAGGGTGGCTGGCCTCTCCCTTAGAGATAGGGTGAGAAGTTTGGCCATCCGGGAGGGGCTCAGAGTAGAGCAGCTGCTGCTCCACATCGAAAGGAGCCAGTTGAGGTGGTTCGGGCATCTGACAAGGATGCCCCCTGGGCGCCTCCTGGGTGAGGTGTTCCAGGCATGTCCCACCGGGAGGAGGCCCCGGGGCAGACCCAGGACACACTGGAGAGATTATATCTCTCGGCTGGCCTGGGAACGCCTTGGTGTTCCCCCGGATAAGCTGGAGGAGGTGGCTGGGGAGAGGGAGGTCTGGGCCTCTTTGCTTAGGCTGCTGCCCCCGAGACCCGGCCTCGGATAAAGCGGATGAAGATGGATGGATGGATGGATTATTATTAAAAACTGTGTTTGAATATATTAAATACTAACACTTAGCACTGCTGTCTCACAGCAAGAGGGTCCTGGGTTTGAATCCACTGGATTGACAGCTGGAATAGCCTCCAGCCCAATCAAGACCTTGAACTGGTGTCAATAAACAATTGTTTTAGAAGTAAATCTATTTGTCCCTCAAGTTTTTCCACTTTGAGATATGCAGTAACAGCTGCATTCCTATAATTAATTCTGTTGTATTTTGTCCAAGAGAGCGACTTTATTTTGGCCAATCATAAGGTTTTTTCTTACCCATCTCAATTTGAAAACAAGGATGAAAACACTCAGTCAGTATTTCAGCCATCGAGAAAGACAGCATGGAAATGTGTCAGCATCTTATTATCTTACTATTCATATTATTCAGATTGTTTGTACTTCTGAGCCCCAAACAGTCAGGAGTTGAACATCTTACATAATAACAAATTTACATCAGCCATTAATCTCAAGACCCTAAAATGCCACTCCATTGCACTTTATCTCATTTATGCTTATGAAATAAACACAAGTGCTTTTGGCAGAAGTTTTTTGTTAGTCATGCACTAAATCTCAAGTAGTTTTACACCATCTGTTGCGCTAGAATTTGCCTCTTTTTTTTCTCCCCTGTCTGTTTCCTAGGACCACTCCTCAGTCCATTTCTAAATAAAATGCCCCGTTTATAAATGTGACTAGTTCGCCTGTGGTGCCACATGGTAAACTGTGTAGCTGGATTCAGTGCTAACATAAATAAAGGGAATAATAACAGTTCATGTTTGTGTCTTTGCATCACCTTAAAATCACTGTTAAACGATGATGATGGTTTAATCAGCCAACCTGGTAATCGATGTAGAGTGAGGAGAATTTAGTCCAAGATACTACACTGGTGATGGAGTGATCACTGACGATCCTGAGTCAGCAGAAATCAATGTAGTGTATGTAGCTGACAGGATAGTTCAAGGTGAGGCCCTGTGTGTAGCTAAGATTGTGTGTAATGTCACATTAACATCTGGCATCGGGGGACACACAACATCCTTCATGGTTATTTTTTCTGCAGTGATGATGGAAGAAACAGCTGTTATGATGCTGCAAATTAATCATGAGACCATCTTCTACATGTATGCAAGGACACAGACACAGTCTTAACATCTAGTGCATTATATTTGATACATACAGTTTTTATGAGTTTTTGAGACTTCTACATCATCAGTCTGTGTTTTTTTAGGCTGAAGAACTTGAAAAAAAAATTGCACAACATGTTTTTAAGCTCTAGAGTTCAAAAAGTGCAAAAACTCATCTTTGCAAATATACTGCATGTTTTAATGCAAAGTGCATTGGTTGCTGTGCATTTGTAATATTTGCTGTTCTGTTTAGAGGGAAAGAATCTGTGTGCCTCTAAATGCACTCTGTACAATGAAAACTGAATCAAATCTATTTCATTTGTCAAACTTTCCTAGAAGCACACTGCAGATGTATGTTTTGTTTTATTATTAAATTTGCACTATAATATCAAATCCAATACTACCATTATTAATTTGGTTGTTTTCTGTTGGCCTTTCTGTAATCTATATTTTCAATTTCAGAGCACCGGTAATTACAATATTCAGTATTCAGACTACAGTCTGCAGTAATGACCTCGTATGTCTCCTGGTATCATCATTATTATTCATGGCTGCACTCCAGGCCCACAGGTCAACATGAACTGTGCCTGTCAAGACAGCCATCAGAAAAAAACATTCTGGGCACATGCACGTAGTGGATACGCATTAATGAATCGTGCACTTTAATTGTGCAATCACGTTCTGCCAATCTGCTAAGTTGTAAATTTTCCCAAAGGCTGTCCTTAACTCACATTCCTTTAGCATCTTGATAGCTGTCAAAGTCAGTCTCAGAGAAATAAGTCCTGTATGTAGAGTGTTAATCTACTGTATTTTCTTTAGATTAATTTTATAAATAGAATTATCTATTTATTTGATTCATTCTGGTGTGAAAGCTGACAGCTGCCCTTACTCAAAAGTCTCATGTGAGACGCATAACAAAATAACATTTTGCTTTTGTTGTTGATTCGGCTCTCATAGTGGTTCTCTGCTGCTAAAGAGTCTAGCGTGTCCAACACAGTGTAAACAGTCTTACGTAATTCAAAGGTAAATTAATTTATGTTTCAAAGAGATACTGGCTCGTTTATGCTGAGAGAACACTAGAGCTGTCTGAAAGACACTAAGAAGTGTAGCAACCTAATCCCATTAGAAAAGTTCTTAATATTATATTTGTGACTTCACAGAAAAAATGCTAGCCAAAAACTGCAATTAAAGTAAATGAGGGCAATATTTCAGACTTTTATTATATGACAGTAACCTATTAGAAAAACAAAAAAGAATAAATAAATTAAATAAAAAGAACCTTGCAACTGCCTGAAAGACTGAGATCAAATATCTAATGGTATGACTGTGTGAAGTGCTACAGGTAGGAGGCTATCTTTATGCATAATCACTGTGGATGAGTTTTAAATTCCAAAATAAAGTTATCTGAAAAATTCGTCATATTTGGAAACTTCATTGAGAGTGACTCATTCACTTAGAGCCATTGCTTTCATAAGTAGAAAGACGCGGGGTACATTTGGATAGCCTAGCCTTCCTGCCTTCTTGGGACCTTTTTGTGCCACTGCTATGTGTTAAATGGCTGCCATTTCCACTGTGTTCAGTGGAATATAACCAAACTTGCCACAGGATAGTTTTTACCTGTCAATGTTAATATTCCAGTGTGAATTCCTTAAATCAGCCTAAAATGGCTGAGCAGCAGAAATCCCCACACCCATCACCCTGGGGACCATTTTCTGCCCATTGACTTCCATTATAAATGCTATTTTTCAACCCCAAATTATCATCATATGATTTTATTTTTTCTTCTTTTCTTGGATGTCAATGAAGACTCAGGGCCTTGAAGTTTTAATTTTTAAATTGCAAAAAAAATGCAAAAAAATAATGGCAGGTCAAAATGTATGTTGGTGCCAATCTTTGGTCCATCTAAAGGCCTACTTATAATGACAATCACATATTACTTCAACTGGTTTTTTGTGGAAATATTTAGTTTCGTTTTTTGGTTTTTGGGGCTTATAACACAGGGCGCTCATGTAATAACACTGGGATTTGAAGGGTTAAAACAACGAAAATATAATTAAAACTTTACATGAATATTTCAGGGAGAAGTAGTTTTACAAGGTTGGCTAATTTAAAGTGGAATAAGATATGGATATATGGTCTTTTTATGGCGTGGCTGAGAATGGTCCCTAGGGTGATGGGTGTGAGTTTTTTAAAGGATGGCAGGAGGGCTAGAGAGTCTGTATAATTTATTGGGCAAGTAATGAAGTCAAAATACAGCTAAGAATTTGTCTTTTCAAAATATTCAAACGATTTAATTAAAAATAAAGGAGGTACATTGTTTACAATGTAAACAGTAAACAAAAGTTATATGCATAAAACTCACCTAGTGAGACTGAAAGGTAGTAAAGTTTTACTTGAACAGGTTCCACTCGCTGAGCATGAATTTTAACTTTGTTATTGTAAAATTTGGTGCCCAGTATAGACCATATGGAACATAACATCTCGAGGCAATTTAGCATAATGCTTCATGACCCAAGAAATCTCTGTGCTAATGTATTATGTGACTAAATTAACAAAGCTGAACTTTCCTTTGGTGTCAGGCGATGGCTTCTATTTTCACCTCAGATGGAATGATTCATGAAATCATTTAGGCATCATTTTCAGGGATACACTGCTCCTTAATGATATTATAATTATCCACCAAAGATTAATTTGCATGTGTGAGGCAAATTATATGATGGATTACCTATAAATTGTCATAGAGCAGTAAAAATGGTGAATCGTGACAGAGCTCGGTTTTCTCATTGTGCGCTGAAATGACCAAAACATACTGAAGTATATATTTAAGCACCACTAGACCTTTCACAGTTGTAGCTCAATAAAACCAGCAAAGGTACAAACCACATTTAAACTAAACAAGACCACAATTAAGATTAGATTAGGTGAAATGTTGTTAATTGCCCCTCATAAATGGGTAATTGATAAATTACTTATCCATTAATTAGAGTGGACCTGCCATGCTCCCTGGACACCCCTCTCATCTGTCTCAGTTAAACTCCTGCCACTAAATGCAGATGGCAATAACAAGACGACCAGCATTTGCAGCATCTTTTTGCTCAGTGACACAAACTTAAAACCAGCCAACCCAAACTTTGCTAAATTTCTCTGATTATCTTGATTGAATTGTATTTTTAAATGAAGTCACTGCAGCTATTCCACACTACTTTTGGAGGTTTAAGGGGAATAGGGGTGGAGGCAGGGAGGCAGGAATCGTAAACCATGAAAACAAAGCCTCAGGGAGACCTTAATGGCTTTTACATGTCAAAAGGTTTTTCACTGCCTTGTGGTAGGTTGAATGTGGTTATTTGGATTGTGATTTTGCACTGCACTGCTGCTACATAAAGCTCTCTTATTGTTAGAGGAGACATGGGGCTGATAGTAGAAAGTCAAATCTTGTCACAGTATTTCCTTGAGTATTAACATTTTTTTCCCCACATGGACAGACTAGTAATTCACTGAATACAGTTTTGGTGACTGGCAGGGCATCATGCAAATGGAAATCAGACTCATCAGCATCTTATTGTTTATGTGTTTATCTGGTTATTTCTGGGAGTTGGAAGAGCTCATAAATAAATAAATGAAGCGATTCTGAGAATTACATAATCAAAAGTGTAACTGGATGTTTTCATTACTAGCTGAAGTACTATTTTGTGGTGAAGCAAGGTGCATGTGTTAAACCCATTGTTTTTCTTGCCAAAAGTAGAACAAGCCACAGCACAATCATCCGCTTATTGACTGATAGAGGAAAATGAGGTGACACAAAGAGATTCCCCCCTTTTCAGACAGTTTTGGTGTGGCTATGTAGCTGACACCGGAGTTTGATCATCAGCTTACAGACCCAGCTCAACAAGCCAAATAAAATGGGTAAATGACTACTGGAACCAAGCCAAACAGGTTGGGGCACTCCAAAGCTTGTGCTATTATTGTTTTATTTAGTTAAGATCTTAAGTTCAATGGGCTTGCATGACCCGCTTGACAATACTGGTGCCAAAGAATATGTTTGCATCCAGCACTGTGCACACACAAATATTGAACATGGACTACATACATAAGATATCCTTCAGGACACTAAATACACAAGTGGGTATTGATTTGGATCTCAATCTTGCACTTACGGTACAGCTAAGGTTCTGTGCCATTTGTCTTCACATATCAGGGTGAATTTTTCTAAGTAATTATCCAGACGACTGAATTGCTGGAAGTTTCACTGAAAGCCGGGGATAGTGGAAAAGGTGATCTAAAAAGAGACAGCATCATACAATTAATTAGTTCTCTGACACAGAGATGTCTAATGCCAAAGTTAGATCCACACCAGGTGTGCTGAGTGCTGTGAAGTGAGTGTTGTGTAGCACTCAGAACACTTGTGAGAGTTGACTCTCGAATCCAGTGAATGAGATCATGTCATGGTTATAAATTTAAATGACCAGAACTTGTGTAACTACACCTGTTTACTGGGAAATTACAGATTTTTCTCTGCATTACGCAGTTACTTTATAGTCCATAGTAAAGTTGAATGTGGAAAAACAACTGTAATACTTTGTTACTTTGTCACTACTGTTTCAGTTCTTTTGTTTATTGAACAACACTCTGCATACTTTCACTGCAGTGGGGAACAGCTGGTTGAATAAAAATAAAAGGTCAAAATTCACACTGCCAAGGTTTAATTACTTTAAAAACCTAAGCTACTGGACATATTTAAGTGGTGGCTCACATGAGCTGTGGCTTTCAGCTTTTTCTACCTGTTTCTGTAGCTGCTGCAAAAATAATAATGGTAATAAATAATAATAACAGTAATAATATGAAGCATACACACATAAATTTATGAATTAAATTTAAACTCAGAAATGCTCATCTTCATTATCCAGTGCAGTGGTGATTTGATTTTACTTATTTTGTAATCCTGGAGAGAGTAAAAATGTGGGATTTCTGCAAAAGCTTTGTAGGTCTCTTTCCACAAATGCTATGCTCTGATCAATTTTTAATATTGTGCTGTTTAGTAGAGACAAACAAGGAATGACAATTAAAGGAAAACTTTGAAAATTCTGCAAACAGACTTGTTTCCTTCCTTCTCCAATACTTGATGAGATTATTGATTACCCTGTGATATCTGTTTAATGTTAACTCACTGTGCAAATGTGTCAGCTTAGTTTAGCTTAAACAGTAAAAACAGCTAATCCTGTCAGGCAAATTATACACAATAAAATGGGAGGAGGCATCATGCCCCTTTACCATGAGGATGTTTGTCCCCCCCTTTTTTATTTATTTAGCTTATTAGATAGCTACAGAGATTTTTTATTGCACGTGATTATTTAATATCAGCCTATGTTTCCAACCACACGGTACTGCTAAAAAAAGTCTTTCCTTATCCAAAGTAATCCTTTTTGACCAACTTCCCCGTTGTTATCCTCAAGAAGAAACATTTTCTTGTTTAATATTTCCATTAAATTGTTTAAGCACAAATCACTGATGTGTTAAGAAATGTGGGATGTTTCAAATGTGGCTTTCACAGCCTGGTAGGAGAAAAAACAAATAATGACTCCTCTATGGATTCAATTATGTTGCAAGAACATTTGAAGGATGATATTAAACGTGTATCAAAAAGTGGTGATGTAAACCTGCTGGTTCTATTAGGCAAATTAAAAGAAGAATTAAAAACGGATGATGCCATGTTTTGCAACTCTTTGCCTTGGCAAGGAAGAAAATACAACATTTCTACTAAAAACTTGAAGCACATGAACGAAACCAAAGTCACTCACAGTAAATACAAATTACATGCTGACAGGTAGTCCTGCTCAATAAAACAAAACAACATTAGTAACTGTATCCATGCCCGTTGTTCAGATTTATCAAAGTTTCCCCTGAAGCTCACCAAAATACTTAGTTAGCACAAGCAGTTTGTGTCTGGTGTCTTATGTTTGCGTCTTTCTGTTACAGGTCAAAGCCACTGTCTAAGCTCTTAATTGTTATGAAAGACAACACTTCATGTCCATTGACCCAGTCAGCACTATACAGAAGTCATCTTAGTATGTTACTTTATTTGTGTATTTATATACTTTTGTTCCTAACAGATGAGTCTACAATTTATTTGCATAGGTTATTAATCTGCTCATCCTTTAAAGTTAATGGAAGTTGTGCTGTTTGTTGCCTCTGCCGAGGAAGTGTCTCTGCTTTCCTGAACAAGCCACAGATTTATTTACAGTATGAGAGAAAGGACTCGGAAAGCCCACGGGAATAAAGTTTTAGACAGGGACAGTTGAAAGATGTTGGATAGAGGTCAGAACTGTTTTACCCACTGTGCATGCCACTGTAAGGTAAACTCCCCAGGATACCTGTTAGTCACTGAGGCCCTGATATGTTCTGCTGGATGCCTGGGGTGTGTGTACCACACAGGTGATACTTTTGCCTGACAGGTGGCTTGTGGTGAGAACTAATCCTGTTGAAAATAGAAATGTTTTCTGCCTTGGGATGGGGGGAAGGAGTGCAAAAGCGACATGACCAGCCCCATGGAATCAGTCATCTATGTGCACATTGGGAAACAGTCTAATCTTGTCACTGACACATGGGAAAAAGTGAAAGTCTCTAGGTATCAGTAGCAAAGACAGAATGGAGTTGATTTGTAAAATCATACTAGCACATGATGAAAACTGAGAAAAGCATTTGTTTTTTTTCTTCCCAAACCTATGTTGTTATGCTGATTTGTAATTCACTGTATACATTTATGTATTATATCGTCATACACTCTTAACTTTAAAAAATTCCCATTCTGTCAATCCTGCTGAAAAGAGTTACACAAGAACTCTGACGTCTGTCATGCCCTACTTCTTAATTTCATTTAGTTTCCCACTCTCCATTTTAAATGTTTAAATGTTAAATGCTGTGCAGATGGTGTTTATCAATGACTCATCATCTCTCTCCCCAATAGCCTGGTTTATGTCTGGGGTTAAATTCCTGCTGCAGTAATTCATGTGTTCTGACTTTTAGCTGTTATTATCCCAACAATTTTGACGTGACGATTGGGATTTTCAGGTTAGTTTGTGATTTCTGTTATTTCCCCCTGATGTAAGAATATGTTAGTTAATTGTTAATGTTGCTTTGGACTCTCAACTATATTTGACAGACAACATATAAGTTGCTACTTTTGTGTGATGTTGGTACTGGTTTGTGTGATTTCTGTAAATGTAAACAAGTGGTAGGAATGTATATTTCCCTGACAAAACTGACCATTTTCAGTGTGGGAAAACAATGGATTAATTCTCTTATCAAGCTTGCTTCACTCTTAAAATACCCAGCAGCAATTTTCATGTGGAAATGACTTCCCACTATCAGTGGGAAACCAAGCATGAGATGTTTCTTCAGCAAATAATGCCATTAAGGTTTTACCACTCAAAGGATTCTTTAGGGAGAATATCATATCTCACACGATGTTGCACAGTTTTGTTTCTTCTCATCATGGATAGCTTCATGCTTATATATTTGTTTGATGTCATCAGAATTGCCCCAATCAATTAAAATTGTTTTATTAATGACAATATCAGCTCAAACTAAGTCATAAATATAATTGTCCATAGATCTGCCAATCCATCCATGCATTTTCTTCTGCTTATCCATTCGCGGGGACAGCAGTCTAAGCAGAAAAGCCCAGACCCTTCTGTCCTCAGCCACCTCTTCCAGCTTATCTGAGGGAAAACTGAGATGTTCTTAGGCCAGCCAAGAGATGTAATCCCTCCAGGGTGTCCTGGGTCTACCCCAGGGCCTCCTCCCAGGAGCACATTGGTGGAACATCTGGGGTGGCTGTAGCTCAGGAGGTAGCTGAGGTCACCTACTGATTGGAAGGTTGGTGGTTCGACCCCTGGCTCCTCCAGTCTGCATGTCAAGTATCCTTGGGCAAGATACTAACCCCTAATCGCTGTCCGATGCATCCATTGGAGTGTAAATGTAGTTAAAAAAGCACTCAGTATAGAGAAAGTGCTTGTGAGAATGGGTGTGGTGGCATGTTGTATAGAGTACTCTGGGAGAGTAGAAAAGCACTGTATAAGAACCAGTTTATTTATCATAAACCAATTGGCTCCTTTCGATGTGGAGGAGTAGCAGCTATAATCTGAGCATCTCTCGGATGTCTGAACTCCTCACCCTATCTCTAAGGGAGAGCCCAGCCAGCCTTTGACAAAACTGTGATTCTCACAGAAGTCTTATAACAGAACAACTGTCTGTTCCTCTCAATCATGCCCCTCCTGGTCTCACTGTTGTTGCCCATTGAAGTCTCCCAGTAGGACAACGGAGTCACCAGATGGAGCACCCTCTAACATCCCACCAGCAACTCCAAGAGGGCTGGGTACTCTGAACTGTTGTTTGGTACATAAAAACAAATGACAGTCAGAACCTGTTTCTGGGCCCGAATACGCTGAAAAACAACTCTCTTGTCCACTAGTGAAAACTCCACTATACAGGCAGCAAGCCAATGGGATACAAGGATAGAGTCCAGTCCCTCCAGAGCTTGGCTTGGCATGCTGTGTGTTGAGGTGAGCCTGACTATATCTAACCAGAATCTTTCAACTTTACGCACTACCACCAGAGAGGTTACATTCATGTCCCAGTTGCCAGGCTCGATAGCTGGGGATCAGGACACGAAAGGACTCTGCTCCCTTTGCCACCCAACGCACCCAACCAGTACAACGCCTGATAATTATTACTGCAGTGTGCTTTATAATTCTATATCCATATCAGTCAATAGCTCATTAATCAAAGGCTGCTGTATATTTTTGTTGTTGTTGTTGTTTTTATCATTCCCATACAATTACATGAAGTGTGTGAATACTGCAGTGTACAGAACACATGAAATAATCAAGTAACTTTGCAGTCTTCTGCAAAGTTCTGAACTATATTATTATGCAACATTTTCACTGTAACACAGGTGCTAGTAAATAATCTGAAACCAAATTTTATGCATTGAAATTAATTGTTTTGCGAGTAATGAGGCAGATGAAATGTAGAACATCTTGCAGAGGAAGAACAAGGTGTCTCTGTTACTGCCAACAACTCTGCAGACAAATTACACCAGCACAGATGCTTTGGACCAGAACACTTTGCTTTGGATTCAAGGTCTGACTTTTCCCAGCCAGAAAATCAAAGGGAAGTTACATCCCTTCTGATTTTAATGCATTAGATCGTTTGTGGAATGTGGAAGATCAAATGTTTGCCAAGTCATTTGCAGATGCAAACATATCTTAGTGGGTTTTTTGTATATTTTCAGATTTTTGTACGTAATGCTTTCATGTTTTTTGGACCAAATATGTCACAGGTTGATCTTACGAGTTTCAGCGGTAAAATGTTCTTATTCAAAATCAAATCAGTTACTGATACCGTGGATGTTAATAATTTCACCACCAATAATTTAATCTCCTATTATTTATTTCATATAATGAAGGAACAAATTAACTTTGGTATCCATTACCTCTGAAATACTCAAAATCTCTGGTATTTCCAAAGTCTGATCGTCTCTCACCCACAGAGAGGGAAATGGAGCATGTGGTTATTACTGGCAGGATGTTCTGATGTGAAATCCAAAAGCAAAACTGAAATACTGTTGTACTCTTTAGGAAAGAGCATTTTCAGTGTGAAGTCACTGGTAGACATCACTGATAATCACTGTTTAGTTTTTCATTTCTTAATCTGCCATTTATTATTTATAGTTAATTGAGCCTTAGGTACATTTAAAAAAACCACTCATTTTAAGGATGATATAAGGATATCTTTTTAATTTTGTAATCTCTATTTCTTATACTAACAATGGATTATGTGACTGATTATATGTGTATTTGAAAAATCGCTCTCTGTAATGTGGAAGGAACAGAGGATTATGACCCAACTCGAGAGTTCAACTTATTTCTGCGGTGCGTTTCAGTTTTATTATTTAATTACGTTGGTTTTGTTGGTCCACAACTTTAAAGTTCTGGTTAACTCCCACAGCTCCCAGCAATAACAAGATGTTACTTTAAGCGAACAGCCTTTATTGGCACACTATATGCTATATCTGCCTAGCCGGAAACAACAGACAGATGCAGTTAGCTGTTAAATATAGTGGTGCGAGGAGCGGCTGATGAGACAGATATTTCCCTCAGGAGCTGGTGGTGGTGAAAACAGAGTTAAACAAAAGCAGAAATATTGGACTTTGTGTTTTGAAATTCATCAAGTGGCCAGAAACACAACTCCAGATAAATAATAATGGTCTTTCATGTCTGTAGGATGTGTTTGGTTTCAAAGGAATAATGTCAGCATTGAATTCACAGCTTGTTTCCACGGCCAACTAATGACATTAAGTTTGGTTTATGTTTTAAAGAACATCACATTTAACACATAATTTATATGCTTTGCAGTAAGGATTCTTGTGTTGGTTGCTTCATGCAGGTGGCTGATCAACTGAAGAGGGAATGCTGTGAGGGTATGTGGATTAAGGGGAGACGTTGCTCATCTCACACCTTCAGCCTCCCACCTTCTGCACAGTAAGCAGATCCAGCGGCTCTTTGGAATCAGCAGGCCAGCAATTACTGCCCGTGAGTATTATTGCACTCCCAGAATTATTAAAAACTCACGCTGATCGTCACACAGAATAAAGAATCTGACTTTGCGGTGAGATCATCTCTTAACTTCAGCATTATAAAAAGCACTGCATCTGCGGACCTTCTCTGATACCTTTTAAACCAGCCAACAATTTACAGAGTAAATCAAATTAGGAATAAAAAAACTTGACATTTGAAATGTGCGAGGATAATATAAATAGGTAGTTGGCAAAGACGTCTCACCGCATAGCAATCAGAAGAGACGCTTTGAGCATTGAAATAGCTGATCTCTTTATCTCATTGGCTTAATTAGTGTTAATACATCACAGCTTCTTGATTCACTTTACAGATCTCTCAAAAAAATGCGTGTTTTTTTAAACACTAGTGATTTTTTTTTAATTCAAACTTGTTTTTTGAAAGGTTTGTCTTGCAGTCCCTGTTATTGTTGGGTACGGCTCTTATTGTCGTGGATTGTCTTAAATAACACTTACCTTTTTTTTCCAGTAAACACACAATTTTTTTAGTTGCCGAAATTTTGCTGGTTTAATTGTTGGTAGCTAAGAACTAAAATTTCATGTCAGTGAATATTTAGTTTATAGTTACTGCTACATTACTGCTATACTTGCTCACATACTTTCATTTAAAAGGTTCACAGATTTCTTAATAGAATAAACCAGACAACACTGCCCACTCTTCTGTTGCAAAATAATTGTGTAGATACTGTAGACAGATCATTTCTGGGACGCAGGATACACTTTACCATACTCTGCATGTAAGTGTTTACTGTATGTTGTAGCAAAGCCCCCACATTTAAGTTGTGCTTTCTATTTCACAGAAACAATATAAGTTAAGTAGTGTACTAAAACATAGTTTGCCTTGTTTTTGCTGGGACTCCTGCAAAGTCACTTTCACTGCATGTTGCCTCCCTTAAACACCAGAAACTAAATACTATGTTATAGCTGGTCAGTAACAATAAACTTATAAAGCACTCAGTAAGAAAGTTATCCTGATGGAACCCTATGTTCTACTCATTAGTGTACTTCTCTATAAAACTAAATTGTTCTCGCATTTACATTTAGGTGTCTACAATGTAATTAATGACTGGATGTTAATTTTCTGTTAATAAAACATTCATTTTATGAAATGTATCTGAGTCAAAAGAGGAAAGGAAAGAGGAAATGTTTGTTGTTGATACCAGACATATAAGACATTAAACATTAAACCAAGTCCAGCTTAGTTTGTTTTGGCTTAGGGAAAAAATGTTTTTGCCTGATACTGTCTGGTATACAGTTCATTCACTCTGACTTCACTTCCTAGAGGTGAAGTCAAGAGAGGCTACCTCTTTCCCCCATAAAGTCATAATTTGACAACAACTCAAACTCTTTAAGGCATCCAAAGGGGAACGACTTAAAACTGCTGACTTTTAAAATATGCGTATTACTCCTGCAGAACAGCTGTGCCATTACAATTACTGACAATCAATATGGTTTAGTTTAATTTACTTTCAGCTGTGCCTTGAAGAGAAAGGACGATAAGAAAAGTATCTAAAATATATAAAAAACATGAAACAGATATTCACAGATTCAAGACACTCTCTGTGAGCCGCATCATAACTGTATACACTTGTGTACCTCTTGTGTAACTCTACTCACTAATCTCCAGTGATCCATTTCCATAGGCCATCACTTTTTTCCTCACTGCCTTACTTTCATCTATCTGTTGTTTCATTTCATGACTTTTCATGACTTTAACACACATTAAGCTACCTTTATCTTGCTTGTTTCAATTGACTCTTTTTACTGCACATTGCCAGCATATTGACCACATTTTTTTTTCATGACAGGCTCATGCGATCTTGACCTTGTTACAGCAAGAAATAGAAGAAAGGGATAAGGAGTAAAAACTACGATCTATTAGGTTTGTGTACCTCAGTAATATGTCTAGTGGACTGTAACTATCTCCCTGCGGATGACTAGACATCTACGCTTTTCAAGGGAGGAGCATTGAAGGAAGTGCCATCGCTTCAGCTCCTCTGTGCCAATTGCTCCAAAATGGCCAATTTCCTGTCTAGGATGTGTGTTTTCACATTTTTATCATCCCCAGCCGTAGTTATCTAGTTGCACTTAGGGCCATCAGTCATCGATGCTGCGTTTAGAGGAAGCCGATGTGCAGTAAAACTGACGGACGGCCTTCCGCATGACTGAAGATGTATGAGACATGCAGGCAAGCTAGTGGGGATTTTATTTATTTATTTATTTATAATATTTTCAGTGCCGCCAAGAGCTGCCAAGAGGGAAAATAGCATTACTTAGAATGCCGATGACTGAAGAATTTTGGAATTCTTTAGAGTGACTTTCTGATGTTTTATTTTGTGGATGTTATGAGGCGTTCTTATATCAAAGCAGAAACAGTGTTGATTTAAACAACAAACCTATTTTTAAAAGGGAATTATTTTCAGATCTATTGCAGTACAGCCTAGTTTTAGAAGAATGGCATGTGTACATCTTTTGTGAAAATGTTCTGAAAGTAGTTGAGAATCAAATCAAAGTGGAATTTGTGCAAATTTTGGCAACAATCAGTCCATCCATCAGTCTCTTTACTTTTCTGTGTTCAGTTGCTTTACACTTATAAACGTCTTCCAGCTGAACCAAGCCATTATTCAGGTTGTCTTTGTTTGTATGCAATCCTTTAGAATGCAGTACGATAAAATAAAGAAACTACATGGCCACTTTTTGAATCCTCCTAAAGAGGTTAAAGCTGTGCATTTACCAGTGTTATTCTTGCACGTCAGCATAAAAGCTATCAGAAGCTGTTATACCTCAACAATGAACATTTTACTGTATTTTCTGCTGCAGAGGATAATAACCATGTACAGCATCAGAAAATGATTTATCATTTGCATAAGAAAAGCAAAGGGACGCCTCTCAGCAAGCTCTAATGAGAAATGCTTCCTGTTCAGTTGCTTGCTTACTTACTTGGTTACTTAATTGTTAACGTTCTTCACTGCATGAAAGTTCACCCATCAGCAAGACAAGTGAGATACATAAAGTTAAAAAAAAAAAGATGCATACAAAACCCATTTAGTTAATGTCTGTCATTTACAACAAAAACAAAAAAGTATTTGTTGTTGGTATGCAAGTAAAATCTGCTTCTACCGCTCCTTGTTTTCGTCACAGCAACTGCATTTCAAACATGATACCCTGTCAGGTTTTTTAGTTATATCTGACACCATGTCTGCTTTTACTTGGTTTGAAATTGATGAATCACTTCTCAAAGAATGGTTGAGTGAAGCCGTCTGTGTATTTTCACTACCTGCAACATAATTGGTTTCTCATGCTTTAGGGCAGCACATAGTTTTTTGTCTAATTACAGACAATTCCCTCCAGTTGGACCTTTTCATTTTCACTACAAGTTGTCAAAAGTAGATCGTATTCTAATTTCACCAAAGGATACCTTTAGGCCAACCATTTAAAATCAAATAAGCTACACTGGAATTTCTGTTTGTATTTCATGTAAACTCTGTTTGATCTATTAGAACAAAATATTTTACGCCTGGACTGACATTCATAGCTTTTTTGACGAATAGTAATCTCGACAGAAATGAATACTATGGTGTTTAAAACTTGTTTTTAAAAAAGGATCATTTGTATTTAATTCCAGGAAAATTTAAAGTAAGTTTAAAAAAAACATTAGCTCTGGCAGCCATGTCTACGTGGCTGCCAGAGCTACTAGTTTTACTGCTAGAAAAGTACCATGTAATTTCATCTTTTTTTCATATGCAGTTCCCGTTTCTTCTGAATCCCTGTTTCCTTTCGTGTTAAAAGTTTATTGACTTGACTATTTCATTGATCAAGTAATAAGTGCAAAGGACATTTTTTTCTGTTAGAAAGTACCCGTCTTCTGCTTCTAGATTGTATTTTCATAAAATACACAATATCTAAGAATGGCACCAAAGGCAACACGTCCCTGTCCTTCAGCATACAAACATAAAAACATTCGCCTGTAACGAATAAAAATCTTTTCAGTCGTGACTTTGCCAAAGGCAATGAATATGCCAGGGTTGTTATTGTTGATTCCTGTCCTAGTATTCTAGCTGTTAAGCACATAAGCTTGCAGTGAGCGTATAATGTCTGTTACCAAGACCTTTCATTGTCCTTAGATTTGATGAAGGAACAGGACGCAACAGGTTGTGGTCTTGAAATTCAGGAGCATGAGTAGTGTCTACAGTGTTAGTAGTCCCCAAAAATTCTCTCCTGCATTTAATTGAAGGGGAGCAAATATAAAATCAGTAAAGAAAAAAATATAAAAGCTTTTAAAGCATCTTATATTAAAAAATCTGAAATGCTGTTAAACCAGCTCGTTATTGTGTGAAAAGCCAATCAGGTTGCTTATGTTTCTGTGTGAGATTATGACATGCTTCAAAGTTTACTCATGACGTTGACTCATGGTAACACTTTATAAGTATGAATATTGTTAACGAATGGTAAACTGCTATTTAATTAAACTTTAGATCATGTTAATTTACCAAAACAAACAAAGGGAAGATGATGTTTACTGTCTACTAGTCAGTATTCATTTGTTACTTTGTCATTAGTTTATTTATATCAAATAAATACTTTCAGAAGTTTTCCCTTTTAACAAGGGCTAGAATCCTATCTTTTACCAGCCTCAGTTATCTTTCTGAAAGCATTTACACCAACTGTATTACTTTAATAACATGATAGCCTTGTTTGCTTAAACTTTAAATAAAAACAGCTACCAGTAAATGGTATAGAGTTTCCATCTCAGATTTATGGTCATTTATGTTTCGGGGGGATTTTTCTAGCACAGTATGTTGGAAATCTTTAGTATCCTTGCAGCAAACCTTTCAAACTGACTATTGCAGTCATTTTATTAAATCCATCCACACTGAGCTTTTCTAACCTTAAAGCTACATATGTAAAATACATTCCAGCATCTTTAACTCGCTATTAGCTCTGGATTTTGATATGAACCCCAAACAGCTGTAGAAAGAACATAAGATTTAGGATTATGCCTTTAATGGAAAAATAATTTGAGACGTTTAGTTTGTCCAGTCCAAATGTCATCCAGCTATTCAGAGCATATCTGAAGTTCAGTGGTTCTTGTTTAAACAGGCTGATGTGGTGGTGAAAAAGAGCTAAAAGGCTTGGGGGAAAGGGTTGTTAATTTAAGGGGAGGTCACGTTGCCCAAGAGTTTAATTTGACTTTCGAGAAGTCTTTTCTATTCAGACAACTGAATATCAGTAAGGTTTTTTTTTTTGCCTTTCAGCTTGACTTACTATCAACCTACTTTTGACACACACTCACATACATACGTGCAAAATATGATAAGAGAAAAATCACCCCCTTGCACAGCATTTTGCCTCTCTGTCAATAGGCAAAGATTGCAGTTCAAAAGTAGCCTTGTTTTTCTTTTTAAAATAAAGCTGAGGCAAAATAGGCCTTGATCTCTTGGAGCAAAAAGTGTGTTTGTGGAAGATTTCCTCTAATCCTTGCAGCTAAGTGCAAAACAAGAATCCAAGGTCAGCTTTCCAAGGGATGCAGGGGCCATATTTCTATCATATAAAGGGATTTACACAGTGGAGCTCTGTGGTGTGTAGCTTTTCTGCTTCCATTGTCTCAAGAATATACACCAACTCTGCATGTTTACATAAGCAGGTATGCAGCCTCCAATATATCACACAAAGCAAAAGTGCATGCTTGAATGAAACCACCCAGGCTTTTCTTTTCTTTGTAATGTATGTATGTTGGTTTTGGCATGAGGTGCTGCTATGGAAGAATGTGTTGTGTTTATGTACATGAATACAACACAAAAGCATACAGGTTTCTTTTGTGCATCATCACATGTAATATGAAGAAGCTCATTTCTAATGAGGGAACAACTTGGATTTGAAAAATTCTTTCTGTAAAGGTGACTGCTTTTCTTGACACGCAGTAGACAAGAAATTCAGATACATTATGATTTTTCAGGAATTTGCATTCTTTGTGAATGCATGTGTAGGTGTATTACATATGCATCATTACTGGGAATGATATTAAAATAGATGAGGGAATTAATCTCTATTGCTTATGATGTATGTTTTAATGGTCCCCTAAATGGATATTCAGTAGTCATTAGTCTTACATATGAAATGGGTTCTGTAATCATTTCCACAAGGACTTTGCTCAGAAGAAATGACAGCAGGACATCAATGTATTTTTCCAAAATTAATGTGTAATCACAAAAGGGAATGGGGTGATCATTTTTTAGCATTATTTTTTTTCTTATATCACAAAAAAAAATACAGCTGTGGAGAAGTGAGTAATGGAGTCAGATATTGTAGAAGTATAGCAGTTTGTTGGAAATATGTTTAGTTTGTAAACAGACCCAAGGGTTAGCACCAAGGTTTAGTTTTATCTGTCTAAAAGCTGTTGGGGTGAGACTCAGCTTTTAGAATGATTGAAAAGCATTAGTGCATGAAGGTCATTGCCCCACATATTGGCAAGCGCCTTATGCTACCAAAGATTATACTACTGAGTCTCATCCAAGGTTGGCAGCGATAATTTGGAGCTAAAGCTACATATAAATATTGGTGTGTTTAACAGATAAGTAATGGCTTACAGTGCATGGTGAGGTGGTGATTTTAAAAAAGAAAAACATGGACAAAAGTCAGGCCAACATATTAAATGAAAGTTGTCTTAGCAACAGGGACATGCTAAGCTGGCTTCACTGTTTTGTGTTAACTACAATCAGGAATACCTAGGATGATGACTTTTTGATCCCATTCAGTGTAACCCAAAATACAAACACATATAGCTTTGATAGTATTTCAGTTATGACAGTCTAACTGCAGTGAGCCAACTGAAAAGATTTCTTTGTCAACAAAAATCTGATTGGATACTTCTGTCTTAAAATAGTTTCTGGAAATGATCCAGTCATTAAAAATTAAACATGACAGAAAATAATTTCTCATATAATTAGTGGAGAATTATAAATGAAAATAAATACAACATATAAGAAGAAGGGCCTGTGGTTGCCTTTTTATCCTCTTGAGCCCCAAAGGTCTTACTGAGGTTCCTGCTCAAAAATGACATGCCCAAAAATAATTAGAGTAGTTCTCTTCAATTACAAACTCTGTGTAAACAATCTTGGTATCAAAATAAAAATTTCATCAAAGTGCAAATATGACATTGTCAAAGTTACTGACGTTGGAACACAGAAAAAGTAAGTGGATTTTTTTCCCTAATTTATATGGATTTTATTGCATATAATCACTTTGAAAATATGCTTCAGTAGATAATAACCTCAAGAAAACCAGTGATCAGATCAACATATGAACATGATCTGTGCAAAGATTGATTGATTGAGCAAAGTAACCAGATGGTTGATGGAGACTTTGATTGGGATGCGTTGGACGACCCAAATGATGTGTACACTGAGAAGAGGAGGGTTGCACAATAGCTGTCACGTAAAGCAGACAGACAGACCACAAATGAATTTAAAGTACAATGAATAATGGCTGATTGTCTTAAAGAACATAATAGTTCATAGGGGGTCATATGATTGTTGGGCTTTTCTCTGTATCTATAAAGCGCCTTGAGGTGACTTTTGTTGTGATTTGGCGCTATATAAATAAAATTGAATTGAATTGAATAGATAAAGTATAAGAGAAAGGTACTAACAATGCAATTTTACAGTGGGACATTGGAAGTGAAATAGCCCGTATCAGAACAGATTCTGAACACCTTTCTATGTTTTCCTGTCCACACAGTAAGCAGTTTGCAGCAGTGTGGTAACCAGAGACCATAGAAAGTTAATGAAAGTTAATAAGTAACAATGGGAAGGGGAAAAAAGACGGCTATGCAAAATGGGAATATCCCAAGATAAACTTTTCTAAAACTTTTTTTTGAGGTGGGCAACTGACTACCAGTGACAATGCAGAAAACCAGTTATTGACGTATGACAGGTGTAGTCTTTGCTACTGTGAGTTTTCCCAGTCAGGATGAGTGTCAGCGTGTGGTTTGTACACACAGTTACACACACAGCCAAATAGAGCCTTGAATGTTTGCACACAACCGTCAGCAAGAAAGCAATATGCAACAAGCAAAAAATTCTGTTACCTGATTAATGTCCCACTCACTGAGCACACAAAGAAAAATGAAATCATTTCCGTTTTGTTTTGGATGTGACCTTGCAAAAACCTTAGGTGTATTTTTTTCTTGTCTCTTCAGCTTGCACATACTACCTGCCCTTTCATAAATTTTTGTCATACCTTGTTGCATCCTGTCTCACAAACACATTTAATTTAATTTAATTTAATCTACACCCACACTGGTGAAAATGGCTTTTGACAGAACATATTTTCTCATATATAACTACTGAATAGCTGCAGACAGAAAACATGGCATGTATTACATAACATTTCAAAGATGTCTGTGTAGGTTCTCAGTCATCCAGGTGATGATAGTCTAAGGAGCTTAGAAAAAAAGCGACTGCACTTCTTTAAGTTTCTTTTAGATGTTTTTACCTCTCATCCGAGAAGCTTCTTCAGTTCTAAGACCAAATGGAGAAACAACATTTTAAAGACTTACACTGCATTGCTTGGTGGTTTCAACTGACTTTGAGTTCACAAAAAGTAAAAGTCGTTAGTGTACCTCACCAGCCTGTTTCAGTCCACCTAGTCATGAGGTAATTGTTGATGAAACAGTAACTTTAGTTACTATGGACTGGAATTATAAAACAGCCATTCAATTGTTATTATTAATTTATTTGTAATTTTGTTGGAAGTGTTTTTTGTAAGAAATAGTTTACCAGATCCATTGTATGAAGTATGGCACCTGAAGAGCTTCACTTTTCGTGTTTCTGTGTATGAGCCACTGTATCTGCTTTTTCTCTGTGTTGAAGTTTAGTGGAAGTAGCCACTTTATTTGATACTGCATCAACCAGAAATATGGTACCTCTGAAAATGCATAATTTAACATGTAATTTCTAACACACTAGTACCTGTGAAAATGAAAAAAAAAATCTAGCAGGGACAATTTTATTTTCAGATTTCCTCTTAAAGTAGCTTTCAAATCTAAATATTATTTTTCTGTCAGGGCATACAAACTCTCATAGTGTTAATCTTGGGAATTGGTTGCCCTGCTTTGCCACATCAACATATCCAGTGAGGAGTCTCAAAAAATAAACAAGATAGAAAAAAACCCCTCATCTGAGCATTTGTATGAAACCCATTTTTCAGTTAGTTTTGTGGTTGTTCCAGATGCAGGATTATTGCAGGATCAATTAAAGTATACTTACTTTGAATGTGCAATCCAAGAAAAACTGGTTAAACTACATGACTTTAAACAGCATCAAGCTCATTTCTATTGTCAGCTCCTGGCTAACTTAGCTGACACTCACAGTGAACTGAATAGTTTCTAAAATCTTAATCCAATTGGCCTGTTCATACGACCATGAAATACATCATCGGTTGCTAAAAAACAAAAGAAAAGAAAACTCCCATTTTTCAATTTCTACTGCTGCATGTTTAAATCGTATCAGCCCTGGATTTTTTCAATCTTCCTTTTACCTGCATAATAATCAAAGTTGATGACAGAAAATTCTGTCACATGTGATACACGGTGGGAACAATAAACCAGTTCTCTCTGTGTGTCTCACTTGCTTACATAAGAAGAGAAAGATAAACAAATAACAGCCAATATGCAGCCCAGCAAGCTATGCTTATTGTCTCTTCAAGCAGAAACCCATTTTCTCAAGGCACTGTAGACACCCGAGAATAAAAGACACAGAGGTATTCCTCCTGAAGGTCAAGAGTAGAGGAAACAGAAGTCAAGAAATTACTTTTTCATCCACAGTGAAAAATGTAAATCTAAATAAATTGTGATTTGATTCCTCACATTTTTTTTTACCATCATGGTTTACTTGCTGTAAAAAAAAAAAAAAAAATTTAATCAAATAAAATAGAAAGATAGAAAGAAAAGTAGTGCTCTAAGGTGAAGGAAAAACCTGAAATTCCCTTTAATTTATATTCTTTATATTGCTCATTGGCTTTATTCAATGTAACAAATAAATACATAAATACAAATCTCTCAATGTAAAAGAAAAAAAAAACAGCCAGTTGTTTGCAATTTAAGTGTATTTTAATGAACACTACAATTTGCTCTAAAATTACTGGCTTCAGCTTTACTCAGGTGAAGATGTACATTCTTTGTTCTTCTCTACCCTGGAGAGCTGTGGAGTGTGCCAGTACAATGGCAAGACAGTAAGCAGACTTTAATTGATTCCGCCAATTACTCTGTCTGCTGGCAACAAAGTGTGGCAAGTTACAGTGAGAAGCAAATCGGTTTAATGAGACTAGGTGTCCCCGGCCTGGTTTCAGGGAGTTTGACGAGCAGAATACTGCAGTTGGCTGTGATGATACAAGACACCGATCACAGCAACAGCCCATTACATCCAAACCTACTGTATTTTGCAATGTGAGAATGTAGCCTTTCAACACACTTCTTACAGTGACATCATCTAAGCCGCCTACATGCAGAAGATTTATATGTTCTCGGCAAGGTTTAAGAGTGCTTAATAGCACATGTGATGTGATATTTTTCATCATGTCTGCTTTCATGTTTAAATTAGTCTTTATTCTCTTCGGTCTTTTTCAGTGGAAAACCAGTCCAGAAATATAGCCTCAGTGAAAGCATGAACTAGCTGTTTGACAAATAACCTTCTATGGTATCAAGTGGCAGTAACTAATGTGTTGCATCTGAGGAAAATAGCATTGATTGTGAGAGTCATTTACTCCCTATTGAGAAGCAATTTGTTTGGTCTTTTTTTTTTTTTTTTTTTTTTTTTGCAGAATGTGAAGTATGGTTATACAATACTGGAGATGTAAGTCTGTGGGTGGGAGGTAGAGTAGATGAAGTGTGCCACACCAAGTTCTATGCAGAGGTGCCTTAATGATCTGAACTGCTGATCTTTGAAAAAGAATGACTGGCAATTAATCATTTGAAAAAAAAGGAAAAAAAAAAGATAGATCACAGATCAAACCCTTAGAGCACAGCTCCCAGTCTTTCCTTCAAACCACAATTACTCACACCTCTGTGAATATCATGGTTGGAAGGAGAAAGCAATGTTAGATAATGGTATTATCAAGGGAATTACATTAGAACCCTTGAGACTTCAAAAAGGGTTCTTTACAAAAGCAATTATGCAGCTTGTTCGTCTCAGAGCTTTCTTATCCCACAACTTTGTGTCAATAACCTTAAAAGTAAATAGCTAAGTAGGGCTCAAGGGGCTGTAGAAAATATCACCGAAGGTCGCATTTAGACTTTCCTGTAGCGAGAAGGGTAGTTTACAAAGGTGGTAAAAGAGCTGGATGTTTTCTGCTTTTTCAGGACGTGAAGATTAATTACAGGGTCACATTAAAGATTGGCACAGGCTTTAAAAGCCTCAGTAGACACACAGTGTGGAGCCACAGTACACTGGAGTAAACATCTGCATTACACAGAGGGAGAGAGTCAGGATAAATTACATGTTCAGTCTTTTAAAAGCCATGAGTTTCATACTCTGATTTCACTTGCACATTCAACAGACAATTTCTTACAAGTTAATCCATCAAAACAGCTTTTGATGTCAATGACAAAAAAAGACAAAAAAAATTCCTCCAAAAATATATAATGGCCTTGCAAGGATGCGTATTAACCTCCTAAGACCCGAACTCTTCCATGGCATTCATTTTAAATTTCTCTTTGATATTTGGGCATATTGGGGCCCGATGAATGTAAAAACAAAGAATTACCAGATTTGATTTTTTACCTTATTTTTGTTTTTAAGAAAAATAAGAGCCACATATGAGGATATTCGTTTAAAATTTTGATAGAACTGTAGCAGTATAATGTCCTCGTAGGTGGATGTCAGGCCCTTGTAGAGCAAAATTGAGTATTTTGGTCTAAATAGCCCAAAATGTGATGTCCACATATGTGAATGCCAGGTCCTAGGAGGTTAAATTAGAAAAAGGTGTAGCCGTTTTAAAGCATGACACAAATAAGCTCATACATTTGTAATTTTGTATAAACACATAACAACTTAAATGTTTAAACAATGGCAACGATTCTACTTGTCTATTCTATTAATAAAAAATCTTTTTGTTTCATACTGCAGGGTGTATTGTGTACATTGTAACAACAAACTACTTCACATTAAAAAGCACACTGCCTTTCACTCTCAACCTCTGTTCAAGGCTATTTAGGCTTGTCACGAAACCTGAAATGACTGAATTGATGATGAGCAATTAATTTCTTCCCAAATAAAGACACAAGGTCGTCCTTTGAGTTTGTTGCTGTTTCCTTTCAAAAATAATCCAGATATAAAAATGAATGTAATCAGCGGTGAAAAAAAGAAACACGCCACAAAGCGTTATGAAACACACTTACTGTTTATAGGTAATACACATTTCATGATTTCCTAAAAAGGTCAGGGAAGAAAAACACACACAGGACTGGCTTTATGAAAACATTCATTCTGGTGCTTTAATTTGTAATCCATTTCAATCATAAACATATTGATTTAGCCGTATTTGCTAGTTCATTCTCTTTACATTAAACAGTGTAACCAATACAGGTTCTTTCTGATGCCATACATATAAATACACACATACACAAAGTGAAACCACTTATTCTTGGAGACGACATGAAATATGACAAATACGAAAACTATCTAGCTAAACTATCTAGCCAAACACTAAAACACACAGTTTGCCTCACTCTTTTCACCCTGGCACGTGAAAAGAGGAGCAAGCAGTTAGATGTTTTTCAGGAGCAAAGGGAAAACACCTTTTTCAAGAAGAGTTTCCAGCTGAAAATTGGACATTCACATCAGTAGGTGGAGTTTTCCTCTCTCCCAGGAGTGTCATTGCTGCTTGGATTGGGGCTTCCAGTTTATCAGTATCAGGTCTTCTTTTTCATGCGTGGCATGACCAGGGTATGCCCAAGCTGTCTCAGGTAGATCTGGAGGTGTCCCCAGTGTCCTTTTAACTTCTGGGAAGTTCCCCATCCACTTAACAAAGGCAGAAATAGCATCTGATTTTATATTCCTTGAAATGTCTGACAGAGCTCTTATCTCCCTTGATACTGTATGATACTTTATTTTAGGACCCATGGCAGATATTAACCAAATAATTTATTAAATCTTCAAGGGCAAAATTAGGTGTTTTTGACTGGGACTGCAACACATTTTATTTTTAGAATAAGCACTAATAAAGACAGAAACAAGAACATGTAGATATGATATCATTAGGGACAAAATTGTTGACAAAGTCATAAAAATTAGAATGAGATACAGCAACATCTATACATAGTCCAGAGTGAGGTGCTTGATTTGCCTATAAACAACAATGTTTATCTACTTCTAGAGGAATAGAAAACATGATGAAAGAAATTATTTGTCATGCTTTTTGCAAACGGAATAGAGCGTAAACAGGGGGCTACAACATGTATTATTCTACATGGTTTGCAGAGCCTACCTTGCCCTGTCAATTGTTCTGGAGACCTTTTAATCCAGTGACTTCCCTGTGGCATTGGCTTGTCTCCAGCTGTGAGCAGCAAGTGTTTATTGGCTGTGGTATCAGTGGGATACTTGTAGTGGCCCGCCCCACCTTTAATTCTTAGATTCTTCCCAAGGCTGTGACAAGCAACTCTTTGACTTCAGCTGAAGTAAAAATGTAAGTCTATGTGAGGATCCTAAATAAATCAAAGGCATATCCACAGCTGTCCCAGAGGATTCTGGTCCTGGTTTTTTTGTTTTTCTTGTTTGTTTGTTTGTTTTTACACCAAAAAAATTAGATCCTTACTGCATTATTTGGACTTTACTTAAGTATTATATATCATTTATTAATAATTATGGGAAAGACTGTAATACAAGCATGACTTCAAAAATCTTTGTATCTGACGAAGAACTATAGAATGGTGAAATATTGTCCGATTGTTATGCTGTTTACACTAATTAGTCTGACAAAGCATTGCAATTAAAAGGTCAAAACTTCCTTTGGAAAATGGGTCAAGGAGCTTATATAATATTTTTTTTAAATAACATATTAATCTAAGGTGTATTTAATATTCTCTATATTAATTATACAGTATAATATCCTGGATACAACATAGGAGTCAAAACTAAACTTTGGGATTATGATACCTGTCATAGAACACCATTGTTAGAGCAGAAATAGTTGAATAGTTATATGCCTTTCCTTCCTTGGTCTTGGCATATAATTAACCTTCAATCATCATTTCACTCATCAGTGTCAAGAATAATTCTATAAATTAAATCTAGCACCACAGGGGGCTCCTTGTGTGAAAGAAGTTACCTACTATTTTATAATAGTTCTTCTGAGTTAAAAAAAAAAAGTCCTCCCACCATGAAAGGCTTTAATATCTGACAGCATGTGCTGCCAAAGTTATTACTTTCAAATGCTTCAGCTCAAGGCCAGAACAGTGAACCCAGTCACTATAAGCACGCACCGGAGACACATCCACATTGCATCAGAGTCACTATGACGTGGATTAAAACCATAAAAAAGTAAAATAAGATTACAATTCATGAGAACAGCTAAATATAAAGATGTACTAAAAGAAATTCTGAAGGATATACTAAATGTGTTTTTGCTACATTTGTTTCTGGGAGCTGAGGAACTTTATCATTCTTCAATTGTTTTGTGTGTTTTCAACTGTAGTGATACCGGAAATACTTTATACCATGAATGTTGTTGAAAAGAGAAAAAAGTCTTTGAGAAATTGTATAAATAGACATTGTAATGTATGCATGCATGAAAAAGTAATAAGTGCCGCATCTTCGTCTCTTCTCCATCACTTCCAGCTACATGTTCAATAGATTTTACCTCTGTGTGCTAAATCATCTGCTCGGCAGTGGTGTCTGTTGTTTTCAGGGTTCTATGTGATTGTCACTAAAAAGAAGAAAAATCCTTTTTCTAACTTCACCTGTCTCTACTCTTCAACTGGGTCTTCATTTAGCATGCTGAACTGGAGGTTACCTTACAGTAGAAAGTGATCAGAGATAACATTGCTTTTGTACTGGGACATTATCAAAATGAATTAATTAAAAGAAATCGAAATAGAGTAATCATACACACACAGCTGACGGTGATTACTATACTTCAATTTCAAAGCAAAATTGAAGAAGAATTTAAAAAATCTTTCAATTGATGTATAGCTTCACTAGTATAAACTACTAAGCAAAAGTGTAAAATAAAAAATCAGCTTCTGAATAGCAAGGACATTATTTCATGAAATATCAAAAACATCAGGTCATTTTGAAGCTCCCTGTATTTTTTCCAACATTCTTTATTACTAGTAAGCAGATTTATTTTCTGACATTTCACCCCATCAGTAGCAATCCAAGGAACCATTCAGACATTGGCTTTTTGTCACTGAAACTGCTAATAATGACCTCAGTGCAATCCGCAAATACTACTCATTGGAGACACATAAACACTAAACATACACTGCAAGGGAGCTGGCCAGTTGCCCTGACCCATACAGTGAGAAATGGCCATAGCCCTGGAACAAATAAAGCCACCCAATACAGACCTAGCATTTCCCCACCTAGTAATTGCCTCAGAAATGGCATTGAAATAATGAGATTCAGCTGAGTACCGTGGCTAGTCTGAATGCGACACTTTTGTACCTCAGCAGCTGTGAATGTGCGCACAGGATTTAATGTATGTACAAATATCAATGTATTTGTCATTTGCCTCTGAAGGGTAGGTAGGTTGAAGAGGTTAAATGGTTTTATTTGCTACTGCACATTTACTCTGTTGATCGCCATGCTGTAGTGGAACTGCTATTGTACAGCATCATAGAGGTGCTTATCCTGCAACCTGTGAAAAGCTGGGACAAACCACACTGATTTGAGAACAGATTTCATGTTGCTGACTGTCGTTTAAAATTGTTTTTTTCCTTTTTGAAATATAACTAAAATGTGATGTTAGATTAAAGCCATAAATAAATTAGACATTTTTGTTGTTATATCAATAATTTATTTATTTAATCCAGCAGTTCTCAAAAGTCACCAAATAAAACTTCTCAAAGTATTTATACAGTTTTGAAGGCAGCACGAAGATTAAGTAAAATGAAACTCTTCCTTAAATGAGGATGTCAGGGATCAAATCTGAAGGTCAGCCACATCTTTTTTCCTGTGAAGACCAAAACCAAGAAATGTTTTGGTGATGATACAGATTACAGATTCAGGAAGAATGAAGTGTCAAATGATGCACACTAATATAGCACCCTTTAATCTTTGCTAGCTACTACAAATTTTCAGTGTGTTTCTCATTCACACATGCTTATCAAAGTAAATATGTTGCAAAACGCGAGGGCTTGTAGAATAAAATACCCGGCCTCGTGGCAGTTGGTGATACAGTCACAGTCATAGGGCAGAAACTTTTTCGTGTTCCTCACTTTAAATTTCTTAAAATTATTTTGAGTTCATGAAGATGAATCATGTTCAACTATTGTTTGAAATACATTATTAATTCCATGTGTTACCTTTTTTTCCAGCTAGTCATATAAAAATGTTGTGATCACATCTTTTCAAACTTTGCTTTTCTGGTTGCCATAGTGACACATCCCTGGTTTCTCTACGAGAAAAACTTAGCAATTCATGTCTATGCACTGTAAAAACGATAACTAGCAATTGTTGATTTCACTAAAGTTTTTAAATTAAACTGACTTAGAAATAAAACTTTCTATTTACAACCTAAAAAAGCTTGTCTACCCAACAAATTTCTTTCATTGTTGTCCTAACTAAGATTTTCTAGACAGCATAACAAAGATTATCAACTTTTGAGCAGAGTTTCTGAGTCAAGTTGGGAACCAGTGGGAAACCCCGTAGATGACTGGCACATGTGGTCTGAACAAGTTTGAACTAAACCAAACGGACTTTCAACTGAGCCTGAGCAGACCTGAGCTGTGTGATAGTGGTTTACCATGTGTTCTAGACTAAAAACCTCCTAAGAAAATTTGAACCATCGTGGCTGGATTTGGATGCAAATTGCAATTTTTCGACCATTGAGGATTTTCACTTCTGCAGTTGGAGTGTATAATTCTTTTGGACAGGTGCTGGAGCTGCCGACCATTTACCCTAGCAGGTAAGCTAACTACATGTGTTATTAAGATTTTCTACAAGCGCCTAGGCTGCATCCTCCTGAGGACCCGGGAGAATGGAACTAGTAAAACACTGAAAAAGGCCAACAATAGCATTTTTAAGTTATCTAAGTGACTTAATTGACACACCCCCCCCCCCCCCCCCCTTGGCTAGCTATCGAGCTGGTGGGTAACAGACGTCTCCGAAAGCGTCGGCGCACTCTTGCAAGTATATGTTGTCTTAATAAACTGAACAGATATTAGCAATTTACATAGCTACATTAACGCCTGAAAATATCTTAAAAGTTTATTTTGTGACCCAGAAAGAGTAATATTAAAACTAATTCCACAGGTAGAATTTGCACATGCGCAATAAGGATCGGGGAGTCCGATCCGTAACTTTTTTTCTCTCGTTTTTTTTCTACATTATATTGAAATGTTTCAATATTGCAAACATTTTAAGAGATGCTTATTATAAGGAGGACGTATTTCTCGGACAAATTTAGAGGAGTCCACTATGAATTTGGGCAGCCTTCGTCGCGCCACTGTGTCGTAATCGGGCTACAAGCAGCCTCTGAAGGCTTTAGCTCAGAGTAGTGGCCAGCGCAAAAAGTAATGTTTAATGTTAAACACTCTGATATTTAGACAGACATCACTAAATGACGGTATCTCACACTGGCTTTTTACAGCACTTCTGCCATGGTAAAACTTATTAGCTTATTACCCGTTTTGTAACCAGTTTCAATGTTATCTTTGCATGAAAACGTTATGTTAACATTGACAACAAACTGGGCCAAGCACGCGTTGTCATGGAGACGCTTTCATGGGTCGGTGTAGGATATGTGCGCCAATTATATGACAGTGATATAAGTAACTTGCATATTGTCTAATATTGTTTTTTCACTTTTTCAATAGTCACCGTTTATCCGGTGCAGCACTGTTACTTTAAAGTAATGTTTAAAGCTGACTTGACAGTTTGTCAGCTGGTGTAAGATTGCCTAATGTACTGTAAGTTAATGTCACACGCAAATTAAAGTTGTACTTCATGCTCTGTATTATAAGATTGCTACATTTTCAGAGCTTTTTACATAATGGGGAAGGAGACAATATTTAAGGAATGATTGTGTGTTGCTGATGTATATTGTGTTACAGATAGTATTATTTTTTTCTATAGTTATTGCATTTTTTTTATCATAGTAACAAAAAAATGTTTGAATTCAAGCTTGCATTTATGTTACATGTCATGTATGTTATCAATCATATACTTGATATAGTAGACAAGTGGTCATATGTAAGTTAATATGATTCCTTACATATTTTTTTCATGATGTCTCTGGTTTTGGCTTGTTGATGTATTCAGCTCCTGCATCTATGGATTCCTTCTGTGTGTTAGATATGGATGTTTTATCCCATTGCAAAAGTGCTTTTGGCAAAATTGACTATGTCTCTTGTGTTTCAGGGGTGGATTTCATGCAGTGCCGATTTTGCAAATTCACAAGCTCCAGTCAAGAGACTCTTTTGAAACATTTCCGCCTTCATCACGGACAAGGTGCACATTGGCCATGCATTCACACAGACTGTGTATGTGTATTTAAAACACCTGGAGCATTACGATCACACCTCTCAAGGTCACACTCAATAGTAAAAATCCACAAAAATTCCACATTTCAGTGTGAATTGTGTGACTTTAAGGAGATTTGCAGTGAGAAAACCTTTTGGAACCATCTTGGACATCATTTAAAGAACCGAGAAACCGTACAATGTCCCTTTTTAAGGTGTAATTTTAAAACAAACATTCGCCCAACCTTCAGTTCTCACAGAAGTCGAAACCATAAAAATTGTACACTTGAGGATTTTCGAACAATTGCAAGAACTGTTTCTGAAGATGAGATAATTGAAAGTGAGCAATCTGATTGTGAAGCAGGAACATCAGCTTATAATTTTGTGAGACCAGATGAGCTTGACAAGATTGTAAAGGATGTGGATAGTGAGACACTTGAACACAAACTGGCATCTCTCTTTCTGTGTATGCAAACAGTGTTGCATGTTTCTCGAGCTGCAACACAAAAGATTGTAGAGGATTTCCATAACCTGCTCTCTTTCTCTAACATTCATACTCTCACCAGTGTAAAAGAGATCCTTTCAAAGCATGAAATAGAAGTAAATGATTGTGTTTTGCAAGACATTTCTAATGCCCTAGTTCAAACTAATCCACTGCTTTTAACAACATCGGAGAAAGGTTCCCTATCTACAGATCACAGAAGGAATATATATTTCAAAGAGCAGTTTTCTGTTGTAGAACCCACAGAGTATCTGTACAACACAGCTCATAAAAACTCTTTTGTTTATATATCTGTCACTAAGATACTTGAGACTTTACTGGGACGGGCAGATTTTTTGGACCAAATTGTATTTAATCAAGAAGCTTTATCTGGACACTTTAAGTCATTTCAAGACGGCAAGTACTACAAGGGCAATAAGTTACTGGGACAACAAAACTTATGTATCAGTTTGGGGTTGTATATTGATGATTTTGAAGTTTGTAACCCACTGGGCACCTCTAGAAAACGTCACAAGATTACTGCAGTATATTGGGTAGTTCTTAATTTACCACCCAGATTTCGATCTAATCTTTGTTCAATTCAGCTTGCTCTCTTAGGTAAAAGTGTGGATGTCAAACAATATGGTTATGAAAAGTTTTTTGAGCCACTGATTAAAGATATAAGGTGTCTAGAAGAAGAGGGAATTTTTGTGGAAGTTGTAAGCCAGTTTATTAAGGGCACTGTATATTGTGTGAGCGCAGATAACCTTGGTGCACATGGTCTGGCAGGCTTTTATGAAAGTTTTACTGTTGACAAGTTCTGTCGCTTTTGTTTGATAAGTCGGGACAAAATTGCAACGACTGAAGTTAATGACTTCCAATTGAGGGGTGTTGATCAACACAATTCATTTCTGGAAGAGCTTAGGCAAACTGACAACCTCCAAAGTGTTAATGGGGTAAAAAGGGAATGTGTACTGAGCAAACATTTACTATTCTTTCACCCAATAACCGGATTTCCTCCAGATATTTTGCATGACCTTTTTGAAGGCGTCATTCCTTTGGAGTTGTCCTTATGTTTAAAAAAGCTGATCTCAAAAGGGTTCATTACATTTGATACATTAAACAACTTCATAAAATCATTTCCCTACAAATATTCGGACAAAGTAAACAAGCCTCAAAAAATTCCAAAAACAAGCTTTGAGAAAGGAACAGTTTTTGGTAATGGACATGAAAATTGGACACTGCTGCGCTTACTTCCTTTTATAATTGGATGTAAGATACCAGAACAGGAGCCAGCTTGGGAGATTTTAATGGACCTCAAGGAAATTGTTGACATTGTTGTCTCAAACAGACTCACTGAGGAAGCATTGTGTTATTTATCTTGCAAACTACTGGATCATCGCTTGTTGCTTACCAGTACCTTTCCGGACTTCAGACTAAGGCCAAAACACCACTTCATTGACCACTACCCACATCTTATACGCTGCTATGGGCCGTTAGTGGAATTGTGGACGATGAGATTTGAAGCAAAACATAGCTTCTTTAAAAAGGTGGTCCATGACACTCACAACTGGAAAAATGTGCTGCTAACTCTTTCCTTGAAACACCAGCAAATGATGGCATACCATCTGGATAGTGGGAACCTTTTAAAACCAAAGCTCTATGTTGACAATGTGAAAGTGGTCAGGGTTTCAGAATTGGATCCATCAATCAAGTGTGAAATACAAAAGAAGTACCCTCATCTAGACAGTGTGTCTCTGTCTAAAACCGTTCATTTTTTTGGGACACAGTATGTGGCGGGCATGATTTTATCTGCTGGGCAATGCAGTGGCCTCCCAGAATTCCACAAGATTGTGACCATTCTTGTCAATGCAGAGGAGGTGACATTCATTTGTAAAAGACTGAGTTCCTGGTACATTGAACATTTCAGGTCCTATGAGCTTGTTGAACACACCTGTGCAGACCTTCTTGTGCTGGATCCAGATGTGCTGACGGATTATCACCCTCTAACAGCATACACAGTTGGTGGAAAGCTGATGGTGACCCCAAGGACGTACCTTCTCTATTAAAGCAACTTTATAATGGTATGTTCTCTCCCCTCCACCCTGTCTCCTATTCTGATCTCCCCTCTCACCCACCCTTTTTCTCTATTGTACTCTACTTCAAAACTCATTTCCCCTTGCTTTTTCTTTTCTTCTCCACACACTTCTTTCTTCTATCACTCTGCTATCCTCACCAAATTATCTCTCTCTCCTTTGTTTTCTCCTCATTAAGCATTAGTTTTGTGCTGAATGAATTGAAGGTTTTCCCAAGTGTAGGCCAGTTGAGTACAGTGGCTGAAGAAAATGAAAACTTGGATATAGACTTGAGCTTTATTTAAAAAAATTTTGTGTGTGTGTGTTTTTTACATTTGTAGACTAAATCATTTGCAAATCAAATGTAGTCAGCAGATTCATCTGGAAAAAGGCAGCTGTATGGTATAGGTGTCAACTGTCTTCTAATTGTGTTTGGCTATTGATTTTCTGCCAACTTTTTTTTCTCCTCTTTTCAGACTTTGTTACTTCGGGTAGTTCTTTCCTCCAGAGAAGCCCGGCGAGTCCAGCTTCCTGAAGTACCAGCATCTGTGGGACAATTGATTGATATACTTAAAGAAAGACTTGAACTTGCAGGTGACTTCTCACTACAGTTTGAGGATCCAGATTTCGGAAATGCAATATGCAATCTTACAGCAATATCTGAATTACCAGCTGAGCGTGCAGTCCTGCATATAATGTGGAACTGTGATTCATCTACACTTAACCAATCCATTGCTTCAGTGTCCTCTGCTTCAGTCTCTTCCCAGGACACAATAAGTGTGCACTCTGATGATTTCAGGCCTAGCTGGACCGATACTATCCAGATGAACTTAAGACATGTGTCAGAGTGGCCCTCTCCATTTTCTATTCCCAAGTTTTCACATGATGTTGAACTGAAATTGTGTAAGGCTAATGTGACATATGAAAAATCTAAGAAGGGCCTTGCAGTAACAAGAGACATGAAGATGGAGATTTTGGATAAAATTGCAGAGGCAGTGTTTGAAATTAAAGCCTACCCTGAGAAAGATGAGGTTGAGTCAGTGGCTTCTGCACTGGTTCTCAAATATCCATGCCTGAAGGAGCCAGGTAGCATCACAGGCTACGAGGGATGGAAAGCAAGTATCAAGCACAAACTTGGAAACTACAGATCAAAGCTTCGTCGGGCAGGCTGCAATGAAGTAAATGTAAACAGGAAAAGGAAAGGAGAAGATGAAGCCAGCAGTCCTTTCACCCTTAAAAAGCCCAAACGTGGAGAGGTCAATCATGTCCCAGATTATCCACAGCACCATGATGATTCTACTCTTGAAGAGGAAAGAGTTGCTCTGGTCAGTGAAATGAAGAAGAAACAAAAGAACTTGAAAGTCATACAGCAGAAGATGGCGCTGACATTTTCTCTCAGGCGGAGAGAGGTTGTGGAGTGTCAACCTATGGTATCTGAGGTCCAGGAGAGATGGCCTGGGCTGTTTTCCTCTGAGGAGGTAAGAGTGTCCAAATTTATTTATAATTTAATTATTATTCAAATTGGGCATGACTTATACTAGATGGACTATTATTGAAGTAGTACAGTATTTGCTGGTGTAATGCATTGGCCAACTTTATTATACCTTGTGCAACCAGTCCACATTGAAATCTGTGACCCATTAGATTATTTGACCTGTCATAATATTCTTACCCTGAACATTTCTGCCAGTACAAGAAAAGAGTCCCCATGCTAAATCAAAATTGTTCTTCCTGTGAAACAGAAAGTCAATCACATAATTTTTGACTTAGCATGTATGTTTTTTTTATTTTAGTGCTGGAAATAGGACTTCTATAGACTGAGATTTTTAGGGAAAGAATACTAAGGCAGGTCACATAATCTGATTCGTCACAGATTTTGGTGCAACGTAGAACATAATATGTATTTGCATATTGATACTGTTTTTTGTGGAGGGTGTTTCTATTCCTGTGCAAAATGTGTATTCATGAGAGATTTTTGAAGTAGGTTTTGCGGTTGATAACACAGTCAGGCATATAACATGGTGCAGACTGTACAAGGCAGCTACCCAGAAATTTTCTGTGCTGAATAAATGGCAATATTTTGGTTATTGTCTTGTTTAGATATCTGAAGAATTTCATCGGATCACAAGCAAAGACCTCCTAGGGACGTTCAATGCATCCCTCAACAAATTTGTGCCTGGCCTGCTGAAACTATACCGGTCTAAGAAGGGAGCTCTTGGTGAGGACATGGAAGACCTCTTGGATAAACTTGATGAACAGGTAAGTGCTCCTTTACCTGACATTTTTAGAAGAGAGTATACCTTTGTCATAACAGAAAAAAATGTTGGCTTCAGCCAAAACACATCAATGGAAATGAATGTAATCAGTCATTACTTTGTTTTTATTTGGCGGTATTTTATTTAATTTGTAAAAAGAAAGTAAAATCGTTAAAATGGTGTTTTGTTTTTTTAAGTTTTACATGTTGCTGGGCCTGATCTGTATTTTATTTTCATTACTATAAGAGTTCTGATTTTGCATTGTGTGTAGGTACACCACGTTACTATACTAATTTAAATGCTTGTTTTCCACTGAATGCTCTTTAGACATCTGACATTGTGTCCCACCGAAAGACAGCAGCACTGAGAGGCCTGCCCATTTTCCTCAGAGAGGATGCAACACAGGTTTTCCTGAAGTGCTTAGTAAGTACAAAAAAGTAATGCAAGCAAAACTAATTGCTATGAGATGTTTTTAAAAGATGATTTAATCCAAAATGGAAATGTCCACTTCCTCAGTGCAGTCCAGATAATTTTATGGTGAGGATTGCAGTTGTCATAACTCTCGCTGCTTTTTTTTCTGCTGAGGAGCACCTGGGCATTGTTAGTGGGTGTTCAACAGCAGAAAATATTTTTGTACAAAACTCATCACAAGGTTGGTTGGTGAAAGATATTGTGCTGTTAATTAAAGGAAAATAAGCTTTTTCTTTTTAAAACCTCCATGAGTCAAATGAGCATCATGGTATAGAGGTTAAAGTTAAGATCTTTAGAAATGTATTTTGTCTTTAATTTTTCTTAGCTTTCAATAATTCATATTTTACTTTTCTTCTCTTCAGGACACTGACATTTTGGAACCAGTGTTGAACGGTGCATCAGTTGCCATCCTCACCATCCTGCAAGATGACGATGCCGATACGTCTGTGCGAGAACATGCTGTTGTGTTGGAAGGGGACATCGTGCTACATAACATTCCAGACCTCTCTACTGCCTTGGCATACCTCTTTGGCCTTCTGTATGCCCTCAACATTGATTATCCAAAGCAGATGAGTTATACCTTTGAAGCAATTCAGGGCATCTTTTTTGAACTCGGTGGCTCTCGATGCTCACAGCGCATAAGGTCTCTAAAAACAAAGCTTTTGCTGTGACTGTTAATGGGGAAGCCAGACATGAGTTTAACTTGTTCTTAAACATGTTCAAGTGCATTGTAGAGTCATGTAAAAAAAAAAAAAACCCAGTAGTTCAACCCCTTTCCCTCTATATAATCGTTCACCTGTTACAAAGAGTTGCATATTTAGTGTTTGAACTGTTAAAATTAATTAGGAATAAGTGAAGGAAAGAGGGAGGAAAGGAAGAAGGGAGAAAAGAAGGAACAGTCAAAACAGAATGGTTCATTTTGACCTGGTCGGTCAATATGAAGTTGAAGTGGATAAGGGATTATTTGAAATGTAAATATTAGTCAGATGAATCTGTATTATTGAGAATCTATGGTGAAATTTTGTCTTGTAGGATTTTATAAGATTTGTTATAGTGTTTTTCACTCCACCTGAAGTATGGAACTGGTATTTTACCTGATAGTTCGCTGTTCATTGATGGTAACATTTCTAATAACTTTTGACTTCTGTAGTTCATCATAGTAAGCCCATGTAAAATGTCGATGTCTGGGTACATAGGCAATTGTTTGTTGCACTACCCTATTTAGTGTGCAATAGTTAAGTTAAGCTTTTACAGGACAGCCAGGGTGTGAACGTGAATGACTAAGCTGCTGGACACTTTTCTTTTTTTCTGGACTCTGGAATTTTAATGTCTCTGCTGGGGTGCTCAAAGCACCCTAAAGAAACTGGCAACACGTTTTTTTCTGTTTGTTTGCTTTTTTACAGAAATTCACCCCACTGCCCATGACCTTCTGAAATATACTGAAAGCACTGTTGAAAAAAATAAATAAGTTTTTACATAACATTCAGTTGTGCTTTGTTTTATTCTATATCTGTTTGAGTGTTTTTTCAAGTACGATAACAGCATACATTTTTCTTTATTTATATTGGTAAATTTTCAACTCACTGGAGTAAGAATTGTATGATTATTCAACAAGAATATCTGCGTTTGGTGAATTTAGGAATACATGGCCTTGGAGGGAATAATTGTATGTTAATTCAACAGGAATATCTTTGTTTGGTGAAGGCAGAAATACATGGCATTGAAACCAGAATTTCTTTGTTAGACTTACAGGATTATCCTAATTAGGTGAACAAGTAGATCCAAGTTGGCAGAACATGAAAATATTAGTTAAGTCAACTACAGTTGGCAGAAGTTGAGAAAACTCAAAAATCTCTTGCATCATGTTGCCTTGAAATTTTAAGTTTTCTCAACTTTTTCTTTTTTACAGTGTGAACACAAAAAAATTATCAATCTTTTTGTAACTATTTCACTGCCATAAGACTGGCCTTTACACTCACTCACTTTTTGCTTTGAGTCCAGTGTTTTGCCCAGGGCCAGTCTACACCATCCTACCTCCCCATAGGCAGAATAGTGTACTGAAAGAAGAAAATTTCAATACCAAGCACAAAAATTAGCAATTCAGATACAATTCAGCATTACAGTCAATAAAATTAATCATGAAAGAATGCTGATAACACCTCTGGGAACCCCAAATTCAAAAACATTAAATCCCTCAGTGTGACTAAATAAAAGCTCTTGGTCTCAGTGGTGTAAATTCTACTACTTTGCGTTTGAACCATTTCCAGCGAATGTTGACAGATGCAGCTCTGTTTGAGTGCATTTCTGACAGACTTTGGATCGCAGTGGGTTGCCCATGCTGAAATGTGTATTGTTGTAAATCAAACAAGACAGAACTGTGGATTTTGTTTTTCATTTGATTCATTGTGATTAATAAGCCATACACCATGTGGTGCAGTGCTAAACTCAGATAGCAGCTGGTAGAATTCTAGCAAGGTCAGAGAAAAACACTCGAGGACTTCAAATAATTTCCCAGACCGAGGATGAAAATGCAAGTATGATGAGAAACTAACTTCACTGAAGAATTTTGAGTCATGCATTACAATAATTAATAGCGTATATATATATATATATATATATATATATATATATATATATATATATATATATATATATACACATACATACATACATACATACATACATACATACATACATACACACACATACATAAATTATTCACAATAGTGCCCTTAGAGATACAGTGTATTGCAATCACTGCTGAATTAATTTGTGTCTGGACACCCATATGCCCAAGCCAAAGACTCATTCTCTAATGTTATTCCTTGGCAGTTGTGCCCCCAAGCGGAAATCAAAGAGCAAAATAACTGTGGCATGTCTTTGTGGTCACCAAGCTGCCATAATTTCTCTTAGAAGTTGGCAGTTTTATATTTGTTTGCAGCAAGAACAAGCTTTTAAGAAAGAGAAGAGATTGAGTTTGTTGATCAAGGTTACGGAAAATAGAGAAAGGAAGAGAAAATAAATAAATACAACATTATTTATTAAGGTCTGCTTTACTTGTTCATATTTGTGTATTTTATTTTTATATACTCGTAAAATAAAATGTATTAACTCAATAGAATATATTGAGTGCTACATGCTTAGGATGTAGGATTTATTTACTATAACGATTATAGCATATGTGTGTATATACAGTGGCTTGCAAAAGTATTCGACCCCCTTGAACTTTTCCACATTTTGGCCCATTACAGCCACAAACATGAATCAATTTTATTGGAATTCCACATCAAAGACCAATACAAAGTGGTGTACACGTGAGAAGTGGAACGTTGCTGTGCTTTTTTTTGGAAGTCGAATTTCCCAGAGGAACCCACCCGAGGGATTAATAAAGTTCTATCTTATCTTATCTTAAAAATCATACATGATTCCAAACATTTTTTTACAAACAAATAATTGCAAAGTGGGGTGTGCATAATTATTCAGCCCCCTGAGTCAATACTTTTTGCTGCAGTTACAGCTGCCAGTCTTTTAGGGTATGTCTCTACCAGCTTTGCACATCTAGAGACTGAAATTCTTGCCCATTCTTCTTTGCAAACAGCTCCAGCTCAGTCAGATTAGATGGGCAGCGTTTGTGAACAGCAGTTTTCAGATCTTGCCACAGATTCTCGATTGGATTTAGATCTGGACTTTGACTGGGCCATTCTAACACATGGATGTTTTGTTTTAAACCATTCCCTCGTTGCCCTGGCTTTATGTTTAGGGTCGTTGTCCTGCTGGAAGGTGAACCTCCGCCCCAGTCTCAAGTCTTTTGCAGACTCCAAGAGGTTTTCTTCCAAGATTGCCCTGTATTTGGCTCCATCCATCTTCCCATCAACTCTGACCAGCTTCCCTGTCCCTGCTGAAGAGAAGCACCCCCAGAGCATGATGCTGCCACCACCATATTTGACAGTGGGGATGGTGTGTTCAGAGTGATGTGCAGTGTTAGTTTTCCACCACACATAGCGTTTTGCATTTTGCCCAAAAAGTTCCATTTTGGTCTCATCTGACCAGAGCACCTTTTTCCACATGTTTGCTGTGTCCCCCACATGGCTTGTGGCAAACTGCAAACAGGACTTCTTATGGTTTTCTGTTAACAATGGCTTTCTTCTTGCCACTCTTCCATAAAGGCCAACTTTGTGCAGTGCACGACTAATAGTTGTCCTATGGACAGATTCCCCCACCTGAGCTGTAGATCTCTGCAGGTCGTCCAGAGTCACCATGGGCCTCTGGGCTGCATTTCTGATCAGTGCTCTCCTTGTTCGGCCTGTGAGTTTAGGTGGACGGCCTTGTCTTGGTAGGTTTACAGTTGTGCCATACTCCTTCCATTTCTGAATGATCGCTTGAACAGTGCTCCGTGGGATGTTCAAGGCTTGGGAAATCTTTTTGTAGCCTAAGCCTGCTTTAAATTTCTCAATAACTTTATCCCTGACCTGTCTGGTGTATTCTTTGGACTTCATGGTGTTGTTGCTCCCAACATTCTCTTAGACAACCTCTGAGGCCGTCACAGAGCAGCTGTATTTGTACTGACATTAGATTACACACAGGTGTACTCTATTTAGTCATTAGCACTCATCAGGCAATGTCTATGGGCAACTGACTGCACTCAGACCAAAGGGGGCTGAATAATTACGCACACCCCACTTTGCAGTTATTCATTTGTAAAAAATGTTTGGAATCATGTATGATTTTTGTTCCACTTCTCACGTGTACACCACTTTGTGTTGGTCTTTCACGTGGAATTCCAATAAAATTGATTCATGTTTGTGGCTGTAATGTGACAAAATGTGGGAAAGTTCAAGGGGGCCGAATACTTTTGCAAGCCACTGTATGTCTGCATGTATTCTAGCTCCTCCTTAATGGGTAGGCCAATCTGAACAACATTTTGCATTAACATCATATCATATTTTCTTAAAGATTTATTATAAGTCCTAGTTCTTTTTGATTTTCCTATATATTATTTTCATTTCATCAGCCCCCTGCAAATGTGATGTTTCCTTCCCCATTTGTTGGATCAATGTCTGCTGCCCATACTTAACAGACACCACAATTTGGACCTGCAGCATAATTTTGTTTGAGTTATTGGTAAATATGGAATGAAGAATTTGGAAAAATGCCACAAGCCTGGCAAAAACTGCCTGTAGGGGAGGTTTTTGCCACTACAACTAATTACACCAATAGCACAAAAAGGATAATAGTAATTCTCATAATAATGTCTTCAAATTCTTTACTTCTCTTACTGCAGCTCACTTATTGTATTTTTTTAAAAATAATCAAACTTTGGTTTCTCAAGTACTAAATGGTAGCTACCAGTAGAGTTTGCTACTTTAACTGGACCCTGTGGTTTGATTCTCTGTGCCGGATTATCCTTTATGAAGATCATTAGCAGTCTGTTAAGTCTGTCTTGTGTCATTGTACTCAGTAGCTTTTTATATTTTTGTTTGTTTGTTGCACTTTTAGGAAACTGTGATCTCCTTCAGCAACTGGTGCAAAAAGCAGTGGGACAACCAAATTCGATTCGATTATTGGAGACTGGAGGTGAACTCGAGTTTCTGTAGTTGTTTAGTTCCAGCATCTAGAAGTCTGCTCAAAGCATTCAATTCTGCAGGATATCCTTTGCTTTTAATGTGTCTGGTGTCACGATGTGTCACGGCTTTTTCCAGTGCAATGTTTCCCTGGGGAAAAGTTCTAGCATTTTTCTTATTGACAGATGCGATCAGATTCACTTCCCCAAGTATGTCTCTGTGCCCTGGATGTGAGAAAAAAAATACTCTTCCATAACATCAATAGCGTAGTCCAGTAAAACAGCTTGTAAACCTGTTGTGTGGATCCATTACTACCTCACTGTCTCCCTTGTAGTTGAAGATATTTCCTTTTTTGGGGGAGGGTGTCACAGTGCACTGTTTCAGGAAATCGGGTCTCTGCATCCAACTCCTGCGCCAGATATTTTTCATTTGACTGCATGCTTTCAAATTTGCCGTCAGTGTGATTGTCCAACAGGAATCATTTTGTCACATTCAGCTGTACTACTGCACTAAGTGCACAGTGTCTGCAGAGTCTTACCAGTAATATTTATCTCATTTAAAATGCTATACCATGTTATGATGGCGCATGAATGGTTGCCTTTTGATCTTAGCTGTAATGACTTCAGCTTCAGATCTAGTTTTAGCTTCACAAGCAGCAGTTGGACTTTCATCTTGTGACACTTTTAGCATTGCATCTCATGCTGCCTCTAACTGGGTTTGAGCACATGTGTACCTGACCTTCACGTTTCACAAACTCTGTTTTGAATATGTTTATGTTTACCCCTCATTTGATCTACCGTTATTGTCCTTGACCGCTCGTGTCCATAATGTCAACATCCTGTCCACTAATGTTCCCAGTGACATCATTCGTGCAAGGATGCGTGCAATCGGTTATCTCTGCGAATTCCAGAAAATGCTTTCTAATCTCTGCGCTTCTCCCTCTGTGTTGTAACAAAGTGTACAATCACAGTCATCTGTTCTGTTCTGCTCACAGTAGGAGCACAGTCTAAAAATATGGAGCAGCATTTAGCTGACCGCAGCACTGTGAGAATTTCCTGCTGAATGTGAGATGCTTTGCATTGCTGTCATTTCATTTGGTATGTCCTTGCGTAAATAGTGAATATGTATTTCTTTTGAAGTTACTCTCCATATGTGTCCAGCCATAAAGCTGTCAGATCAGCCTCACTAGTTTAGGCAAACTGTTACTGTTCTTCAAACAACATATGCGCTTATGTGGAATGCCAGTTTTTGCATACACATTACCTCATAAGAGGAAACTACTGCTATGACTCATTCTCAATTCATTGTCTTGGCCTGTTCCCTACTGATTTTGCATCTACACTATATAGATAAAAGTCCACGGCCACCTACACATTACACCTACAGGAGCTTCTGGCCATGGAAGCCCAACACACGAAGCTCCTGGCACAACGTTTTTTTAGGTTTGGTACTCTGTCGTTCCTGAATAGGTAGGGCTTTGGTGCCTTTTATGAACTATGCGCCTCAGCAACCCCAGTTGGGTAACATTATGTGGTCTGCCACTTTGTGGCTGAGTTGCTATGGTTCCTAAACTCTTTTACTTTTCAGTAATGCAAATTACAGCTGATCATGGAATATTTTAAATGGAAGAATTTGCATCAACTGACTTGACTCCTATGGCCCTTTAGAACAAACCATTCTTTTACAAATGTTTGTAAAGGCAGAGTGCATGGCTAGGCCCTAAACACCTTTATCATCTGATACCTTTGTTTATATACAGTAGTGTACAATAGAAATCTTGTTCAGTCCTTTGTTAAAACCATCTAACTTTGTGTGATTTCTCTCTAGCATCACTTTTTCCCAGTCTTTAACATCATCTTTTGATAGGACTTTATGACACTCTTCCATGATGTCCTTGGGGTATTGTTGTTGGGCATTTGATTCATCAAAATACCCCAAATCTTCACTTTTTATATAAGCAGCCAGATACTTCATATGCTGTATTGTTTTTCATGGCTTGTGAGAGCTTGGAGTGAGTGTTGGTTTGCGATTGGTTGTCCAGAGTAACTGCCACATTCCTCATCAGTATTTTTTTCCTCTCATTTTCCACTTTTGTCCAGAGGCCTCCACAGGCAAAGGAAATCGCCTGACGAGGCTGACCCTGAAATGTGTGAGGAATTAAAAAGCAAGCTGCCTTTTAGTTGCTTGGCATGAACATGTTCTCATGCTCTCTTTAACAGAAACAGGTTTTCGTTGCCCGGGTGGCGCTCTAATGTGCAGTAGATCACAAACCATTGGTTGGTGTGTTAAAGACAGACATGTTGCAACAAAATATTCTAGGTGAGGGTGAAAATTTGACTTGGCTATGATACCAATGTGACAAATATTTTAAAATAAAATGATGGCATTTATAAACCAGTGGATTCAGAGTGTTTTTAGAATATATTAGATGAGAAGATTGCCTGGACCGACTGATGAATACTGGATGAATAGATAGAGAGTGAATTTGTGTGAAGTAAATCTAAGCTGTAAAAAGGAGGCTGAGTAGATAGTAGATAGTAGTAAATTTTGCATATGTTCACAGGTTGAAAGTGTTGTTGAAACACACTTGTGGTCAAATTTAATCTATTTATTTGTCTAGAGCAGTTAGTGTTTAAGTACTTCCTTGAACACATGGATTCAATATTAGCAATAATATTGAACACTTTTTGTTAACCAGTTTGACTTTTGTATGAAATACTTTGTTCTAGGCCTGTTTTTAAATTACGCAGCTCGTATACATCGGCTTATATTTTTTTCATGACTCATGTCTTTTAGTGACACTGTTAAATGCATGAATAGCGTTAAGATTGCATGCCATGGAAAAACTAGCCAGAGGCGCTGAGCTTCTTTGAGCATTTTTATGTGTTTGACATCAGCAAAGTCTAATAACACAGGCCATCTACATCCTCTGTGAAGTGTATACTATAAGGCCATACACTGTTTGTATCAGATACAGTTTTCACAATGGACAGTTTAACATTTCATAGTCTTATTGTACCAAACAGCTTTGAAGGCTTATTGATGATTGATTTTCCATAATACTCTTAACTAGGCGTGGCTTCTATGATCGAACGTTTTAACTTAACTTCAACTTAATGTCTGTTCGTTTACAGCCAGTGTGAGCTGCAGAGAAAATGAGATTAGACCTTTTGCAGCATGCAATCACTCAGCAGATCGACATGGATTTGGCTGTCAACAATTTACTAAAGTCATGGTGGCAGCTGTAAAGAGATTGAAATCTCTCCCTGCCCTTTGGAATAGTGCAGTGTTAGTGAGGAGTGTATGGGCGGTGGGGGGATAGTGAAATTATTTGAAATAGTGATTACCAGTGTATCCTACTCCCAATCTCCCAATACCACTCCCTCACCTTCAGTTACCATCTCAAAAACAAAGGGATACGATTCGATTCAGTCCTAGATTAGCTTTGTGTGTGCCTGTGTTTATGTGTCCAAGTGTTTGCTGGGATTTTTATGTGTGTCTGTACTGCACAGAGACCGAGGGGTGGCAACATCTTTTACAAGGAGCTCTTGTGTCCGGAAGCCATTGTCTGTATGCCAAGATGACAAGCGAGTAGCCCTGGCAATGGATGGTGCCCTGCAGATGAAAAAATAAATAAAAACAGAGCCATTGTTTCAGAGGCCATGAGCAGAATATCTGCAGGGGTCTGAGGCCAAACCACTGCTTGTAATAGCTTGTCTATAGGGAAACACATTTGTCACATTTGTCTTGTTGGCAAAATGAAAACCCAAACGGCTCGTTCTACAAGATAAAAGAGCAACTACAGTGGTTGACCACTAAATTGTACAGCCGCCATTAAGAGGTTCATAGGATCGTTTCCTTACATTTTGGAGTTATTTACGTGTATATTTGTTTATTTAAATACTGACTATATTCCAAAAAGTATGCATCCTAAAACCTTTTTTTAAACACAAATTAACAGGTGAGGTCACACTTTTTGCTCATTTTGTTCCGAAGCTTGTCAAACAAGTACGGTATTTCTCTGTATGTTAGCCATGTAACTATGTTTTATGTAAGGCACTGTTGAATGAAGTGTTTGTAATATTTGCATTCTGTCCGACAAAAGGACTGCCATGCTGGTCACTGACTGGATCATGAAGCAAATACAAAAAGAAAGACATTCAGTCCTGTTTACACAGTATTAGATCAAACACTATTGTCTCAAAAGATGTAAGAGAAGAATATACAAAGTGACAAAGCTCCTGCAGATTAATGAAAACTAGCGAATAATATTACCCAATATTATTGGGTAATATCTTTGTAAAAATCTGCATTAGAAAAATCTGCAGCATTGGTTGATCAGATGAGTTCAGCTATAGCTGTCTTAGACAGGAGAGTCACCAATTACCTGCTGAACAAGAAAAGAAGGCAGCAGAGATGCAATGATCATATGATCTGTAAACCAGAACTGAGCATCAAGGACAGTGGAGTACACGCTGAACTAGAAACATCAGATAGATGAAGGCCCACAGAGAGACACCAAGAAGAAGGTAACCCCCACCAGAGAGACTAACACAAATCAGAAAAGGTCTTTGACCTTTGTCCAAGAAATGACAATGGGTATAAGTCAAAGTCGGCAAGACAGAAAATGCTTTCACTCTTAAATTTACTTTAAAAAACTAAAAAAAAAAAAGTCATTTATTTAAAAAACAACATTGTTGATTTTTTTTCTTCTGGCTGGATTTATTTATAGTACCTCAGTAAATTAAATGAGTCTTAATCCAAAGTATATTCTTTTGACTCTTAAGGTGATAGCAAGAAATAATATTCTTTAATTCTCTTTACGTTCTGTCTTTTTATTCAGCATGAGCTCAACCACACCCAGCAAACTGACAGCTATTGTTAATGGTATTATTGATCAAATTTAGCAGCAGTGGTGCTGAATTGGTTTGTTAAGGCTGACACTTCTTAATGAGTGAAGATAGTTTGAACTTTAACATAAAAAAAAAACGAGTGAGATCATTGTAGCTTTCATTCATGTTAGCAATGTTATCCTGTTTGCAAAAAGAAAAGTAAAAAAAACATAATTGAGCTTTCAATAATATGAATATTTCCAGGTCAAACTGTTTTGTTGTTCATTGCTGAGAAAGTTCTTATTATATTCTGTTAGTGGTGTTGTTTAAATTAGTCTTTCTGTGGGCTGCATTATTTAAAGGTAAAACAAAGAAAATTGATCTTTACCAAAGTCCTAAATGCCAAGAGAGAATATGAACTGACCTGGGACCTGTTGGACTTTCATTTGCCTCTAAAGCATCGAAACACCTGTGCACTGATTCTCCAGAATCAAGTGTTGTATAAGGTTGTGGATGGGAGCATTGACACTGTCACATTTTACATTAAACTTTAAATATTTCCACTATCTGAATAGTTTCAAATAGTAATTTGATAATGAAAATTGGTTCAACAAAAGAATAAACCCACTCATGTACTAGCTTCTGACATCAGCTATTTTTTCTTGATTGAACATTCTGTCTGCTTATGAAACTGAAGGACAGCATCATTGTTCCAAAATGGAAGAAAATAAAAAAAAGTTTATAAAAAATGCAGTAGAAATCAGTGATAATGTGAAATACAAGAACAAAAAATTGCAGAGGATTATGCGGTCTCATTTGGGCCTCAGTGATAGATTAAGCCCCAGCATTCAAAGGCAATGTGTTCAAGGGTGGAAGTGACTTTGCCAAGACACTGTGAGATAAGAAGCTAACTGTTATTAGTTTAATGGGAATGATAGTCTGCCCAAAGCAGTGTGTGCAAGTGGCATGGGAGCATCATTTTTCTTTGCAGTCTTTCTTGCACTGCACTGAGCCTGAGTAGCGGTGAGAGAGCAGCAGCCTGCCAATTGTTTTGTGGGAAATATAAACCACTGAAGACAAAGTATTGCTCATATGACCACTGGGCTAGGTCTAGGTCCAGATCTAGGTCCAAGTTGCCACAGTATTTATTCTTCATTACTATGATAGGCCAGATAATACCTCTGATATCAGTATGGTCTGTGCTAGTAAGCCCAAAGAAACACTAGCCTTAGAGTTAGTATCCAGGATCCCTTCTTGCTGTATGCTTTTCCACTTAGTACATCTGTGGGAGCAATTGTGTCAAAGCTACTATAACAAGGTTCAGAAATGTGTTCAGCAATGATTATGGGTGCTGAGCTGTTCATTAGTTGACTTATCAATGTGAATATGTCATCATTTTTATGACCATTACATATTCCTTTGGTGTACTGCTGTCATCTCAAACAGATTTCATGATCTTGATGGCTGTCATTTTCATGTTGGATTGAAACTCTTGCAACATTATGAGTTTCAATTATTTGTTATGAACATAGTTCTATATCTGAGGATGTCATGCTACAAAACCAAAGCAATCACTCCCTAAACCACACGCAGTCCCAGAACAATATCCTTTACATTGTTAAAGCTTGTTAATAGTGTGCATTACCGCTAAATTATGATTTTGTATTTCTGTAGGTTGCGCATTTGCGAGGGTAAAACTAGATGTCAGTAATGCCAAATCCAATTCTTTGCATATTTGGTTGCTGCCTGCAAGCCCATATTACAATGCTTATTCAGGACCTTGGCAATTCAAAGCCCATTGAGGGACTTTTCCCTTCCAACCTCACTGCTTTCCATTTTCACTGCACCAGCCATTTTACATAGCAGTACAATAACACAAGTCAGGGCAAATGAGTGTGAGTGTGAGACTGAGAGACAATGAGTGAGTCGATGTATGTGCCTATTATTTATGTGTGAGGACGTTTGAGTGACAGTGGGGAGTGTGTTGCCATTTGTAAGGATTAGAAGAATAGTGAGTAAAGAGATGGATTTTAGGTAAGTGCCGCAAAAAGAAAGAAAGAAAAACAGGGCAAGAAAGAAATATTTATGCTTCTTTACTTTGACCAACTTAACAGCCAACAAAGTTTGATGGAAAACAGAGAAGGAAAGTTTATAGGTTTGTAAGTCCTGTTTACTTTGTTTCAAGAGGTTTTTCTTGCTGTTGAGTTTTGCTGTGCTGTGTCTGGGTTCTGGTTTTTTTTTAGCTTTATATTGTTGTTGTTTCTTTTCTGGAAAAGAAATCGATATTACTTTGGAGCAAGTAAGTGTTATGAGATGTCAAATTTGGTCCCAGCCAGGACCAATGCTTGCCTAACATATCCCCCCCAAAGAGTTTCTGGCTGCTGCATTTTGTGGCACACAGCAAATGTGCAAAGGGTTTCTGCCCAAACCACAGATTCCTGCTATACCCAAGTATTTTTTGCACGGTTGTAAAGTTTTAAAAATAGAAAACAACCAGCAAATGCAGATTTGTAACACAAAGGAAAATAAGCAATACTCCTAAAGGTCTTTAAAAAATAAAAACTCCATCTTTCTAACTATTTTTGTATTTCACGGGCGTATCATATACTAATGTGCTATAAAATGAAGCCACTTTGTGAGACTGCTGTTGTATGAATAAATAAACCCAGCTTGTTCCCAAAGTCAAGAGTGCTACAGCACATTTAAAAACCAGAAAATTCCCTTGGGACCCACCCAATATTACATCTTCACTCGAATCAAAATACAAGATAAAGCACTGCATTTCCTTGAAAATTTCATTTTTTAAAAACATGATCAATTGCTAATACTACTCAGTCAAGCGTTGAGGCCAATGTGTGACCCACCTGCCAACCCAATATCACGACAAAGTGTGTAACAACAGAAACGCCCGTCCACCGTGTCAATTTCACACTTTGGTCTCCAAAACATTGCAGCAAAGGGAGCTATTTTACATGAAAATAATCACAGGAAAGCATTTAGCAGACATTACTGTCACATTTACACGTAAATACATATTAGCCCCCTAGCTTAATCGATTCTGACAATTAAGGACCCGGAAATATCCTTAGTACGTTTTTTGCTCACCACCGACTTCGTGTCTTAAAATATATTATCTCGCCCTGCTGGTAATGCAACTTCTTCACGCATCTCCATTTCAGATTTTGGAGAGGCAAAGCGTGAAATGGACACAGCGGACCAACATGTCTATTGCACGTTTTGCTCTGATATTAAGTTGACCTGCCATTGCAGTAAATGAGGACCATGAGTAATATAACAAACTAACCTCCTATTATCAGTTTTAATTTACAAACCAACCCTCACAGTCTCTTCCATTTATCCCAGTCTCTGGGTAGAGGGAAGCTGGAGTCTATCCCAGCTACCATAGGGCAGGAGGTGGGATACACCCTGGACAGATGGCCAGTCTGTCGCACAGCCAACAGTAAATAAACAAATATATTTAGATAAATATATAACTGTACCAAGTTGTAATTTCAACCTGAGTTTTTGTTATTATTCCTGCAGTACCTTGGCAGCCCACCAGGTGAATACACATGTAAATACACAAATCAGCCACAACTTTAAAAACCACCATGGGCGTCCCATGGCTGGCAGGGAAAGCTGGCAGTGGATCATTTTGATCCTGTGGGTTACAAAGTGAGAGTCTGGAGTCTAGATCAATACCATGGGCTCTTTGTCCTGTTTCTTGAGTCTTTTTTGAACAGCTCTTGTGAAATGAGGCAATGTCCAGCTAAGAGAGGCCACTGTCATTGGGGAATGCCATCACCATGTGGGTGTGCTTGGTCTGTAGCATCCAGATGCATGAAGGTTTCCCAGCAGACAATTGCGCAGCAGTGAAAGATTCAACTACTTGTTGGCATCTTAATATTTATCTGTTGTTGCTGAATGGATATATGATCACACGCTAAATGGTTAGCTGCAACTCATAATAAGAGTCAATCTGCCTTTTGAAAAAAGAAATACCAAAGGGACCAAAGACTGAAAAACAAACAAAAACAACAAAAATAAAAGGCTGTCGGCAACTGGTGAATTCAGTTTTCACTTGATGTTGAAAACAGTTAAGATTTCATTCCCAAGTTTTCATTTGTCTCCTACTGTGAAGGAAAAAAGATTCTGAACACCAGAATTTAATTTGGCAACATAAATTAAGTCAGAGTGAAAGTTATTCTAGCTTGCAGACACAATTCATGATTCATTCTCAAAAATATATTTCTTTATTTCTGTTGAAATAGTGACTCTTAAAATGATGCCAAAGACTGTATCGGTATCAGAATTCATTGGGGGGCCAGCCTTATCAATAGTTACCCAGCAAGAATGACAACCTTGAAACTTGCTATACAAAGCCACTCACCTATCAAGAACAATTGTAGCATAACAAGAAAATGGTTATTTTATCATCTAATCACAGAGTCATTCATCTTGCAGTGTCATGATTATCCACCTGACAGAAACCCCTCACACCAAGTATAAGAGAAGATTAAGGACAAGCATGCGTGCCAGTGTTGAGGAACACAGCTGAACAAATTAATTATTGATGGGATCCTTTCAAAGTCTGTGGCGTCACTAGGTATCCATTGTTACCTCTGTTGTTGTTTGCAGCTCTTAGCAGGGCAGAGAGGATGGAGACGAAGTAGAGAAGAATGATATATATCGCCTCTCTCCTCCCGCCTATGAGGTGCATCATGTCACAGTCAAATGTTCCCTTTTGGAATCTAATTTTCTCTGAGTTTTATTCATCTAATAACACAGTGAGCATGTTTGACTAGTACTGCAAATCTGAGTATAATCGTGCATTTACTTATTAATTTTATTTTACTCATATCGATCAGCTGATGAGTAATATATATTGATGAAACATGTCAAGCACCAGTACACAAAACGTATTACAATTGTTTATTTTTAACTTTATATCTATAGGGAAATATACTGTCAGTTCTAGGGTAGTGATCTGGAAAGAAAAAGCCCCTGTCTAACAGAATGGTTTTATAGCCAGGCAGCGTGGAAATAACTCTAAAATACTGGCAAAATTCCTTCTACTCATTGCAAGGGTACCTTGGCCATGCGTGATCTGCTGCTGAAGACATTGACAAGTAGCTGTGGTGCCAGAATGGCTTAAGTTCCTGTGCAGAGTTGCTTTAGGCATGCAAAAGTGACAGATTTCAAGACTGCTGGACAAATATTTTGTGTGACTTTGTCATAGTGTAAGCAGATAATATAGGGTACATTATAGTTTTTGAAATCGAAGTTAAAATCTAAGTCCTAAAACTCTTCAAAATAGGAATAACTTCATTTTATAGCTTACTTTAAAGACCTTTTGCAGTTAATGTACACAGACGTAAACACCATCAAAATCATATTTCAGTTACAAAATATTCTATTTTTTACTGTAATTACACCTCAGCTAATCACAAAAAAAATAAGTTAGTGCCTTCCTAGTATGTTCATCAGTGATACGAAACCAACCAAATCATTTAACACCAGCATCCAGTACTCAAAGATAACAGGTAGTTCAAGAGATCGTTTGTAAGAATGGAACATGATTTTCTGTGATACAGAAATTAATTAATCTATTTGGTCTCATTTATTTGCCAAGACTCATTATGGCAGAACAGAATCCCAGCAATGATAGACGCTGGTGCTGGTGAAGATGGGGACTTGGATGGGTTCTGATTGAGCAGGGTGAGGCAGAGATGGGGAGGAGGTGGCTGTACAAATGACAGACTGGAAGACAGAAGAGCACTGAGATTTAAAGCACATGGGTTGGAGCTGATTGGCTCACTGAAGGTGGGCAAGAGAATGATTGGTCTTGAGTAATGATGTCAGCATTGACTTTGACAGCGTGGGAAGTGCAGTAAAGAATAGACTAGCAGGTGGACATCAAGGAAGTGGCTAAATGGGTGGTTACAGATCTTCTATACTGAACGCATGAATAAGTTTCATCATGAGCACAAAATTGAGAAAAACTAGAAAATTGAGAAAATTGCTGAAAAATCTAAATTTCAACAACTTATTTTTGCCATGCTAACAAACATGCTAATGTTCAACTTTATGGCCACTCGAGGTTAGACAAGATTAATGTGACTCTATTTCTGAAAATGAATTAAACACTCATAATTGTGTTTGTATTATATGCACATAAATATGTGTGTGTTTTTCCTGAAACAATGTAAAATCCATTGTTTTGGTTTTTGGTTTACATTTAAGACCATTCATTAACTCATGGGCACAGTGCTTTGCAAGTTTTCACCAATCAGTGAGTTAAGGTCCTATTGTTTATGACATTGATAAAAGTTTTTAATGATATATATATAATTTTTTAAAATGGGTCATTGGTAAGGGTTACACCTAACAGCAAAGTAAGGATTCATAAATGGAACATGTCATGGCAGACAGTGCAAGCACCATGTAAACTTACAGATGTCTATGGTGAATAAGTCCGATTTTGCAGTCGAACATAGAAACATACCAAATGTTTAAACTGAGATATTTCGTTATTTTGTGAAAATTTTTAGCTCATTTTAAATTTCATGACAGCAATAGAAAAAAAAGTTGACACAGGGCTTACTACTGTAGCATCCCCTCTTTTTGTAATGACACACTCTAAACATCTGGGAACTGAGGAGACCAACTGCTGGAGTTTTGGTAGAGGAATGTTGTCCCAGTCTTCTCTTATATAGGATTCTAGGTGTTCAGCAGTGTGTTTCCTTTTCATATCTTTCATTTCATGTGCAAAATATTTTCAGTTGGTGAATAGCCTGGACTGCAGGCAGACCAGCTAAAGCCATGAAGTTGTAATAGCTGCAGTATGTGGTTTAGCAACGTCTTACTGAATGCAAGACCATCCATGAAAAGTACATCATCTAAAAGGGAGCATAAGTTGCTCTGGATCATGTTAGCATATGTTTTTTTTGTATGATAGATTTCTTATCCTGGATCCTGGACAGTGTTTACAGACAGTGACTTCTGGAAGTGTTCCCCAGTCAAAGCAATGGTTTCCATGTCAGAATCATGCCTGTATTTAATGCAGTGCTACCAGAGGGTCTGAAACCCATGAGTGTCCAGTATTGGCGTTTTTTGGCCTTGTCCTTTGCACACAGCGATTCTCCTGATTTTTTTGATATTGTGTTACTGCAGAGAATGAAATATTCAGAGTCTTAGCAATTTCATTATGAGGAAGGTTACTCTGAAATGGCTCCGCTATTTGTAGATGCAGTTTTTTTTTTCCAGATTAATAAGCCTCTGCCCATCTTTCCTTCTGAGAAACTCTCTAAGTTGCTCTTCCTTCCTTCTACCACTTCCTTTTCCAGCCTTTTGTTGCTCTGTCCCACTTTTTTACTCAGAAAGTGTGGCGACATCAAATTCATAAATACCTATTTTTCAGTGACACAGTAAAAAGTCTCAGTTTAAATATCTATTTTTTCTATGTTTTGTTGTGAAAAATGTGATTACAAGAAATCACTGCGTTTTTACACAGCAACCCTTTTTTTGATTGGGGTTGTAATTTTATTTTCCAGTTTTAAATCACCTACCATCTCTAAGTGATTGTCCATAGACTCCGTTTAAAAATCACAGGAGGTAAAATATCAGGTATGTATTAGGGAGCATACTGCATAGACTGCCTCATGGAAGAAGCAGTGTGTTGTGAATGCCTGTGTATGTTTGACTGCAGTACCCGAAGCCCACAGTGCCATCAGGCCTTTAAAAAGGGAACTGCTACTTTCTCATAGACTCCCTTCCTTCCTCGTCTCACGTTCCCTTTTGGTTTCCACTTCTTTCTCAGACACATATATAATTATATATAACCGTATTTTCCATGACGTTTCGGTGAAGCATTTGCACGTTACAAAGGTGTCGCGGACAAATTAGGTTCATATTTACCCTCAGAATATATTGCTGCTTTATGTCCCATGTGCCCGTGTGCGTCAACGTTTCTGTGCGCGCCAGAGGAGAGGCTGAAATCTGGAAAGACATATCTGGACATATAAGGAAGGTTAACAAAACGCGTGGGGTCTAAATGAATATACCACTAAATGGACGAATTGCGTATGTGACGTGATAGAACACGGCACACACGCCCAGGCAAACACACAGCTTTACCACACACACTTGAGTAGGACACCGGGCAGAGTGCGTTCCGCTGATCATCTCCGTCCCTCCCTCCAGCAATCGGATTGCCTGTGCCACTGACGACAGCCAGTCACACAGTACCGAGAGTGTGCTGTGGAGAGACTGCATCAGGGAGCTGTGCGCTTGGATCGGGAGCAGTGCGTGGGAGTTGTTCTCTACCTGCCATTTGCATTCCTCCTTTATTCTCATCGGACGAGTTCGGGCTCACAAGGAGCCCCATTACCAAGGGAGGATCGCGCTGTATGTGCGCGTTTGTGTGGGTTATCTGTTTTAACTACTGCTATCGTCTCAGAACTGCAGCAGTGCCGTTTTGGAGAAAGTCGTTGGAAATCAGCAGGAAACGGCTGCCTGGTGTCTGTTCTCCCTTGTCATCTTTTAAAGCTATCTATCAAGGAGATGGACTTGAGATAGTGCGTCTCAGTTTAAGTGTTGGTGGCTGGGAGTTGCCGTCGGGAAGAAATGCGAAAGGATGCTTGGAAGCAGTGAGGGCTACAGCAGGTGAGTATTTGGTTAATAAAGCCAGTGAAATAAAATAAAATAATTTAGGAAAAACTGTTTTTAAAATCAATCAATCAATAAATAAATAAAATAATGCAGATACATTTCGGTTTCCGTGCTTATGTCACTGCGGTTTAATGTGGGGTGAGGCCAAGATTTTAGAGAGGTGGATAGTATGCAGCCAAACCCTGGTCTCCCCCTGGCTACTTTGAAGAAAACATCCATCAAATATGTGAATTCTAGTGCGCTAGTGGCGACATCAGTTCATAAGAGAGGTTTATTTGTAACTCCAAGGAGCGCTTTCCGATGTCAAATCAACAATATACATATACACATATATTCCTGCAAGTCCCAAATGATAAGGACAGAATTTGTTGACAGGACAGAAAAGCAAACGGGGACTTGAGTGTGATTAGGCGCGTCCTCTGCAGGTATCAGAACATCCAATAAAGACACATTCCAAATTCATTTAGAGTTTTGTTATCGGTGCACATTTTAAATCTGCTTTTCTGCTCATTTCTGCGTGTGCGTGTGCTCGTCGGAGAGGACGAAAGCTTAAAGCATTAATCAAATTTAATTGTCCCGCGAATGTGTGCGTGTGTGTGTGTTTGTGTTCGTGTGAGAGAGAGAGAGAGAGAGGCAGAATATGGACTGTGTGTATGTGTGCGTGTGTGTGTGTTTGTGTTCGTGAGAGAGAGAGGCAGAACATGGACTGTGTCTGTGTGTGTGTGTAGGGAGGTGAGTGAATTGCAAAATGTTATCTTCATCTAGCCTTTATTTGACCACGTATAGGCTCTGCTGAGATAACATTTGTCATTGTGTTGAAGTGTGAGGCAGTCGTGATCCTCCCTCCTATGCCATTTTATTCATCTGCAAAGATGGCTATCTGTTAAATGGGCAGCGTATAAAAAGCAAGCAGGCTTCTGCAGCGGTGTGGTGGTGCATTTGTTTTTTTCTTTTTTGTGAAACGACTTGGGACTCTTTGTTTTCAACTAGACTACAGACGTGGGATCTATATATAGCACCAATTGCGACGAAGCAGTCCACAAGATGAAACTTGTGCGTTTATGGTGCCACACTCCATCTGTTGTTTGTTATTAGAGGCTGCATTTTTAGGGAATGTGACAGCGGCCCCTGAATGTCTTCCCGCTTTATTCTGCAGGACAGCCTATTATAATGTGTGTACTGTTATATGCATATAATTCTCACAAAAGCTGTTGAGGCAGAGCATCAGAAGACTCTGTGATGCTGTGCCTGCAGACATTCATAAAGTGCTGTAGCTCTATTGGTTATAAATAGCCGGAAGGAGCGGACAGCCAGCTCGAACAGGAGCAGCCTCCAGTCGTTCCATCAGCAGCAACAGCAGCAGCACAGCTTCTCTGGCATTATCTGGGCGCACAATCTAACGTGATAGATAGGGGGTACACTGAGATATCACACAGCCACAAGGGTGTGGCACCTGTATGTGTGTGGGTGAGTGGGGGGCTTTGGTTGGATGGTCCGATGTGCTCTCCCTATCAAGGTACCTTTGTTTGCTTCTTGGACTCAGTAATGACTTTAGAGTGACCCCATTACAGTAAGTGTTTTTCTGTTTTTTTTTTTTAATCCTGCCCTGTGGTTGTTAATTTCATCCCCAGGCTTAAAGCCCTATTTCTGTCATGTTTTACTGTTTTTTGTTTTCATTGATGATTGGCACACTGCTGACTCAATCATAGCTGCTTTGCAGCAGTTAAGAGGCTCCTGAAGTGTGTGATCCGCTTTGTCCAGACGCCCCGGCTGCCTTCATTAAACAAATGTGCAGCCACTGACCTTGACTATCTACATTTTTTCAGTAGGATTAACCTCTTTGCCCTACAGTACAGTAGGCTACGACACACATGTAGAAAACGCTCCTCTCCATTCTGGCCTACAAATTCATGCTGCTGTTGGCATGCAGTATTGAATTACAACGTGCTGATCAATGTTTGCAATAAGCTAAATCTCTACATAGCGGGCAGTATAATACAGAGTATCAGATATCACAGGAAAATCTTGATCCTCGTAACACCATTATATTTCAGTGAAGAATGGTTATGTCTTAGTAGCCCATGCTTGAAATGTAACCAGATATAGACAGAGAATGGAACAGTAAATTAATGAGATCAGACTGAAATATGTGTGCAGCATTATTCATTCATGGTAGAGATCAGCCTCATCATAGACAGCAGACTGGGACAGAGAAGCAGTCAAGACAAAGTGGGTGGTGATGGTGTGGACCATGATGTTAGTGTATGATGACTGATCACAGGCTTGCTTTCTCACAACACACTAAGTGACCAATAGTGAGTGGATTTATGATGTGTTAACATGTATCCTGGAGACACTCATCCTGGGTGTAAAGCTAACACCTACTGCATTGACAAGGTGTTTATTAGCTCCCAGTTGTGAGGCCATGGTGCCCACATAATGCTAGGATGGCAGCGCTGAGACTTTTCACATGAGACTGCAATTACGTTGTTTTTATAAGCCCCCGGCTGTCGTTCCACTTTTTGCCCGAGGCTGGGTGGTGTGGTTATAAAAGATCTGTAGTGGGATCATAGTGGCTATTTGATGGGAGGAGGAAGCATCTTGTTCACATGTCACTTTTGTCCTTGGCTGATATCTTTAGAAGTGGGTAAGGAGAAGGAACAGCTATATGTGCTGTCAAAAACTCATGAGCATTTTTATTCTTGCTTTTGTAGTTCCAGCAGTGCAATCACTTTCATGTAAGTATTTCCATCAATTGGGAAAGTGTCCCAGACAGCATAGCAGAGGTGCTGAAAACAGCTCCTCAACAGTGTCAACAGCAATCTATTTCTTTTCTTTCCCATAAGGCTAACCTGCCCAAGTCAAACGCAACTTATGAAATGCAGTGTAATTTTTTTTATAATGTAGCAGCTGTCTGCCATGTAGGGGCTGTGTCTCATTGCAGATTTAAACTACTTTTATGTGTTACACTCTGTGTTTGTGTTTCTTTGCAGTTGTGCACATATTATATATTTACTGGTCTTGTGGTGGTGCAGTGTCAGGGTTTGTTAAAAAACTCCAAAAAGATAAAGAAGCACATGTTTAATGTGTTACGTTACTATAAAAAACGTTCTTTAGAATATCTGTTAATTTATTCTGAATTTCTACAATTCTTACTGTAAATGATTCGCTGTTTAAAGATATTTGAGGATATGTGGCCCTTGCTGTGCCCTCAACTTTACCACGATAGGGCGATTGTTATGCCTTTTGGTCAAAGGTCAGTAGTTAGTGCATAGTCTGATTAAGTTACATAAGCAAAGTGATAAATAAGTTCAAAGTTAAGAAATATTCTAAGTAATTCATGCTAACAACAGTTAAAATGTATGGATTCGAAATTTGCTCAGAGTGAGACATCGTTATCACAAGCGATCTTCGTATTGTATGTGCGGAAACGGGAGCGAGGGAGCGCTCGGTTCATTCGCATATCTTTGACGTGTTTTCTCCGTATTAAAAGAGTGAACGAGTTCATGTACACGCTTGTACCTTGGGAAACGTTCGTCTTTGTGAATATTAATGTGTTAAGAAACAACTTTTATATGTGTTTACCTGGAGTGAACTGCTATGCTAATGTAACGCACGTGTTAAGCTAGGCTAATCTTTAAGTTTGTCATTAGGATGTGTATTAGCTAGCAATTTATTTTCACTTTCTGTGTATTTCAGTTACAAATAAGAAATAGCAAGGAGAAGCCTTGAGAGAGATAAGGCTTTAAAGGATCTTCATTAAAAGCAAGAAAAGCAAGCCTTGTGTGGAAGATCTCGTCTATTTTGTTCGCTAGCTGTCTAGCTTCACATGGTCACGTGTGGTGAGGGCAGCATAGCGATCGTGGCTCAAGAGTTGGGAGTTTGCCTTGTAATCGGAAGGTTGCCGGTTTGAGTCCAGGCTTGGCCAGTCTCGGTAGTTGTGTCCTTGGGCAAGACACTTCACCCGTTGCTTACTGGAGGTGGTCGGAGGGCCCGGTGGTGCCACTGTCGGGCCAGCCGCGCCTCTGTCAGTGCACCCCAGGGTGGCTGTGGCTACAATGTAGCTTGCCATCACCAGTGTGTGAATGGGTGGATGACTGGTTGTGTAAAGCGCTTTGGGGTCCTTAGGGACTAGTAAAGCGCTATACAAATACAGGCCATTTACCATTTTAGTGAAAATGGCTTTCACTGTGTCGCATCTGATTTCACATTTGTAATTCTAATTGCATTGCCCTTAATCCTGCGATGGTAGAAACATTAACGTGATTATTGTGCACACTAATCCAGAATTTACACCAGAATGGAAACCATTTATTTGTCACATCACAGATACCTGTCACAAAGCTGCAACCACCATACACTTAATATGCAGAAATGCACGGGTTTCAAGTCTTGATGTGTGAATTCTAACAGACAATATTCACATCCTGCTGTGACTTGGCTTTTACATTAATATTTAACTGCATGACATATCTTTCATGGCTCATTGCAATCAAAAGCAGGAAACTAAAGAGAAAATTAATGCAAATAAGCAGCCAATGGATGCTTTAAAACTTGGATAAGCAACATATTTTTGTCGTCTGAGAAAAAACACCCCCAAAAAATTGGATATTGCATTTTGTTTGCATACTGTATTTCAAGTGACCCGAGAGGGAATGCAGGGGTGTGGTTTGTGCAGTTCTACATACAGTAAAGTAGCATAAAAGCAAAGTATCTGAAAAGACTGGGGTTTTAATTTTTTTTTAAGTCTGAAGTCAGGATTTACTTATTTCCAGAGTGCATGAAGCACATGTTTGTGCCCGTGTTAGTCAGGTGGGAGAGGTTTAGAATGGAGGGGGGCAGATACCTATCAAATTCAGGCTGTTTTAGATTTCTGCCCACTGCTTACTCCTTAAGTAAAATGTCATTGTAGTGTACAATCTTGTTAGAGGCATGTCAGAGGCATGTGTAAATGTCATGCATTTACATTAGCCTGTGGGGTTCATTAACATTTAAAGAATTCGCGTTTGAAAAAAAAAATCAGACAAGTGCAGCTAATTCTGATCTACTTCACAGCGGTGTGAAAAATGGCTTTAGGGAAATTCTCCAAAGGGGCTTTCAGAGAACCATTTTGTGCTTGTGTGCGAGATCAAGATCTTCACAAAGAGGTGGGATTTTGAATAGCAACAAGCAGTCAAAATTGATTGCATGCCTACCATCAACTTTTATTAAAAATTTGGATTTCAATAACAATTTAGCCTTTATTGATGCCAGATGAAGCTATTGGTCAAAGGTTTGTATTTGCTAAGGATTTTTACCAACCCTGTGGAGTGGAGTCATGAATGATGAAAGAGTAATGAAACTCTGTTGCCAAGAAGGCTTAAACACTCACCTCTTGGATGACTGCGTGTAAATGCCACTCTCCTAAACTGTTAGTGGGCTCTAAATTATGTTGACTGAGTGAGCTGATGGCCTAAGACTGACAGCTTCAGATGGGACTTTGGGGTGAAAACACCCGATCAGAAGTCAGTCAAGGTAGCCTCAGCCATTGAAAACGTACTCCATAGTTTCACTTATTTACAGCTTATAGTCATATGGCAAACAGGTGATCTAGTGTATAGCTACGCTGCGCACTATATATACTTTTATGGAGAATAATGGTTACATTTTAGGTGTATCAGCAGGCCACAAAACACACTGAACCGGGATCATCGAAAATGTGATGTTTTTGACATGTAAATTCCCTGTCCGTCGTTTAAGCCGTCTTCCCTTCTTTTCCAGTTGTAGACAATGGATATTATTGACCCATTTGATAATGTCACATGCATTCATGGCTGGAGTTTGAATAAATGGTGTAGCAGCGCTGATGATTACTATTGTGAGGCAAAATTACAATATGTTGCATCTTTATATTCAAAGCAGCAATTCAAACAGTGCTATTTGGTGGCAATTTGAAACACAATTGTGATACAACAGCAGCTCCACTTTCACAGCCTCACTTGAATGGAGCATATGATATTTTTCATAAGTGGGAACAAGATTTGTGTTTGTGCCCCACCTCCCTGATGTAATGGCTGTTAAAATAGCCCATTGAGATTCAGAGTTCAGAGTCCGGTGTTTAGGTGCAGTGCTAGTACTCTCGACTCTCTTCCCTCTGTCTAGTAGGCTGACTGAGGAAGTACTTAGAAACGGAGTTGTCATTTGCACCCAACCTGCTACATGTCTCCTGTGATTTCAAATTGATGTAGTAGCGTAAAAGTCACGTCTTCAAAAAAAGAATATTTTGGCTAGTGCTGAGCTCATTTAAACAACAATACAGATCTTCTTTTACATTATGGTTGGGCAAATGGTAATCAGTGATTGGCAGAGTTCATTGTTGGTTTTTTAAGGATGTTTTTTAAGGATTGTTTTGTGTGTAGTTTTTAGCTGAAAAACTGGATTTAACTCAAAGCATAATTGCAGTATAGCAACATGTGGTGGTGGTGCCTCCTTCCTTTTTGTTGTGAAGTGTTGAGAGTTGTACACAAACACTGATTCACCAGGTTTGACTGACAGATGTAGTGCCATGCAGACCCTGGTATTGTATGACAGAGTACATGTGTATGAGTTCATAAACTATGCCAGAGCTTGTGCTAAGAAAGAGCCATGTGCTGTTATCTTTTTACCAACAATATTGTGTAGTAAAGGTTTTCCCTTTATCTGATAATTGAAGCCTTTAAACTGTCGGTATTGTGCATTTTGACATGGAAATAGAGTAGATACAATACAATCTAATAGGTTAGTTCTGGTTAACTGGTTGTTGAACTGGCTGGTTGGAAAATGTTGCCATATTTTTCAAAGCTACTTTACATTGAGATAGTGAGCTCTGAATAAGGTGTTTCTGATTTTGCATTGTTTTTCTTTGTATTTGATGGGCCTTGACAAGTTAAAATCGCCATTAAAAGCCACTAATCCCATTAGGATTCATTAAGAAAGTGACACCTTAGTGCCAAAGTATAGAGAGGTTATCCTCCATGACACATGGATTAAAGTGACTCAAGATAATTCAAGTATTTTATTGTGCTTCAAGTCCATTATCCCTCCCTTTCGTGAGATCAGTGAAGCTGCTTTTTATCCATTGACAGTCTGTTCCCATTCATCATGTGATTCAAGAAAACAGGGGCCTTGCTTTGAGGTATAAGGGGGAGCAGCTTTTAGTTCCCTAAAAGCTCCCCTCGTTCATCTCTTTGGTGCTCTACCTCCATCTTACTCTTTCAGTTTAACTTCCCTAAAAGCTCTCTCAGTCTGGTTTGTCTCTCCGTTTCCCTTCCTCACTACGACTTTCTTTTACCCTCTGGCTGTTAACAGAGAGCGAGAGAGAGAGAGAATAACCGAACAATGTAACAACGAACTGCTAATATTGTTGAAGGAGGATAGGGAAAGTGCAGGGAGGAAACAAGAGGTCAGATTTCAGGTTATCGACCAGACTGAGTGGCATGAAGAGATGTTGTTTTGCTAGACACGAAGAGGCAGTAATAATCCCACCTACAGTTAGACTCCTGCACGGTGCTGTCTCGCATCTCGTAGAAATTCTGAGACTTTGCATTCACGTTTAAATCTTTTTCAATCAGACCCCGAAGTCAGTTGACATGTAGGATACTGAAAGTCTATCTTTAGCAGGAAAAACGCATATAAATGTTGCAGTTTGGCATTTTAACACCGTATTCTGATGTGACAGACAGTTCAGCAGCTGTTTCCTTTTAGTCCTTTAAGCCTAAACATGCCGGAAGTCTAAAAATGATACAAGAGAGAAATCCAGGATTTTCAAGGTGGACTTGTTTTATTTTTAATTCTTTTTCCCTAGACATCATTATTATTTTCTTTAAATAAAGACACTCTCACAAGCTTTATGGTTTTGATAATATTTTACATCTGGAGCATGTATTTTAATTCCAGTTTCTGCCATTCTTCAAAACTGAGGGAGAGAAGAAAGGTCAGTTTAACTGGCAAAATGGTGACGGTAGCATGCGGGTGGATGGGGAGGGTGAGACTGATGAAAGAGCCGTGCAGCGATCAAAGATGAGAAAATGAAATGGCATTTGACCTTGTCGGATGCCGGCGTGTGTTGCGCTGCCACAGAAGTGCAAAGTAGTTTGGGAACCTGTGGGAATTAGGAGGGGAAAGAGATCAGGTCTGAGGAGCACTGATGTGGTGTGAGAGGATGGTCCAGACAATTTAACCCACACATCTCATAACTGACTTAGAAAACAGTGCAAAAGGTGAGCAGAAATGATTTTGATGAGAAAATGAATAAAATTCAAATACATTCGAGAAATAGACGGGATCATTTTCATCTCACATAATTCTTACTTTTGAGTTTAGAACATTAAAACCCTTTATCACCCAATTATCATGTATGCCACTCATCTTTTCAGCTTTCAAAAACCACTTGAATTTTGTCTCTAACACAAACGGTAATGAAGTTACGTAGGTTTAAAGACCTTGAAAAGTGGGCAGAAGGTTAAAAAAATAAAATAAATTATAACAGGCTCTAAAAATTAAAGAAGCTAGTGTTCCCTTTACCTGTGACAGACAAAAAAGTCATCATCAGAGGTTCTGTCAAGTTAATCAGATGACTAAAAGTTAATTTGGTTATAGATGAATCAACTTTTTGAATGACTGATTATTTATTTTGCCTGTAAAACAGCATTGTAACAACTTTCTACAGTTTGTTTTTGTCAAACACATTTTAACACTAATAATAAGTGGAAATACAGTGAAAAGTAAAATTATGTATATGAGAAATGTCCAGTACAGTTAACTGGTTATGAGACCGTTTCCGTTTCAAATAGTGAATTAACATGTCATTAAAATCTGCTGTGGATTTTTTTTTTCCACAGCGGGAAAATGCTTATTGGTTAAGTAATGGCTCATCTTATCTGATCCCTTCAGCTGGTTCTGTAAATAAAAATGTGTTTCTCAATCCAGATTGAACATATAAAGTGAATTAAAAAAAAACCAAAAAACAGGATTTTACAGCACAGTTGGCTTCATTTCGGCAATTACATGTCCTCTGTAAATGGCATACAAGTTACATCACGACAAGAATAACATGACAAGAGTACAAAGATGAAATTCTAAAACGTGTGTCCACAAGCGTCTGCCTGTCAGCGTGCTTCAACATAGGCACTGCTCTTTGCAGGGAAACAAAGAAAACAGACAGCCATTCTCATTAATTAAGGCATGAGCGGCAGAAGGGATCTCACCTCCTAACTCTACAGATTGAGGCTGGATGTGCTTTGATATCAGTTGCACTCAAATATAATGAGGCTTTCTTTTCCTAGTGTTAAGATATATTAATCTACGTATAGTGTACATGAAATTCTACAAATTTAAGTCAGTTGTAGGAGTTATTATTTAATAATAAGAAAACGAAAGGAATCTGGTGCTAATGTCTGTAACTTCTTCGAAGAACAAGCATTGAAGAGGTTTGCAGTGTCTTTGCCAACCTTAAAGCCATCTGCTATTACTGTACTGGGTCACCTTGTCATTGATCCATGTATAGCATGTGAAATACCTAGATTGTCTTTCTGAAAGTAAGATTTTGTTCCCTCTAGTACCCCTAGGATTAGCAGAAGAATAGAGATGTGATTCTCTTTCTTTTCACTATCTCTATGACCTCGTCTTACTACACAAAAGCAAAGATATGGAATGGGAGGATACAAGGACAGCTCAGATGAGTAATTTTGCCTTTAATTGCTTGAACCTCCCCAGAGTGCTATTGCTTAAGTACTCCAAAACTGTTGTTGTTTTCCTCCACATAATCTTTGTTTATATGAAGGTCAGCATTTTTCTCTAAGCTTCTTATGAGAGAATTTGGAGCAGGTGGATTGTTCAGAGAGATGAGACAATGCTCCCCTGCTGGAGTTGAGAGTGAGAGCGATCTGCCCCCTTTTTCCATCCACCGCAGTCACTTTACAAAGTGTCTTCCCAGCCCATCTCAACCATCTTATGCGCAATTGTCTTTGTTTTATTTGGGGGAGAGGGTTTCAGCTTAGACCTCATTTCTCAGTCTATATCAATAGCGTCATTATGTGAGGTTTTATCTGGCTAATTAAGGCTTCATCTTTCTGGGCAATCTCTCAGAGGACATGGATTAAGCTCCCCTATCTCTGCTCTGAAGCCACTGTGGGGATGACCAGACCTGTTCAATCCTTCGTGGATTGTGGCTAGAGAGAAAACAGACCAACATTGTAGCTGTGGCCATCTAAATAGAGTTTCTTTTCCCAAATAATGCAGTGAATTGCTACTATTAGCTTTAAAGTTCATGTGTAGTTTCATGTCAACTGATACAAACAAGCCCATCCACCTCTGCGTTCTTTAAAATGAATGTGCGTTGAGCCATCATCTCAAAACAAGAGGAAAATAGAATGAAGTGTTGCATAGATTTTAAATTAGAGATAAATGAAACTGTGTGGTTTTTGTTTTGTTATTTTAGGGAGAGGCTAGTTCATTGTGTGCGTTTGCTGGTAAAAGACTGAAGACTGAACAACTGGTGAATCATTTTGCACGTATAAAAATAGATAAATGATCTAATACCATTTTAGCTGTTCAATTGATAGCCATCCATTCATGGTCACTAATTACAGTAGGCTAAATCATTTATCTTATGTGAACAAGGTTCTCTCACTGGTATGGCATAGGTTCTTTTTCATGGTGCTAGAAATAGCAAATAAACTCCCCATTGTGTGTCTTTCTCACTGTTGATGTTTTTCCTTTTTTGCCTTTGCTCCACAGAGTATGGGTTATCAGGATAGAAAGCTCTACCTTAACAAGTATATGTTAACATCCGTCCCATCTGTGGTGAAGGGATCAGATTAATAGCAATGTCCATCCATCCATCCATTCGCTTCCGCTTATCCTTTTCAGGGTCGCGGGGGGCGCTGGAGCCTATCCCAGCTGTCATAGGGCGAGAGGCAGGGTACACCCTGGACAGGTCGCCAGTCTGTCGCAGGGCCAACACACAGGGACACACAACCATTCGCACTCACATTCATTCGAACATTCACACCTAGTGACAATTTGGATTATCCAATTAACCTATCCCCACAAGCTGCATGGCGTTGGACGGTGGGAGGAAGCCGGAGTACCCGGAGGGAACCCACGCAAACACGGGGAGAACATGCAAACTCCACACAGAAAGACCCCGGCCTGATGGTGGAATTGAACTCAGGACCTTCTTGCTGTGCGGCAACAGTGCTAACCACCGTGCCACCGTGCTGCAATGTAACAAAGGAATAATAAAATGGAGCTTAAGATTTTATGGTTTATTTTATGGTAAAACTGTAAGAATAAATGTGTTTTCAGGGCAGTGTATAAGATGTCAGGTGTATTTATCAGGAGAAAGCTGCGTTGTTGGTCTAATCAGCTGTAGCCTTTTGACAATTAATTTAGAGCCATCTAGAGTTTGCTTTGTCTGCATAGAGAATCAAATGATTTGTTTTATTCAAAGCACTGATCCAGAGCCACTGGTTTCCAGTGCAAAAACAGTACTTAATGAATATCAAATACGCTGTTGCTCTGAGTTCCTGCTCATTAAAGTTTAGTACTGAAAATGACCAGATGAAAGTCTGCATCAACACTCATTAAAACAAATGCCAGAATTCCCTTCCCATATAAAGAAACTGTTAATAGGGAAACTGCACTGTGCAGATCTGTCACTATTTTGGGAGGTTAAATCTACCATTTGACTTTTCCCATACTGAAAAGGTGAAAAAATACCATTTTTGTCATGCCGCATAAACACAGTCTGCATGAGAGCATTGAAATAACTGACTGTCACAGTTCTTATACCGTACTTCAGTTTTTTTGATAAAGCGCTTGTGAGTCAGTGTTTTGTCTGAGCCCTTGCCATTATAGGAAATAAATCCCAAATGAGGAAAATGAAGTTATTTTGCACAGGCAGTTGGTGCATTTGACAGCCATTAATCAAGAATTGTGTAAAAGTAAAAAAAAATCTGTTTCTTTTTGTTTGTTTTAATTTTTAGTGTTTCCATTGAAGGTCAAATTGTATCTACAATCTTGTACTTTAGGACTTTGCAAATGAACACACTAGGTCTCAAGTCAATGAAATCCTCTTCTTCATGATGCTATACAGAAATGAAGATCTAAAAGAACTAAGCCATTTCAAAAAAAAAAACAAAAAAACCTGAGCCAGGGTTGAGGACGGGGAAACAGCTTATTACCTATTTTCGTTGAATCATATCACAAATATGATGGCGAATGTGAAATGTAAATACTGGAACTAGATGGAAGCCGTGGGTGACAGATTCTGTGATTATTGCTTTTGTCTGTTTGTTGCTCGAGTTATACGTTATTGAATAGCGGTTGCTATAGTAGGAATTCAATAATAATTCCTTTTTTAGTTAGAATAAATACAAATTATAGAAAAGAAACATGAGACTTTAAAGCCCCATTATATCCACCACTGCCATGGCCAACAGTGGTACATTCCAAATCCACGTGTTGTTTCATCTAGTTGTATCATGCACTTTTAAATTTTGTGTCTTTGTGCAGGTGCTGCTCCCAAGTTGAAGACACAAGTATAGGATTATGTCGGTTTTTCAACACCATTTCAATGATATATTCTTGTAGACGCTTGGAAATTTCCAGAGGGAGATATTGCAACTGCTTTAAAAGATTAGATTTTCTGGAAAAAGCTTCTGATTCTGACTTCTACCACTGTACTAGCACTTATGAAAAGGTTTTATTAAAATATGGATTTTAAAGGTCACCTTTATGATGGTATTTTGTAATTTAGAGATGAGATACCCCTGTAGTATTTGAGATAGAAAATACAAAGACTTTCGATATACTTTTCCTACATTTCATTATAGATGAAAGTTATTGGAGAACCAAAGAGATCATCAGTCAGCTCCACCTTGCCAATACATAAAAAGAAATCTTAAGCATTGGGAACTATCTCAAAGTACGGTGCTTTTTTGCCCCCACTCTAATCCCTGCTGGAAATAGTTGGAGCTACACTGAGACTGTGAGAACAGAAAATTAAGGCAGTTTTGGAAATTAGACATGGATGAAGTACTTTGAACATATTTGAGTATTTATGTTAAGCAATTGCAATCCATCAGCAAACACTAATGTATGCTTTATTGATTAAAATCTTCTGTCATCTCAACTCACGTCAAGCAGTTACAAAGATTTATGGCGTCTTCCTTCCTACCCAACCCTCTATTACACAGTAAGTCTGATTAAGCACACTGTGCAAATTGTGTTGGCAATATCATAATCTTTTTTAATACTGCTAAGTTCATCTCAACTTGACATATATTTCCTGGTGACTGCAAGTTGTAAAAACAAAAGTCCTGACACACAATAATGGGTTTTGTAAACAACTCCTGTGTGGTTGGAGCTTCACTAATATAGGCCATTCCCTACTACATTGTGCAACAACAGTACCCTCTAAAGTCTGATCCCGGTGCATTAGTTGGGGATTTTATGCATGAGGGTCAACTCTCTATCCACTAATTACAGCTCGTTTCCCTTTAAAAGCCGTTATTGTGAGCTGCAGGCACAGCTAAGCAAAAGGGACATTTTCTTCGCCACACTGGGAAGAAAGCCTTCAGATGCCAGTCACAATTAAAGTCAATATAGCCGAGAGCCTCTCCACACTGTGCCCGTCATACTTCCTAGCAGCTGATAAAATATGCCCTTAATTATTCATTACGAGATGAAGGCATGTTTCCATGTTGACTTCTTTAATTGAAGAACCAGTGCAGTTTTCAGTCTATTCGAGGCTATTAAGGCTACGTATTTGGGGAAGTTGATATACTAGTTGTTCCATAAGCCTGCAAAGGAGCTCACCAACAAACAGATTACCCCCACCCGCAACACACTCTGAGGGTAACTGCCAAATCTGCTCACTTCATCTGAGGGAAAAAATTATTCACTCACAAATTTAGTGAGAAGAGCAATATGTTCATCCCCCTCGCAAATCGTTCATTTACCCTCCCTCTAACCTTGAATAAATTTCGGAAGCTATTCAGTAGGGTCCTTATGTTGAATTTTACAATTTTAACATCTTCACCTTCTAAATAACGATTCTTCCCCCATAGCACTACTTGAGGACAGTTTTGATTTGCATAAGTACTGTCATTCTCAAATTAAATCATACACTATGTCTTGGCAAATGCTTATGCGCCATAGAAGAGGTAAGGGCTTGATTCAGCAGCATAATATTAACCCATCACTCAAGAATGATTAATTCAGAGCAAAAATGTGGATTATTCAAATAGGTTTGGATGTTCTGGCAGGATATGTGATTGAGCTGACAGGGATTTTGTTTGTTTCCAATTCTAAATGTCCTTCAGCTTGCCGTTATCGATCAACTGGTGTATATCTAAAAAGTATATATAAAAAATTATATATACTTTTTACAGCTTTATTTTTGAAAACTTTACCTTTTACATCTCAAACCTTTAGATGAAAGCACTGTAACGAAACATTAATATTCATAAATAAAACTTTGTGCATAATAACAACAAACAAATGACGAACTCTAAAGAAAGAATATTCAGGATTTGAAGTTTACTTTCAATGAAAATTGGATGGATGGATGATTACATAACCAAATGTTTTCATGGCGTCTGATGAGCATTGGGAGACCTGTTTATTCGCCTAAGCTCATTTGTTTTTTGCACATCATCCTGCAAATTCATTACAAGAATATTGGTGAGATTTCAGTGTTTTTTGCTCATCAGTAGCCAAGGAAACAGTTTCTTTGTTTCTGGATAAGAAGAGCAAATTAGTCCATAACAGACAAAGTGCACCTAAACTACAGGTTATCTCAATTGGTCAGTTTGAGCTCATACTACTCAGTGCATGTTTACCCTATTTCGCAAAAACTCACAGCATGTTTTTCATTCAGCAAATCAAACAGAAGACCTTTTGGGATATTATCCGTGAAACTTAATTGCCTCGAGCACTATTTTGTTTACTAAACCAATGCAAAAGTTGATCAAGAAAAACTTTAATACAAATTCAGTTTGTCTGCTAATAGCATGCTACATTCAGTGGTTATTATTTGCCCTCACATATGAGCTACAATTTCAATAATAACAACAATAACTCATCCATTTTCTTTTTTTTTCCTTTTATGTTCTTTTTCTTCTTCTTATCTAGCTCAATTTCCTGCCTCCTATTCCATTTTGGGCACTAGGTTAAACTTCCTACTTGTGCATTTACATTGGTACCGCTAGCTTGAGCTATACTCTCACTGTACTAATACTATTTCTGCTGATTATCATTATCATTATTATTTTATTGCTGTTGTTGCCTTCATTGTTAGTCTCTCAGTTTATTTTAACATGATGTAATGAACCACATGGTTACTCATGTATTAATCATGTATCCATAATCGATAAAACAATTGATTGACTTATTTATGAGCATCAGATTTAAGTTTGTAAACTGTTTACCCCCAATTGAAACAAATAGTGTTTATCCAAAAATTGTATACAGCGATATATCAAGTTCTGCTGACTGTGGAAAAAAAAAATGGTTCTGGCCCATTGCTTCAAACAGACTTTCTCAAGTACCTCACGGGGCCTTGTTAGTGCAGACTTGCTCTCAGTCTTCCAAACTACACAAAGTAGAACAGGCCAGGTTCAGCTCCAACACTAAAACACTCATATGAAATCAGTATTCTGTATGAAACCTAAAGCCTTGTGACCTTCAGCAGTTAGTGCTTCTACTTTTATTGCAATGTCTGCATTGTTTTCAGTTTGGCTTCTGGAGCTCGGGGTGTTGGCTTCTCCTGTGTTGCTGGGAGAAGAGCCCACGTGTAGATGTGTGCGACCCTGACTTAGTTGCTTCGAGCCCTAGAGTCTCTGTCAGCAAAAGAAATCAAGACTCAAAATGGGGTCCACAACATTAGCTAACAAAGTGATAAAGGCTATGTTAAGTGGTTGCCACATCTTTGCTGTACACTTGTCTAATTGGCTAACCATTTGAAAAGTTAAACACACACACAAACACACAACCCAAGTTGTTATTTATTGTGTTTCATTCTACGCTCAGTGTTTGGAGGTCAAATAAAATAAATAATAATAATGGATTTATATAGCGCTTTTCAAGGCACCCAAAGCGCTTTACAATTGCATTATGCATTCACTCTCACATTCACACACTGGTGGAGGCAAGCTACAGTTGTAGCCACAGCTGCCCTGGGACAGACTGACAGAAGCAAGACTGCCATATCGCGCCATCGGCCCCTCTGGCCAACAGATGCACTTCCCAACCCCCAGTGCCACGGTCGCCCCGTGATGGGGGGAAAAAGACATGGATAGAGTTGGAATGATATCCACTGAGCTATTTTTTCACTAATAAGTAAGTTTTTATAATCAGTTTCCCTTTTATTCATTTTGAAGTGTTGCTGGGCGGTCTGAACTGTGATATTAGTTATAAATAGCACATCACGCTTTACATTATCAGTTCATCAATATTATATCAGGATCGTCTTCTAACTGTCAGGGCTGATTTAAATAGCTCTCATATCCAAATTGCTAATGACTTCTTCCTAAAGGCCTACACATGTTTTTTCACATGATAGTTTAACTAAGCTCTAAACAGGATAACTATTAAACAACAGACATATCCAAGTGAAGTTGCTGAGTGAAAAATAGCCTACGTTCTTGTTTTTGTCAGCTTCACCGCATTTATTAGATTTTTCTGTTTTGTTTGTCAGTCTTAACAAAATATATGATGAAATAATTTGCCAAATTCAGATAATTGACATCATTATAAGTATGCTTTTAATTAGAAAATGATTTTTTTTAGACCTTTTTGTGTAATTCCTCTAGGCTTAAGTTTGGCTCGTTTCCTTTTATTACGGTAATTGTTTTGGATGCTGTGAAAAACATGTGAGCTCTCATTAGTGAGTCTTATTTGAGTCTTTCCAAAATACACTTTATCTCCTTAAAAAGAAAGAACAAAAAAAAAATCACGATTCTCTGCAGAGAGCTGGCAAGCTGAATAGTTTAATAATGATAGAACATCACGATCCCTAAATTGCACACCAAACACCCAACAAAGAAAAAAGAAAATACACAATAGCCCCAGCTATGGGCCTCGATAAACTAATGTTTAATGAAACATGATTTAAAAAAATTTGACCAGAATCATTAGCTATTATTATTATTGGCTACACTGTTTTTATTTTAGAGCTTACAGTTCCTGAAAGCATGCTGTTGAATTTGAAATAGATATCCCTTCTAGTTTAACAATAAGCTAATCAGTTGAACCAAACCCAAATAATATTATCTATCCAACTATAATTGTATTTTCTTTACATTGGCAACTGTCTACTATCATCAAAATCTTTTACTATGACTATAGGGCAACATCTCTAAAGTAGAGCTAAAAGTAAGGGTTTTATAAAATGATTTTTAAAAATATGTCAAAACAATAAGAATTCACTATTTATTATAAAACTGAGTTAATATCTTTCTAATTGCCCTGTTGATTGTCTTATTAAAAGGAAAAAAAAACATCTTTTACGAGCTGGAACAACAAAACAATCCCTTTCAATATGACTGGTCCAAGTAATCAACTTTTAATGTATAAACCCATCCCCAGTATTTTTTTTTTTGTTTGTTTTTTTTGTTTTGTTTTTTCCTTTGGTGTAAGTTTGGTCTCCTGACAGGCTTTGTGTAAGTGGCTTTTTCTTTTAATTAGAAAGTAGTTTTGTTTGCATCTTTTTTTTTTTTAATCAGTAAAGGGAGACTCAACATCAGAAATTCCTGTCATTCCCTACATATGCAGAATGTACTGGTAATTCTTTCCCAGTTTCCTATTTGTTGCTGTACTACAGAATGAGACATCAATGAACAGAACACTGCGCAGAAGCAATAATGACCCCTTTGAGAGGTGAAGTTCAGGAGGGACATGTCTACAGGTTTTACGGCAGAGTTTTGTCAGAACAACAGCTGGCCACTGTTGGAATTCTGCACCTCGATGCACCAACCAGCTTCTTCACCTGGATTAGGGCTTTACTGTCCATCTGTTGGGCGTCAGCTTACATTTAAGCCCTGCCATATCACAGGTTCAAACCCAGCCAACAGTGCCAGCAGGCAGCGTAGCTTCTCAATGACACAAGGTTAACAATTTTGTTCAAATTCATCCAGGACAGTGTGAGACAGATCTTACTACCACTTGCTAAAGGTCAAAAAAACTTGCATTTAGTCATGGTGTCACTTTTAGTTTATGCTTTAATACCTGCAATGCTACTTGCAGTTAGAAAGCCAATAAGCATCTTAGAAGTGATTAAAGTGATAGCAGAAAGAGAATAAAACACTTTTGTCAACTTACACAAAAATATAAATTTGCAAATTATACAAAGAAAATATGACTGGAATTACTTATGCTTGATACCACTAATAGGCATCATATGAAATTGTAAACACTGGGGACAAGAGTGTGAGGGCATGTTAAAGAAGAGTAAATAGGTGGTGAAGTAAGATTCCAGTCCTTGGTCTGGCCATTAAGGATTAGACGGGCAGCTGACTAAGCGGTTTGCAGAGGAATGGGCTTTAAAGGCTTTTAACACTTTGTGCTACAGATAAGGTCAGCATCATCTTACGGATTTCCAGGAAGCTTAAAGGTATTTAACAATGGTATTTAACAAGGCTCAGAAGTGATATCTTCTGACAGGTAAACTAAAATGTGACTCGGATTACTCTGTGATGATTAGGACTTAATGACACTGATACATGCATATTCTCGAATGTGCTAATTGTTAAAAAAGGAATGATAAGATATGGAAAAGAAAATAATTTCTAGCTTGCTACAGTGCAGATGTTAAAGTTTAACGTGAACCTTTTTTTACATGAACTGGCTGAATGTTTCGGTTACTGTGTTATGATTGTAGTGCTGTACTGTTAGCTTCAGTGTGTCGAGAATCTGAAGACCATCTTTCCTTCATCTACCTGCTCTTTCTTGGGTTTTGAAAATTATTTTAAAATTGGGCTCTATATCAAAACCATAAAATGTCATATTAAACTTTACTTAATTATAGCGACTTGGACCGTGTTTTAATGCTACACTGAACTGCCTACACCTACTCCATTGTAACAGGGCACCATCTACTTTACGTATGAAGCAACATCTTCAGCATCCCAGCGGATCCTGGCATAAAGGCATTAATCTCTCTATTCATTGATCTAGTTATTACTGGTCTTGGACCAGTGAGTCCTCATTTATTGAGCCCCACTGTCTTATTTCTCTTACATATTCATTCTTTTGAGCAGCACACCCCCTCTCACTTCACCTCAATTAATGTAATTCTGTGGGAGCTCACTGGAGTGCTGATTCGAATGAAGAACACATTCAGAATACATGCCTGTGAGGGGATGATAACACCAGATCATTAACAAAACAGAGCTGCAAATGTTTACCCATGGATAGCATTCTTCATCTTAATGTGTCCATATCTTTTCATGTTTCATTGCATATTTGCTGCTGAAGCCGTGTGCTATAAATTGTAAATTGTGCTGCAAATGACTTAGATGCATCTAAGTCATAAAAATGCAATTTCATCAAAAACTTTACTTAAATATTCAAATTTCTTATTAATATTGCCCAATCACGTGCACTGTTGGGATGTATAGAAGAGTGCAGGGACTTGTTCGGAAGCCTTACTGCAATCCACAACCTGCTGAAGTTGTAGTCAAGGAGCTTTACCAACAGGGGATTATACTTTGAATATTTCTATGATTGTGTTAACGTGTCAGTGGCATTAGGGCTGGGCATAATAGCATCTCATTGAGTGATAGCCAATATGTGATATATCCCCACAATGTAGGCCAACAGATAGAGTCTGAGCCTGTCATGAGGCCTTTTTTTTTTTTCACTTTTCATAGACTTCTTGCGATGTCCTATGACACACTATGTCACTCACAGGCCACTTACTTAATCAGTGTACATTAAGGAACAAGAAATATTAAGTATATCCAGAGGCAGCATGAAGCACAGCAGGTTCCGGTGCAGGTCTCTGAATTCAGACAAATTCTCAACTGTTTCTGGCATCACTTGATTACAGATGGTATCATCAAATCCCCAATCTGAACTTTGACCTCAGAGCGAATAAAATGAAATTGAGCAAAGTAAATCTAACCCATTTTTTCATGATTCTACTGTCCAGTTGACTATGGGCTCACTGGGGTAAAAATTATCAGTGGCTGGTGGCCACAATAGTAGTAACAGGTTACCCCATAATTAACTGTCAAGCTGGATATCACTGATTTTTTCTTTCTACACTATCAATCTGTCAAATGTATTGTGGTCCACTGAATCTGCTGAAATATAAAGGTGCATTATCCATCTTCACAGACCTCCTGGGCATCTGGAAGAACAATCACATAACCACTCAGAAATTGACTTTTTTCTTTTTTGGTGGCTTTTGTGTGCCTCACAGAGAGACAGAAAGATTGGGATACAGAGACGGGGAATGACACGCAATACAGAGACCAGGATGGGTTAATGTAGTGAGAACTTAGCCTTGGCATCTGAGTCGCATGCTATACCAGATGAGGTGCTGGGGATCCTAAAGACTAATTTAGAAGAAGAGATAAAACTGCATACCACTGGGAATATTCACTGTATTGTGACAACAGTGATCACACATTGACAGGCATTTCCCAGGGACATGTCTAAAGAGGAGTGCAAATTATATGTGAAAAAAAAATTTTCAGCCTGTTTTTTCTTTACATTTTTTACCTCTTATTTTCATCCAACTCCTTGTGTGGTAATATAGTTCAAAATTGTTGTAGCATTAATGCTGATCACATGCTCTTTTTTTGTTTGTTTGTAAATGGGTGTTCTGCTATGACACAAATGGATCATTTCATTGCTGTTAGAAAGGATAGACTCACGCTAACCAGTGGAATCAAATCAAACAGGTTTTGTTTCCTGTCTTGTACATATGTATCTCTCCATTTCTAATTCACTGATGGTCTATATTTTAACTGTGAGCAACTGTCATCCATAGCACATACGTCATAGTTGCCACCATTTTTATCTTTGATTGTATCATTTTGTTACTGTTGCTCCACCCTCACACAGCAAACCCTCACACAGCAAATTTACATTTTAAGTAATAGGAAGAAAAAGACTTCAAAATACCACACTAAACCACGGATGTGCTCAGAAAAAGTTGTTACAACACAGCATGACTTGGATTACAGAAATATGTTGTTAATTCCACTAGACACGTCTCTTTGCTTTATGTCACGGAGACAGCATTGACTGATTGATTATTTGTCAGGTTTAGTGTAGATATGTTCAGGACTCCACAGCGTACACCAAGAGGGTATACAGTAGTGAAAGATGTATGTAGATTACTAGAATGATTTTGCCTTTGATTTTCTTCCTTGGATCAGTATTTTTATTCATATAACAAGGTCTCATGGACGACTGTGTATTTACAGGAGCTGCTCGGATTTAAAATACCTTTTGAAACTCTGCACTGGCAAGTTCAAGATGCAGAATTTATAATTGCATGCACATACCTTATTCCTTGTAACCTCTATTCATCTTTAGTCTGTTCATGAATATTGCAGCAGGACACACTCTCTCTACTCTTCTCTGTTCTGTTAGCATTTGTGTCGCATCAGAATGTTGTCCTTTTAGCACATGCAGTTGTTGAACTTGCCAACTGCCAGAAAATGCACATAATAACCAAAGAGAATTGTTCTGAGAGCTATTAATTCAGACTCCTGTTCTGAACATCTCCCACATATAATGTAAAATAGTAGAATTTTATCATTAAACTGCATGATGACAAATCAACTCATTGCTCAAGACTGTTAAAACTATTGTTTTAGCTCATATGTTTCAGTTTTTCACAATTTGCACTGTATTTGTCTTTTAACTGAACAGATCATCATGAACATTTTGCTATGTATCTGCGTCTCTCTAGGTAACCGATAAGATGGTGGGCAGGGAAGCGACTGGGCACAGCTACCTGGTGGCTTTCTGGCAGCCTATTCTGATTCTGATGCTGAGCACCGTTCTGTCTGGATCCACAACAGGCTGTCCATCCCGGTGTGATTGCAATGTTCAAGAGCGATCGGTGATGTGCCACCGCAAGAGACTCATAACAGTTCCTGAAGGCATTCCTGCAGAAACAAGACTGCTGGACCTCAGCAAGAACCGTATCAGAACCATTAACCCAGATGAGTTTGCCAACTGTCCCAACCTTGAACACCTGGAACTGAGTGAAAACACAATCTCCACTATTGAGCCTGGAGCATTCAACAACCTTTATGGCTTGCGAATATTGGGGCTACGTAGCAACAAGCTAAAGCTCATCCAGCTCGGTGTGTTCACAGGTCTGAGCAATCTTACACAGCTGGACATAAGTGAGAACAAGATTGTCATCCTGTTGGACTACATGTTCCAGGATTTGTATAACCTCCGCTCTTTAGAAGTGGGTGATAATGATCTGGTTTTCATCTCCCATCGAGCTTTTCATGGCCTAAGTAGTCTTGAGCACCTGAGTCTTGAGAAGTGCAACTTGTCTTCTGTGCCAACAGAGGCTTTTACCCACCTCCACAGTTTAATCACTCTCAGGCTGCGTCACCTCAATATCAATGTCATACGGGATTATTCTTTTAAACGGCTCTATCGGTTAAAAATATTGGAAATAGCAAATTGGCCATATTTGGATACGATGACCCCAAATTGCTTGTATGGATTAAATCTCACCTACCTGACGATTGCAAATGCCAACCTGACCACAATTCCTTATGTAGCCTTGCAGCACTTGGTTTATTTGCGCTTCCTCAATCTTTCATACAACCCTATCCATACCATTGAAGGAAATAAGCTCCATGATCTGCTGCGTCTGCAGGAATTTCACCTTGTGGGAGGCAGACTGGCAATGATTGAACCCTACTCTTTCCGAGGTCTAAACTACCTGAAAATACTAAATGTGTCTGGGAACTCGCTTAGTACTTTAGAGGAGTCTGCTTTCCATTCAGTTGGCAACCTGGAAACCCTGGCATTGTATGATAATCCCTTGGCCTGTGACTGTCGACTATTGTGGGTTTTCCGCCGGCGCTGGAGACTGAACTTCAACAGGCAGCAGCCCACCTGTGCCTCCCCTGAGTTCGTCCAAGGCAAAGAGTTCAAAGACTTCCCAGATGTTCTGCAGCCAAACTACTTCACGTGTCGCAAGTCTAGGATTAGGGATCGCAAACCTCAGCAAAAATTTGTTGACGAGGGAGCCATTGTTCATTTTGCTTGCCAAGCAGATGGGGATCCCGCTCCAGTGATAATGTGGCGATCTCCACAGAAAAAGTTTATCACCACCAAGATGATTGGAAGGCTGTCTGTGTTGCCAGATGGTACTCTCGAAGTGCGCTATGCCCAGATTCAAGACAACGGTACATATGTGTGTATAGCTAGCAACGCAGGTGGAAATGACACCTCTCTTGCACACCTTCATATTCATAGCTATTCGCCTGACTGGCCACACCAGCCCAACAAAACATTTGCTTTCATATCCAACCAGCCGACAGAAACTGGAGCTAATGATACAAGAGTCAATGCCCCTTTCCCATTCGACATAAAGACATTGATTATTGCAACTACAATGGGATTCATCTCATTTCTTGGTGTCGTCCTCTTTTGCCTGGTACTGCTGTTCCTCTGGAGCAGAGGTAAAGGCAACACTAAACACAACATTGAGATTGAGTATGTGCCACGGAAATCAGACGCTGGCATGAGCAGCACCACAGTGGATGCTCCTCGCAAATTTAACATGAAAATGATCTAACAGAGCTGTGGAATTTATTAATTTTGAACTTTAAAATAAGACAAATGGTAAAGAAGACATTTCCTTTCCTCTCTTACAAACCTGTGGATCCTGGTCTGTTAACATAGAGTAAAATGTTCTTTCTCCTGACTGATGGACAAGGAATGAAACCACACCCAGTGTTACATGGCATCTGTGGTTTCCACAAGGCCTGTGGGGGCATTAATTGAAAATCAGATTTGTCATAGGCAGTTCTTATTCCTGTGGATTTCTAATGAGATAACTATATCACAAAAATAAAAATAAAACATTTTAAAAGCTAGAATGCGAGGGGCAGATCATATTTTGGCCGTCTCTGTTTTTTGTGCGTATTTTTTTTATTTCGTGTTTGCTTTATTCTGAAGTTAGGTGTTCTCTTATGAATGATATTTGTATGGGTTGTTGAGCACCTTAAACACTGGCCAATTCAAGTACATCTTCATCACTGTATATCATTGTGAATACTCCTGTGCCTCCTTTTTTTCTTTTCCATGGTTTTTCTGTGATTCAGGAAATTTATTGTGTCATATTATGAAAAAAACACAGCAAATTCTTCGAGAGACAAAACTGTTACTAACATCTGTAAAATGTTATCTTAATTTCACAGCACCCAATTCATAACCAAGAAAAAACAATTAACAGTCTGTAAAATCAGATTATAACCCTGTTAACGCAATGATGATTACAGCAGTAATTTGGTGCAAATTTTTGGCAATCGGTCCATTTTTACCGATCTAAAAAATCAGCTAAAAAACAGCCAAAAGGTATATAAGAAAAATTGCATTTTTACACCGACAATATTCACATAAATAATTAATGCAAAAAAATGCATAAAATCATGTTAAATGTGAGTATTAAACATTTTTACATAATGGTTTGAAGTGAGTACTTAGCACCAGTGCCACTCAGTCCATTTTCAGATGTTACCCAGACAGTGCTCACAGATAGATTAAGGACCTGACACAAAAAGGAAATGAGAAAAGTGTTTGAAACCATGCTCTGTTCTCACAATAGATGCACCTATCCACAGCAGTTTTGCCATCCAAAAGAATGGTTGACTCTGGCACTTAAGTACTTACTCCTAAGCTTTTAAATAGCATTTCAAAAAAACTTATGTAATAGTATTAGTTTGTGCTCAACATGATTAGATGGAATAAAACTTGCGGTGCTCACGCTTTGGATATGATGTGCTCCTCAAGCTGTAAGAACATTTCTGTCATTTCTTTCTTGATTTTTTTTTTAAATTTAATGAAATTAATGCTTTATTCATGACAATACTGCCTCCCCCAGCAAAGCCATGGAAAAATTACCTTCCAGAATCATTTATATGTTCGTTTTTTCCTAGAAATGTGCATTTATTTGTCAGGGGGAAAAACTGCAGCATATTATGCTCCCACTTGGTTCTGCAAATAAAATCAAAAGTTACCTTTTCAAGTACACACTGTTGTACAGCCGGGCTTTGAAAACATGTGAGGATAAAGGCCAAGTTATCTATGATGGATGACATTGCATATTACATCACAGTAATGGCTGGAAGTAAGAACTGAATATGCAGATGGTTGAAGTGACACAGATGGTTTCACCCATGGAGCAATCTGAAGCAGCTTTGGTGTAATCCGTTTTGCATAAAGGAGAAAAAAACAAAACAAAACAAAAACAAAAAAAAACGCTGGATATGGCTCATGGTTCTCCCTCTTGCTGATTATGAATGCTCTCTTTGTTCAAAGTGTGGCAACTGTACCTAGCCTTTTTTTTTTTTCCTTCCTAAGTGGTTTGGGAAGTTCTGATTTTGGTATATGTTATTCCTTTTTTTGATTTTGACCATGGACTATACTGACCATGTAGTCCAAGCCAACTTTTTACAAAAAAATATATATACTAAAAAAGAAATCTATGGAAAATACATTCAAATTGTTCTGTGCAATAAAGGTAATATGCAGATTTTTTTTTTAATTAACAAAATTTTGTTGATGTTGAATTGTTGAGAATATGGTATGTTGTATTAAACAATCTATGGACTTTTGTAAAAAAAAAAAAGTGATGCTTTTATCTTGGTTTTAAAGTTTCAATTGTTTTTTCTTATAGAAATAATATATATGTCATAGCTATGTATCGGTAGATTCAGCTCAGATATATGTACTGATGACTTTTCAGGTGCTGAAGCTCCTCATCACTTATGTAAAATTGCCACAATTTCCATTAATTATTTCATTTACAAGCTACCAGATTCTTTTTTTTTTTTTTCATTTTTTAATTTAGCATAATTTTCTAAACTTCTGTTTACCAAGTATATGTGTATCAGTGGCCAAATGAGGAACTTAATGTTTGATTTTTTTCAATTGAATAGCTCATTACATGATGATTCAGACTGAAGGGAAATTTAATATCATATATTTCAGTGCTAATTACTTGTTTACAGGGAAAATTGTAGTCCAATTGTTCATTTGCCTAGCTTCTAAACATTTATTAACCACCATTAGTAAAGGTTCACTGGCACTGTGTTGCATATTGGAAATATTTTTAATTTACTCTGCACAATTGTAATTTTAAAAGAGACAAAGTCATCAGCTAGGGAACTTCGAAATATAACCAAATACTGGCTGTTTCACTTCGAGTAACACTATTATTCTGTGATATGTCTTAGAAAAACAGTAGCAAATTAGGTTGCCCTTTGACGATTATGGGAAATGACCAAGGATACGACTAGGACAGCCTGGTTTCATAAAATACTTCTGTCCTTCAGTGAGTTTGAATCTCTGTCCCATTCCCTTTTATTCCATATCTTTGCTGCCTTTTAGGACTCCGTGGGGACTTTTGACATTCTTTTTTTCCTCAAGCTGTATCAAAGCATGCTCATTTATCTTCTGACTCAAAAACAGACAGGCAGAATAGAAGAGGAAAGAAGCTATTCTTGAGGCCCAAGAGCTCCAGGGAGTAATGGAGACATCCATTGTTTTCATTCCTCAGATATTAGATCTGTGCTTAAAATTCTAGGTCAGGAACAGGCTGATGGATTCTGACACCATGCGACAAGTTGTCTTTCCTCAACTGAGCATGAAAATATAGACACACCTCTGGGTCTTCCTTGCACTCATCCAAATCCACGCTCTTAACAACATCTGGGAAACACAGCATGTAAGCAAACAAAAGTGGGAATTTGCTGTTGGCTGCACTTCTATCAGAAAGTAGAAGCTTCAGATGCCTAAAATAAAAAGCAAGTCATTTGAGATTTTTATGTTGATGTGGAATCTAAACTCATGGCAGGTCGCTGTCTCTCATATTCATATCAAAGGATGAAAACATCTCTTATTATATGTGTTTCTATATTATACCTATTTCTGAATCTATTTCAGTCACTCTCAGTCAAACCATACACAGTCCTGATTAAAATCGATTCTAAATCCTATATGTGATATTTCATAAAATATTCCAATTCAATAATTAACAAAGTACACATGGGACAACCACTGTACTTTTAATTTGATTTAAAATGGAAAAAGGTTACATCTTAAAATGTATTTAAATCAAATTAAATTAATAATGAATAAACTGAATAATAATTTTAAGGACGACGTACCCAACAGTGTTACAAATGTTATATTGTAGTAATAAGTCTCTTGAACCCTCTAATCATTTAAACATATGCTTAAAATATACACAGTTTTTTTACATTGAGTGAAAGTATAGTATGTGAAATAACCAGGCTTAAAATAAAACACTACCATAACTTGAGGCAAAGCTAGCAAAACAGAGTTAAAGCTAGCAAAACAGTAAATAGATCTTCGTTGGTTATCCGTTGGTTAACAGCATTGACAAATAGCACCATTTTCAAACATATGAATGAATTGAAGAACTGAAATATATTACTTCTTCTGTAGTCATCATCAAAGTGTTCCCTATTAGCTAACTGTCCCTAGAAATGGAGGAACTTTATAGGACCATTCTTTTAGCAAAGAAGTAAAACACTATGAAAAAATGTCACTGCATAAACAACTATATTATTGGCAAATAATATAGGTCCGCGCCTCTAATTAAATCGATTTTAAAAAGCTCAGAAGCAAAGGCCAACATTTTGATTTAGAAAAAAAAAAGTATGAATATATTTCTAAAAGTCTTGAACACTGTGTGACATGGGCAACTCTATATATCTACAGATTAAAAGCATTAATGAAAAATGAAGGTGGTGACTCTGGAAAATAGAAAGTTTTGTATTTTTTCATGCGTTTATTTATTTATTTAATTTATTTCAGTTAACCACGTCATTTTTCATAGATACTAATTTTAGAGAACTGGTAGTGTCTCAGTCTGTTTAACGTACTTTTTTTAAATTAAAGCTGACATCCAGTCTTCATCATTGGGGCTTTCTTTGCTAAGGTGCTAAAGCAGCTATTACGACCTTTTTCACACTGCAGCCTCCTCTAGATTTCACAGCTTGGCCACGGTTGGTTATCAGGAAAAACGTATCAATGATGATAAATCACAAAGGTATGTTTATTTGCTAATGCTAGCTCTAATTTTTGGAATATGTTCTTTAAATGAAAACATATTTTTAGAGGGTCTACAATTTTACCTTATAAGGTGCCTTTACTCAGAAGACCTGAATGCTTCAGGAACATATATGATTTTTATATTTAATCCTGTATAATGTACATAGAAAAAAGTGTACGAAGTTGAGAAAGTAGAAACTGCATTTACAAATGAAATGGCACAGGTTCTCAGAATAACCCTTAAGAGGCTCAGGGTCATGTGTAAAACTTGCCTCCAGATGGGGCAAGTTTTACACCAGATGGGGATAGGGATTGACTCTTCGGTCCCTTTCTGCACTCAAGTGTCGAAGACATATGTCCATGGATCTTATAGTTATGGACAGTCTGTGGTGAGCGCAGAAGTCCAATTACAAAACTCCACTCGGGCTCATATTCTGTTCAGCCCCTTCATGATCCTCCAGTTTCACTGTCATTGAAATTTTCCAGCAGGATAAAGGAGTCTCCTGCTGAGAGCAAAATTCAGTTTTCCAACCAGTGACTCCAAGAAGGCTCAAAGAAGGTACGCTGAGCTGTCAGTCAATGCACAAGTGCAAACTCCAGAGTGGAAAAGAGTCCAGGCCTTAACCAGGAAAATGGTTCCAGAACCCAGGTGTCCCTCAGCTTCATGTGCAGTTTTCTTCCCCACCAGAGCCATGCTATTCTGTTGAATGATCATAGTTGAATCAGTTGAATCATCATAATAATGATTATTTAATAGGCATCGCCAGCAATCTTTTTTTTTTTTGCCAGATAAAGGTTTGTACTTTTAATGTGAACATGAAGTCTATACATAGGTATTTGAAAAGAACCAAGGCCAACCATTTCCTGGCTCTTCTAAGGGAACAAGGTAAGAGTCTCTTGTCTCATTTTAATGGAATTCTGTCAAAGCAGAAATGTCCTTTTTCAGCAATATATGGATTCCAGTATATGTAATATATGGTGACTTTTTTCCTTATAATTTCCAGAATTGTTTCGAAATTAGACATGAAAGCTTTTATAAGTGCAAATACAGAGTGGTAGATAAAATTAGAAAGAGAGTACTACAGAAAGCAGAGAATCTAGCAAAAAACAAAGAGGCAGCTTAAGTCCCATAACATTTTCTCTGAATATCCTCAGTAATTATAAGATGATCATCGTAAAAAGTGTGTTCCAAGTGGAGGCCTGTCTATTTATACTTCTAACAAAATATTAAGAATTTTCATATTTGTTTAATATGCCTTTAGTTGAATAGTGGGTGAGTCTTTGATCCTTCTGAGTTCAGGGGTTTATGTGTGGTGCGGCTCCCATGAGGAGACTTAGCTGTTGCTTTGATGTTTAGTAGAGTTCTGCATAGTCATAGTAAACACCACCCTGAGCCCTGCTATGTTAAAAACACTGGCTCCCCCCCACCCCACCCCCCAAACACACATACATACACACACACTTCCCACTGCGTTCTTTAAAAGGCTGCTTTGCTATTGTTTTACTGTTGTGGCCAGCTTGTGGCTATGAAACATGGACAAAGATGGCATCCAAAAAGTGCAATCTGTTGAGGCCCATTTTGGCCTGGACCATATGCCACAACCCACATCTCTGTAGGCGACTCAATCTAGCCTTCTTATTTATTTAACAACCCCATGAAAGAGTCATGAGTTCCCAGTTCAAAGAAATGTGACAGCAAAAAGACTGCATCTGTCTGCCATTAAAACCAGGTCTTTGGCAACCTGCTAAAATAAACCCAATGAAAGGAAATTTCTCTACTGAGCCTATCATTTGTCCTCACTTTATGGGGCAGCTGATTGTTTATAGGCAAATGCATTACCACAGTGATTTGGGCAATTATTATGCAGGTAAATAGGTAAGACGGTAAGGGGCCAATCCATCCTATAATTGTGTTCCATTTCCAATTCCCCTGCACAAGTCCTGAATATGCCGCTGTGAAATAATTGAGATCTCAGCTGCTGTTTCACCTTGAAGTGGGTAGCTATTCTGCAAATAATTTGGCTTCTGCCTACTTGCCTCAAGGACAGCAGGTTGCAGAAATTTGATGGGGTAGCTGAGGCAGGTGCTGTTGTGAGATAGACAATGTGATCTGATGAAACAGCATAGCCAGGCTGCTACTCCCATTTGTCAGCATTGTTTCAAGATATCTGCAGGTGAGTGCGGGTTTCATCTTTCATTATTTTCTCCATCTGTTTTCTGATATTGTGTTTTTGCCTGTCTGTAGTTTTTCAGAGGCCCTGCTATATGTTATTTCATTCATGTTGAAGGTTCAACATTTTGAACATAAGGACCACAAGAAAGATTTGTAGGAGGAGTGAAATAAAATAAATATGAGATATTTGGTAGGTCTTGTATAATCATATGGAACTGGCAATACATCTACTGGTCTTAAAGCTTTTAAGAGGCAGATTACAAGAATACTGGTGGGAAATTATGGTGTTTAATTCAAAATATGTTTACCTTTATCTCCAAAATATAGTATGTTTTCATCCCTATAGTTCAGCTCAGAGTCCATTTTTGTTACCTCAGGCATTATAGTGTATTATAGTTTTAGGCATAAAATGATAATGACCTGTAGGCTAATATAAACATGTCGAATCAAAGGGGTGAGCCTTTCAGGGGCGATCGTGGCTCAAGAGTTGGGAGTTCGCCTTGTAATCGGAAGGTTGCCGGTTCGAGCCCCGGCTTGGACAGTCTCGGTCGTTGTGTCCTTGGGCAAGACACTTCACCCGTTGCCTACTGGTGGTGGTCAGAGGGCCCGGTGGCGCCAGTGTCCGGCAGCCTCGCCTCTGTCAGTGCGCCCCAGGGTGGCTGTGGCTGCATTGTAGCTTGCCATCACCAGTGTGTGAATGTGTGTGTGAATGGGTGGATGACAGGTTGTGTAAAGCGCTTTGGGGTCCTTAGGGACTAGAAAAAAGCGCTATACAAATACAGGCCATTTACCATTTATATTTTGACTTGAATTTGAAGCTTAATTAACAACAAATTAATTTCATTGAACTATAAATCAATGAGTTTGTATATGAAAGTCCTGTTTAAGAAATGATAATAATAATAATTGTAATTTATTTAAAGCAGACTAAAACAGCATTATGTATGCATTCTATAGCTAACTGTTCTTTCAGTCTCTTTAGCATTTAGTTAATCAGCTAATGTTATTGACTGACTTTCACTTGTTCACTAACTAATGTTCCCATATGTAGTGCAATCCCAGAGAAGACAGGAAGAACAACAATTAACAAAGTACATCTTGGTGATGTTCCAAGTATCTTGCCTTTGCTCAAGGAACCAGGATCCAGGTTCTGAACAAGTTCAAATTTTTTAGATAGTTTGGAACTGTCATCTACAATATGAAGCTGCTAGCACTTGGAAGCTCATTGGGGCATATCAAACATTTAAAATTTTAATAGACAGACTGATTTGTATATTACAGTTCTGAGCCAAACAGTTCATGAACACTTGATAGAAGTGCATGAAATGCACGTGGCTTGTGTTCTACAAACAAACAATTCCCTCAGCACAGCTGTTCCCACTCAGTGGCATGCTTTGCAAATGCCTCATATTCAACTATGAATTAAAATAATGATGGGTTGTGTTCAAAATTGTGTCATCATTATGATAAAGTGTGCTCCCTGTATTAGAGGTGCATATAGGCATCGATGTAGAAAGGAAAGGACTCCATATACATTGATGTTAATTACAGGTCATTCTCAAATGAGCTGATCTATTCAGAATCACTTATTTTTGACAGCGGTATTATTATTACATGGAGTGTGCATTATCAAATAAAGCAATTTCCTAGAACAGTTACTAATTATCTCCAGAGGTAATAACTGTATGACAGGGTAACTTTAAAAGGCCAATTCATATCTTAAAATTCTCATAGAGAAATGTTCAGGCGTACTTGACAATACAAAGGGAGCTGTGATCAATCCAGTTGTTCTCTATGACCCAAATCCCTCAGAGAAAAAAGGGTGGATAACACAAACAAGTTGAATGTCTCAGCAATGACTTTCTCTCTTTGCAAAGCCCTGGGGATGATCAATACAACAATGGCAAGGCACCACACAGCTGCAAAGATATTACAAATCTAAGCTGTTTTGGCTTTTTTAGCAGTCTCACTGCAGGAGTGCACAAAAGAATTTTCTCTTATTCAGTGGGACAGAATTGCCCAGCTTTGCTCAGCTTTCAATTATTTAAAAGGGGTGACAAGGAAGAAGATGAGGGTGAGAAAATCCTGTTTCTCTCAAATTACACCATAGAGGAAACCTCCAGAGATGCCTCAGTTGTCTTATAAAATAATACAGAGTTCTCTGAAATATTTTTCTTTGTCTTTTTTATGGCTTTCAGTCATTATATGACTATGAAACTGAATTATTATTAGTAATAGTAGTAGTAGAAGTGGCAGTAGTAATATTGTTATCAAAACCATACCAATTTCACCCTTATTGAAGGTATATGAGTTATCATATGTTAAAACAAAGCAGAGCCTCTGTCAGTGCCTAGGTTTTATATATCAGGACAGAATAAATAGCTAGTCCTTACCTCAAACAAACAAAAATATATGACATATTCCATAAATAAAAGTTAGCCAAAAATGCAGAAGCACTGTGTGAAAAAAGAAATAGACCTCAGTAGCTTGCAGAACCATTTATAGCAAGACAAACTTAAAGTAGTCATTTTATGGACGTCTCTCACATCACTAGAGGAATTTTGGCCCACTCTTTTTTTACAATGTTGTTTCACTTTATTGAGGTTTGTGGTTTGCGGACATTTGCTAATCAACAGCTTTCTTCAGGTCCCGCCACAGCATTTTAATCAGGTTGAGATTTGGACTTTGTAGATTCACATTTTTCAGCTCCTTAAAGTACTTCTTCCATCTTCTCACCACACTCTCATCACTTGTCAGCACATTTCCATCTCTACTCTTAACCACTCTAACCTACTGCACATCCTTTCCAGCTCGATCTCTCAGCGCGGTTAATCAATACAAGTCCTTTTCTCCTTCCTTAATGTGCAATCACATTTGCAACTTACTGTAAGCCTTTTCCTTTACTTTTGCCATGTCTCTGTTTGTTATACATGCAATCCCTCAGTAGTCTGTCTACTTTCTTCATTTCCCTGACTATCCCTTTTTATACTTTATATAGATAATACATAATGTCAAAACACATTAAGTACAAAAAGGTTACAACTCTGCACCAAAGATGTTCATTTGTATTACAGACAGTACTTCCTTCTAAGGAAACACAAAATCATCTCTGGCAGGTTGGTTCTGCAAGTTGGACAAGCACAATGCAAATCTCTCTGTGGCGCGTCGCCTTCATTCACAGAGTGAATTGCTGCTTTTTTTCTATTTCACATAATTGATTCTCTGCAGAGTTTGCATCTTTAAAAAGGACAATATTAGTAAGCTGCACTCACATTTAGGTCCTTTTTTTGTTAAAATTTAATAGGTTCATGTATCATGCACACAAAATTGTGGATCGGATATGAAGTTTTCTCACATTTGAACAAAGATGCATATTTTTTTTTTATTCATTCTCCCTTTGTTCACAGATGAGCTTTGTGGCTCTTGATTTAGTGGTTTCACTGACTTGATCTGTGCTGTGATCTGCCTACAGATGGTAATCTAGCGGTCATCCTTGGAATAATTTCTGTCTCAAGAAACTTTTGTTTAAGCGTGGACCACGTTATAAATGACATGAGGTTCAAGGAACCACCTAGTATTATCACCTGAAATTACAGACTACATGATTACATAAAGTCTTGTCACACAATACACTATATATAAGAAAGGCCTCCCGTCATGTCATATTTTTTCCTTTTTGCTGATATAAAGAGAAAGATCATGTAGCACTTACGTGGAGTTATACACAGTACCAATGGATAATAACCAAGGTAATGAGAATTTTGGGCTAGTATCAGAAGATTAAGAACGACTCTTAGAGCTCTGGTACATGATTGGCAGAGAAACCAGACAAACACAGTTGTGTGGCTTAAAAGTACTTTAGTGATGTTGTAACCAACACTGAATTACAACAGGTTTTAACAGAACTTCAAGTATAATTTTTTTTCCCCAAAGTAGCAAAAAAAAAAAAAAAATTGAATAAAAATAAAAATGTGCCCCGGCTCGGACAGTCTCAGTCGTTGTGTCCTTGGGCAAGACACTTCACCTACCGCCTACTGGTGTTGGCCAGAAGGGCCGATGGCGCGATATGGCAGCCTCGCTTCTGTCAGTCTGCCCCAGGGCAGCTGTGGCTACAACTGTAGCTTGCCTCCACCAGTGTGTGAGCTCGAGAGGATGTGGAGGGTGAAGGTAACGGTGGTCCCCGTGGTAACCGGAGCACTAGGTGCGGTTTCAATAACATGTAAACAAAAGGACTCAGTCTACAGATAGGAGTATTACAATAGATGTGCTTAATCCAGCTTGTACCATAGGCCTATTAGTAGAAGTGGAAATATACTAAAAATTACCTCCAAGTGTTCAATACTGAGTATATGACATTATAATGACATTAGAACAGTATCAGGAAGCAACATATAGTCTGCTTACAATTACCATAAAACTTATTTTCAGCTGCTTTAAACATATACAGCTTTCACAGGTTAATGACTTGGTTAACGATATAACTAGCATAACAACAGTGCGTTTTAGAGACACCCCACAACTTCCCTTTGGCTCACCTGCACAAGTGCCAAGGTAGGTCTCCCCTGCAGAATTGGTTTTCCCTGTCGGGAGCACGCGCAGGATTCTCCAAATCACAGACAAACAGTATCCCACATTCTTGACTTTTAGTTCACAAACACTTGTAATAAATAACTACTCCTGACATCTTGGAGATGTTAGCTCTTTATACAGTAACGTTACAGTGGGATACATATAATATCAGGCTGATATTTTGTACATTTTTCTTGTAAAACAAAGGGGGGCCCAGCAAAAAAAGTTTGGGAACGACTGGCTTAAATGATGTGAGCATCCTGAACTGGAAGTTTAAGCGAAACAAATTCAGCCTGGAGACAGTAGATCTGAATATCTACCTGCTAACTGCTTATCTTAGACTTAGCAGTCTGGAACAATGGAGCCAGCCATTAACGAAGACACTCTTTCCTAATCCCATATTGCTTGTTCTGGCAGGATCTGTGACCTATGCCACCACAGAGACCAAATGGCCCTGGGATGAATTTACCAGAAAACATGTTTCTTGACACATTAAAGAGCAACTCAAGACACTGGGTGCTGTAGGATTTCTGAAACCAAGAAAGCATTATTAACTGAGAGCTTGAAGGTACAATGAAACACAGGCTGGTACTACTGAAACAGGAGCAGACTGAGATATAGTTTTTAAAAAAAGTAACCAACACTATAGTTAGTACTATAGAGATTGAAAATGTGACGTCACTCAGGGGTAAAACCGCAAAGAATCCTGGGAACTCGTGGCAAGAGGTACTAGCGCACGCAGGCTTTCAATTGAAATCAGTTATACAGCGATAAAAAGAAACACAAAAACTGGCAAGAAGCTGTTGTATTATTAACTGCAATAGCCGGTCGCATGACAGCCACGGGAAGCCGACGGGTAAAGAGATCGGTTGTTTTCGGATTACGTCGTTGAAGAGAAATTGTTCGAGCCATGTTTCCGAAGTAACAAAGACGCGACTGGATTGCAGCCATTCAAAGACAAAATATAACGTCCCAGAACACTCCAGCTCACAGGTTAGTCTGCTCCAAGCATTTCCACAAAGGTCAGTCTGCTGTTGTAGTTAATGCGTCATTTTTCTTAACATAATTGGTGATATAGGTTACAAGCAAGTCTGGCGCTGAGCAGAAATTGTCGCGCTATGCTCCTTTATTTATTGTGCATAAATAGTGAATTGTCCTGACACAATATTGCGTTTCGCTTCTGTTATTATGGTACATTGACAAAAACATATACTTTTATTCACAGGATAAAACAGTTGTTTTGTATCACTAATTGCCCAGTACGATTACAGCATACAATATTGTTGTCACTGCTACATTTCTGTGACGCTACCAGAAATTATTTCCACTACTAATTAATTACCGTTGAGCTCAAAGGTCCTATTAATAAACGGTTAACGAATGTGTATTTATGAAGACGATTTGTGAGACTGGTAAACTTATGATATGTACGATGGTCTTTACTTTCTACACGGTGCATTTCAAGGTCCTGTACCCATCCATCGGTAAACTGTACCTGGGCTTGTTGCAGTGACCTGAAGTTACTAAACTTCACGAGTGTATGCACTCACTCCAAGAACCGTATGATTATAAATATGAGCGTGGTGAAAGTTGGGCAGCACACTAACGTATTTTGTTCCTCTGTGTGCTTGTAAGGGTCTGACCCTTTCACTGGTTTGATTTTTTTCCTCGTATCTTTTCTTTGAATTTTCATCAAGTCTGTCTTTGTACGGACCGGCATTGTTCTCCTTCGTTTTGTACATACCTTTTTGTGCGGCAAAGAAAAAGCAAGAATTTATTGGAACCGAAGAATGAACGTTTTGCGGTGCTGCAAATGCTTGCATTTGATGCAGGTACTTGGATTGTTTTGCCACGAGTTACCGGCATGCAATGCGCGAAAGTCACGTGGTCTGTCAATCTCTATTGGTGCATGCAAGATATTTGTGATTACAAAGACAGAGATGCTTCATGACAGTCGCAGAGTCACAAATACAGTTAAGGAAAAAATCTAATCAAATCAGGATATATCTAAAAACACGTCCATCCCTCAGGGTGTGAATGGTTATTATACAGGTTGATTACAATTAAGTATTTCTGTCTCAATTTATAATTTTCTTTGCAGTCCAATCAAAACAAAATACCACAGCTAACTTCATTCTGTGCTTTTCTATAAGTGACACAGGCAGCTTACTTGCCTTAAGCACTACCTCCTACCCAGGCCCAGCAGTATAATGAATTTATGAGGTATGGACCTTGTTTCTTACCAGATATGCAGAGGCCGACTTTGCTATTAAAGATAATTAAACTTGCTCAAAGAAATGAGTTGCAGGAAGCTATGGGGAAAGGTCTGATTGCTTTGGCTATGTGTTATATAAGCGTCATTCAAAACTAATCTTTGCAAGGTAAATGCATTTGCTCTGAAGTTGAGGCCAAATAAAATGATGTAGGACTATCCAATTAATTGTGCTTGTGCCCTAAAAAGTTTTCCAAAATAAGATACTGTAAATGTAAAGTAAATGGAAGAATGAGTAACACAGTAACAAGTGTTTAAAAACTAAAAATGCTAAAAACATTGAAACAAACATACCTAGATAAGTGAAATAATTTAGTTAAATGTCTATTATGTCACATAGTGTTAAAAAAGCAGAGGCCAACTTCAAGCCCATAGCACAAGTCACCATCAAGTGTGGGATCTAAAAAGGAGATTCTCTGTCCCCACTGCTGTTCTGCATAGGCCTGAACCCCACATTGACAAGACTGGCTAGGTAGACAGAGCTGAGGGGATCACACTAGCAGAAGGCAACATTACAGATATTCAGGACAGCTACAAGTACCTGGCACAGGCAAATGGGAACCATGAAGAGGTTGCTAGGAAAGCAAACACCAAGTATCGGCAGAGGGTCAGGCAAATCCTGAGGAGTCAGCTGAACGGTAAGAACAAGATCCAGGCTATCAACACCCACGCCCTTCCCGGGATCAGGTACCCTGCTGGGATAATAGGCTGGCCAAAGCAGCAGATGGAAGCCACTGACATCAAGACAAGGAAGCTCCTGACCATGCATGGAGGGTTTCACCTCAATTCGGTATGTACCATCAGCAGATATAGGAAGTGGCAAGCATCCAGAAATCCTACCAGTGGCTGGACAAAGCTGGACTGAAAGATAGAGCGGAGGCACTAATCATGGCAGCACAGGAACAAGCTGTAGTCTACCACACCAGACAAGATCCCAGGTGCAGGCTGTGTAAAGATGCCCCTGAGAAAATCCAGCACATAACAGCAGGGTGCAAGATGTTAGCAGGCAGGGCATACATGGCACTTGGGGAAGACCCATTTCTGTTTTTTGCAGATGATGTGATTCGGTCGGCTTGACCTCCAGATTGCACTGGTGACGTTTGCAGTTTAGTGTGAAGCAACAATGAGAACTAACATTAGCATCAAGATGCAGTGGTTCTCAATCATAATAAGGTTGCATGTCCACTCCTTTGGAAATGAGTTGCTGCCCCAAGTGGAAGGCTTTAAGGACCTTGGGGTCTTGTTCACATGTATGGGGATGTGGGATTGATGAATAGGCTGGTGCAGTATCTGCAGTAATGTGGACAAGCGCTTTGATGTGGTAAAGAGAGAGCTGAGTCCGAAAGCAAAATTGTCAGTTTGTCAATCTCCTTTTCTCTTACTCCTGTGACCACAAGCTGTGGGTAGTGACCAAAAGAATAATGTTGCAGATAAAAGCAAAAGAAATGAGCTTCTTCCAAAGGGTGCCTGAACTCTCCCTTAGAGATAGGGTCACTCAGAAGGGGTTTAGAGTTTCCCACATCCAGGAGTCAACTAAGGTGATTAGTTTTCCCTCTTGGGCCCCTCCTAAGTGAGGTGTTTTGGGCATGTCCAACTGGCAGGAGGTCCCACAGAAGATCCAGGACACGATGGAGGGATTATGTCATCCATCTAGACTGCTGCCCCAGCAACCTGGACAAGCAGCAAAAGTTCGATGGATGGTAAAAAGGAAAACTAAAAAACCAAAGAAAAACAAACAAATTAAAACCAGAAAGGTAAAAAAAATCCTGTTCCTGCCCAAGTTCAAGAAAGCAGCCATAAATAGGGATGGGAATTGATAAGAATTTAGCAATTCCAATTACATTATGGTTATCACTTATCAATTAGATTCCTTACGGATTCTCATTTGGTTCTCATTGGCTTGGCTTTGAAAGTCACCATATCAAAGACATTACATTAGTGCATATGTTAGAGATATTTAACCAATTTGTTGTACTCAGTTTTGGGGTCATTACTCAAAAAATTTAATGTATTACTATTATTGATTACTCTCTTTACATTACTTTTGCGCTTTCTGTAAAATGACATCGACTACCATTTAACAAAACAAAGCAGGGTACGGTCCCACATTCAGGGTCTGACTGCTGGGCTGGGGTCAACATTCACTCAGCTTTCCAGAGTGATGCAATCTCATCACTCTTGGTTCTGAGGTTGCTAATTAACTCAGAATAAGCTACATATTTTTCTGTTACCTTTGTATGTTTAGGACTTCATGCTAGATAATAGTGTCGATCATTTCATTTCTCTTGTTTTGTCACATGAGAAGTTTTGTCACAGCTGCAATTAGTAAATAAACAAATATAAATACAAGTGTAAATGACGGCATTAATTTTGAAAGCTGTACAATACATCACATGTAAAGTTAAAACTGAAAATATATATTAGGTGAAACAGCATTCATACAGCATAGTGTTACTGTTGCAACTGTTGCATTTTTTTGTCTTACAAAGCATTTATTAAGATGACATTGCAAACTTAGCATGAGATCCCTTCCCAGAAGCCTTAACGCCCACTCACATCCTGGGCCATCTGACTTCAGGAATTCGCATGATAAGGTGGGGCCAGGTTTCACAATGAACACACCCGAAACTCTGGCTGATTGGGACCCACGCCCACCTTGGCTCAGGTGATTAGAGGATCATCAGGGGGTCCTTTTGTCCCTCTTTGGGGGGATACTCCCACTAGGTTTATATCTGGGACTCTCCACCATTTGACCTTAGAACTGAAGAAGCTTCTCGGATGAGAGGTGAAACGTCTTCAAGTAACTTAAAGAAGTCCAGACGCTTTTCTTTGCAAGCTCCTTTGACTACGATGACCTGGATGACTGAGAACCTTCACAGACAAACTTAGCATTCATAAAGATTGGCTCTTCAGTTCATGTTTATGCAGATTTGTAAATTCAACTACAGCATAGATGCAAGCACAGCCACAGAAAGACAGCGCATAAATAACCTTGATCTGCCCTAGAACAAGCATCAATGTGTTGTACATATTTCATATTTTCATTTTCCTACTTTGAAAAGCAATTGACCTATGTTTTACCAGAGCCTCAAACCTGAATTTAATATAAAGAAAGTAAGAACTGGGTGTCATGAGACATTATAAAGCCAGTGGCTGTATCATCATATATATATATATAAAAAAACAAAACAAAAAAAACACCCAGCACGCCCCTGCGGGCGGTTTATCCTTCAAGCTCGGGTCCTCTACCAGAGGCCTGTGAGCTTGAGGGTCCTGCGCAGTATCTTAGCTGTTCCCAGGACTGCGCTCTTCTGGACAGAGATCTCCGATGTTCCCGGGATCTGCTGGAGCCACTCGCCTAGCTTGGGAGTCACCGCACCTAGTGCTCCGATTACCACGGGGACCACCGTCACCTTCACCCTCCACATCCTCTCGAGCTCTTCTCTGAGCCCTATGTATTTCTCGAGCTTCTTGTGTTCCTTTTTCCTGATATTGCTGTCATTCGGAACCGCTACATCGATCACTACGGCCATCTTCTTCTGTTTATCTACCACCACTATGTCCGGTTGGTTAGCCAGCACCATTTTGTCCGTCTGTATCTGGAAGTCCCACAGGATCTTAGCTCGGTCATTCTCCACCACCCTTGGGGGCATCTCCCAGTTTGACCTCGGAACTTCCAGGCCATATTCGGCACAGATGTTCCTGTACACTATGCCGGCCACTTGGTTATGGCGTTCCCTGTATGCCCTGCCTGGTAGCATCTTGCACCCTGCTGTTATGTGCTGGATTGTCTCAGGGGCATCTTTACACAGCCTGGACCTGGGGTCTTGCCTGGTGTGATAGACCCCAGCCTCTTGTTCTTGTGCTGCCATGATTAGTGCCTTTGTGCTGTCCTTCAGTCCAGCTTTGTCCAGCCACTGGATTTCTGGATATCGGCCTCCCCTATCTGCCGGTGGTACATATAATAATAATAATAATAATAATAATACATTTTATTTGAGGGCGCCTTTCAGAAACCCAAGGTCACCTTACAAAAAACACAATTAATAAAAGGAACAATAGTCATAAAATACATACATATATATATATATATATATATATATATATATATATATATATATATATATATATATATATATATATATACACACATACATACAAGAGATCTGTACAGTGACAATGTATGTAAAGTATGTATTGCATATTGAGAGATCTGAGTTGAGAACAGGAGATAAAATAAAGAGGGTGGGGCTGTATGAGTTTACTCTCTCAGTCAAATTAAAAAGGTTTGCATCAAATTTAGACTTTTCTGTTTATTTGTGTTTGACAAATAGTGCCAACAGCAAAGCCAAAGAAGCTGAATTTACAACAAAAGGTCAACTCAAAATACAACTGGTTTGATTTTTGGCATGCTGGCAAATGGCTAATTATTTTAATAGGGGTGTATTCATCATATCTATCAAATCTCTGTTTCTCTGATTTCTGGAGGTTCTGAATAGTCAACGCAAATTAATCAGCCTGTCTAACAACAGTGTATTAAGCAGTGTTGGGTAAGTTACTTTAAATTAGTAACTTTACATTACTAGTTACTTCTATCAAAAGTAACTCAGTTACTTCAAGTTACTCGTTACTTTCAGAGTAACTAGTTACTAGGGAAAGTAACTTTGGTTTAACTCAGAATTCTCTTGTTAATGTGTTGCTTCCGTAACTGGATACCCAGCAAGATTGCCAGTCTTCTAGCTTGCTTACTTGCCACAAGTGCACTGTGCCACCTACCAATAGAAAGGAAAAAATAATGTGCACATTTCTACGAGAGAAATCCCACGCCTGATTCTATCCTAGCCATTCTATCCTCGCTTTTTACATCCAACACAAAAACTGCAGTCGTGGTGCTTTCGATTGTACTCAGAACTCGGAAATTCTGCCTTCTGAATAGGAAGATGTAGGTAACACCAGACTGCAGATGAGCTGCATACAGGGCTGGACTGGGACAGAAAATTGGCCCGGACATTTTGACTAGAGACTGGCCCACCATTATAGGAAAAATCATAAAGCCTTTGAATGAAAACAAACGCTGTTGTGACAGTGATGTACACTGTTCTGATGGTATATATGTATCAATCTATCAATCGTTTGTTGTAAGACGCAGATAATTATTTTTTTAAAAGTGAGACATTTTAAATGAGAATAAGAAAGTATTTCCTTGTGCCCCCCTTTCCCTTTTAATTCCCTACATGCCCCCCTGGCAACACTTTGCTAGACCCGCCCCTGCACAGTTACCAGCTGTCAGCTACTTAGAAAAGGATCCTGGTGTTATTTGTCTCTCAGAAACAGTTCATAACTTCCCTTCAACTCATTCATGTCACCTAAAAGGTAAACCTGTTTCTCCATCACAGCTCTGATGATTCAGTGAGGACATCTCCTGGTTTCATCCGCTCCGACCGCGATAGCCACCACACGAAGTAACGAATAACGAGCCTATCTAAATCCCAGTAACGAGTAACGCGTTCCCGGTTTTGGCATAATAACTAGTTACTGTGCTCGTTACCACAATAATAACGTAGTTACTGTAACGCGTTACTTAATAACGCGTTAGTCCCAACACTGGTATTAAGGCATTATGTTTTGAAGGAATATACTGCTTTCCATACATGATCTTTTATTGTGATCTTGGCTAACACTGATTTGAAATGTGCCTCTGCTTAGTTTGTGTCTGGACTCATTCAGCTCACCAATCATCTGACCATCTGCCCCTCAGTAGGATTAACTGAAAAAATGCTATGTTAGTGAAACTGATCTAAACTGAATATGAGTTGATGCTTAATTAAGCAAAGCGTTCAAAAATCTCAGTTGCTTTAGCCCCGTCAGAGAAATACATGTTTGATACATCAGCCAAACAAGTCAACATGCAAACCTGTCCAACACCATAACACAACACTGCAATAACCCTTCAGACTGTGCATATGGCTTTCTTCATTCCAACAATTAATTAGTTTCAGCAGAAACTGAACACCCAGAATGTATGATAAACACGAAGATGCGGCTCATATTTTGACTGCACATGTTCAAATATGTACGCCATCATAACATGCTCAACTGTCATTTTAGCTTTTGGACTTTATACAACAGAAAAATATGAACGGAAATGTGAGATAATACCTTTTATATATATTAACTGTAATTTAAAAAACAAAACAAAAACCTGAATATCAGAGTGATGTGGTGCTTAGCACTGTTGTCTCAGAAGTGGATTCCTGGTTTGAATCCACTGGCCTACTGGGACCTTCCTGTGTTGTCTCTGGGTATTCCAGCTTCCTCCCACAGATATGCATGGGTTCAGTTAATTGGTATTTCTAGAATGGCTGTCTCAAGAATGATTGCCTGTCTCTCTGTGTTAATTACTGCAGCAGTCTGTTGAACTGTCCAGGGTTTATCCTGCATTTTGCCTTACGACATCCAGGATAGGTTCTGGTTCCCTTGTGGCTCAGAACAGGACAGGCAGAGAAAATGGATTTAAAACTACGATATATTAAAAATCTTTATCATGAATTAAATTAGGTATGGTTAGTTATGAAAAACTACTTTATGATATGCAATTTTGGTACTAGTAGTTCACCTTTACTTCAGTTTTCTTTGACTCGTTCTAAGAAAATCCTGTCTTTCTGCTTTCTGCTCAAGTAGCCCTAAAAATCACCAACAACATAAGATAAGATAAAATAACCTTTATTAGTCCCACACGTGGGAAATTTGTTTTGGATTTAACATGGATTTAACATGAACATGGATTTATGACTAAAATAACAAGTAATTGGCCACAGTCTCTACATAGTAGACTAGCTTATAGCTTATAACCGGAGGGTTAAAAGATTGTGGGCATCTGAGTAATCTAATCTATAATGAGACAATTGTCTTTCAGCTAGGACAAAGACAAAGAAATTATTTTACACAGAGTGGTGAAGGCTAGAAGACAAAAATCTCCTATATGCTACATGTTGTGTACACAAAAATCTAAAAAATTGTAGTGTATATTTAGCATGACCTCTTTCTTTTCCCTATTACTAATATACCAGTGGTTTATTCCCACTTGGCACCTTGTACGAAGATATCTCTTCTATGTGTGTCTGCTTAGGTGTGAGAGGCATGGTGTTTTCAGTCTTAAAAAGCAAATACATGTATAAACATGAGTCCCTTCTTTGAATCCAAAGAAGTAAACACTACTTATCTGTAGGATCTGACAAAACATTTTCATTGGTATGATGTGATCAGTACGGTACAGCACAGTTTCTCTGTACCACTGAAACCTCAACTCCAGTCAATAACTGCGTTTATCCTCATTTCAAAAAAGAAACATATCTTAAATATTTAACAGTCTTTCCTCAATCGCTGTTGCTGAAACCATAGTTCAAAGCTGAAACGTTTGTCAGATAATAAGCTATGCATGCTTTCTGTGCATTGTAATAACTTTCAAAGAGATTCACCATTTCTTGGTCTTTCTAGGTGCTACCATTCTTTTCTCACCAAGAAGCATGAAAACACTGAAATTTTCTCATGAATCTGGCTTGAGGCAATATTTTTACATGTTACTGGAAAGGTGTGTGTTTCTCAGCCTACTGAGTGATCTGAGACACCTTATCTGTCACTAATTTCTGTGAAACGGTGGATAAGATGTGAAATTGGATGTGATAAAAACTATTGCCTCTGGAAACGAGCAAAAGATGGATTAATTTGAGATTTACATAGAAGATTATTGAAAACAGGACACTTAAAACATTCAGTTGCAATATTGTCTGTCTTTGAAATGTGTGCATATTTACTGCTAAAATGTATTGATCCCCATGCAGGTCCTGCTGTCTGTAGTTTAAATATGTGCAAAAAAGAAGCAATAAATAAATTTGACATAGTGCACATGCATTACATACAAATAAACTTAGGTGAGCACTTACCTGAAAACAACAGTGTGATTAAAACTGCAAACAGCTGCACTGTTGTTGTAATACTGGTTCTGGTACTGAAGAGACAAGTAAATAGGTCATTCGATTAAGTTAAATGAAGCAGTTCAAAGACTGTAGTACCAAAAGAATACACATTGGCTTATAAGACTGAGTCTGTGTATTTGATTTACAAGCGCAGTAACTTGTGGAATGGCATTTTACTGCAATCCAGCAATAAAAAGTTTGCATGTTTTTTGTTTGCTTTGACTCACGGGTACCATTTAGATGTGCACCCATAAATATTTAAAGGTTTAGTTAGTTTGTTGTGTCCATCAACTGTATGGGTACACATTGCACAGACAAGATGACTGACATGGTATCTTTGTTCTTCGTTTAAGAACAATGTAAAGCAGTTTCAAATTAATGATAATTTTGTTTGTTTGATTGTTTGTGTTATTATTGGAAATGACCTTTTTTTTTGCTTCTTCCTTTTTGTGAAATAAGAGAGTATATTAGAATAGGGTAGAGTCTGCAAAGGCAGACTTTGCTTGTCTCCTGGGATGCAACAGTTTGACAAAGTGAGAGAACAGCAAGACACAGGAGAGCATTGAGCAAAGCAGCTGAGATATCTGCATCGGTGCAAGAATGCAGTCGCTGGCTCTGGAGAGTCACTCAGTACCCTCCAAAGCAATCTCCAATTCCCCTGAGAGATATTCTGTGACTCTGTCCTCAGCCGCCATGCGTCCTGGACAGAGTGAGTCACTCAGTGATGGAAATTACCGTGTTTAAAAAAACTGAAAAGAAGAAAAACATGGAATTCCACTTCCTCAGATTGGAATCTAGGCAAACGGAAATGTGCAACTGAGAGTATGTTAGGTGAAACATTTATATGATGACGCGGGTGGTGACAGTGATGCATGCCAAATATGTGAGCTAGTGTCTGCAGAGCATCTAGCATTACACAAACTATCATTATCAACATGCCATTGAGCAAGGCATGCAATATCATGGTGTTTTAAGGTCAGTTCACTAAACTGAGTCCATTTGCTCACAAATTTACCACAAGATCTATTCTTTAAAGAAGCAGTGTTAGCAGTGAAGATGACACATGGTCAAATACTGAAGAGGCCAATGAAGAGTTCAACAAATATTATGTAGCATTTGACCAGACACAGTGGGTCCGCTCAGTACTGTTTACAAATATTCTCATACATGGCTAACAAGCCAAAGAGTGAAAGAGAATTTGCGGAGAGAACTCTGTGTCACCCTGTAGCGGCGTAGGAGGACTCAGAGCACCAGCTTATGCCAGACTGAGGATTACTACCTCCACTCCATACACGCATTAATTCACTGCTCAAAAGCTCTCTATTAGATTAAAAAGCACTTTCTGTGTCATCACGAGCCAGCTTGTAAGGTTTGGTGTGTGTTTATTTATTTTATTATTTTGTTTATTTGCCGTTTATTTGTGGCTGACCACATCGTGTTCGTTATTCTTCTTCATTACTCACGCTTTCCATCTTTCAGTTTATGTTCTGTTCACTGTTGTGAAAAATTATTTAGAGCCAACAGTGCATCAAAGATTGACAGATTGACAGGCAGAGATATGTGAACTGAATCAAAAGCAGAAGGGCCTTGACAGATGGATTAGTTTATGTACTGTGGAGTCGTTGCTGATTCAGGAATCTTTAAAAAAAAAAAACATGTGGAAATACACTAACCACCTGTCTAATATTGTGTTGGTCTTGCTTTAGCTGCCAAAACATTCCTGGCTCATCAAGGCATGGACTCCACTCAAACCTTCAAGGTGTGCTGTGGTATCTGGCACCAAGACGTGAGCAACAGAGTCTTTAAGTCCAGTACGTTGCGAGGTGGGGCCTCCACGGATTGGACGTGTTGGTTCAGCACATCCCACAGATGCTCAATTGGATCAAGATCCAGTAAGCTATGTACATACATGTAAGCTATTTATGTACATAGCTTACCAGATCTTGATCCAATTGAGCATCTGTGGGATGTGCTGGACCAATAGGTCCAATCCTTATGCTTTCCATTTTTGGGGGCGATCGTGGCTCAAGAGTTGGGAGTTCGCCTTGTAATCGGAAGGTTGCTGGTTCGAGCCCCAGCTTGGACAGTCTCGGTCGTTGTGTCCTTGGGCAAGACACTTCACCCATTGCCTACTGGTAGTGGTCAGAGGGCCCGGTGGCGCCAGTGTTCGGCAGCCTCACCTCTGTCAGCATGCCCCAGGGTGGCTGCGGCTACAATGTAGCTTGCCATCACCAGTGTGTGAATGGGTGGATGACTGGATGTGTAAAGCGCTTTGGGGTCCTTAGGGACTAGTAAAGCGCTATACAAATACAGGCCATTTACCATTTATTTCTGCCTTCCATGGCCACAGTCTGTGTGCCTATGTGCTTGATGTTATACACCTGCAGGTGTATAACATCAAGCACATAGGCACATTCCAGCGTGATACCATAATAAGATATCACCTGTGTAACAAGCCCACTTCGCCCAAGTTACTACACACTTGTGGTCTTCAGGTTAGGTCAAGAACAATGCACAGTGAGCTTCATGGAATTGGTTTCAGTGGCCGAGCAGTTGCACCCAAGGCCTATATCACCAAGCTCAATGCAAAAAATCAGATGTAGTGGTGTAAAGCACACCGCCACTGGTGGAGGTGTGTTCTCTGGAGTGACCAATCACACTTCTCAAATGACTAAAAATGACGCAAAAAGACACTAGAGTTAGATATTTAGCAGCAACATTTCTGAGGTGAACAATAAGAACCAGAACAATAACAGTCTGTTAGCATTAATAACTACATACACTATGGTACATACTAAATAAGGAATCTGTTTATACATTAAAAAAAACTGTATTTTTTCCTCGGTTTAGCAAAATAAAATAGTTCAAGGAGTACAGAATGTGTTATTAGTGACTATTGAAAAGACTTTTTAATTGTTTTAGTTTTAAAATGATCCAATATGTTTATCTTACAAAACTAGGAAATGGAGCGTGCAGTGTAGGCTTTAAGGACAGTTACACAATTACTATTGAGTATTTTCTCTGAGCACCAAAAAGTGTGCATGACTTGAACTAATTGTAGATGCACAGAGCTTGCAGTAGCTAGGACTGCGGAAAATGAATATGAGCTGGCAGCACAATTGTGCTCGTGTAATTTACCATTATTATAGTGACTTTCCCGAGCAATTGCATCTTCAGAGAGAGGACTAAAAATCAATTTGGTCCAGACGGGGGCAGGCACAAAAGGCTAAGAAGGCCAACAAAGCCATCCCAAAACAAACACCAAGCCCTGATAGTTCAGTTCTGAGGAGAAGTATGGCATCAAGTGAACAATGCTAATTTGGGCTGAATACCTAGTTTAGATTTGGATTCAGCTTTAGATGACAGACTGGCAGCATTTATTTGGGGCCCAAATACTTAGTCAGAGCCTCCTGTCTTCCCCTGTGATTTTCTCCTCCCCTTCTCCTGGTTAATAATGCTGCACATTATTTCCCATGCATATAGCCATAGAGCGTGAAATCAATTTAAGAGCAGAGGAGTGTGAGAACAAACTGAACTGGAGAGGAATGTCTGAATTTCAATATTTTCTCATTTAATAAAGCATCCATGTGCGCTATGATTTAATAAACACTATGCACAAAGGGAGGGCTCAAGTTGGAGGAAGGGCTTCCTGCAGTTTTTGTTGGGGGTTCAGAAAGAGAATAAAATGACTGAGGTATTTACAGTCTACTATTGACCCGCCTATTCCATTCCTCACTTCTCTATATTTTATTTGCTTCAATATTACAAAAAAACCCAATAAAAACACCCAAAACGTCAGTAAAATGTCATGAAGATAATCAATTATTCTACACAGAAGTTCAGCAAAGGTACAAAGAAGTTATTAGTATGTTATTGAGGCAGGCAGAGTTGCTTCTGGCAAGCAGACACAGAATGAGTAGGAGAGCTGAAATGTAAGATGGTGGAGGTGGGTCAAACCATCAAATCACTGAGCTGAGCACACAACAGGCACAGTAGTCTAACCATAAATAAACCACCTTGACAAGACAGCATCATTTATCAACATTAGGCTCTTGTGAAGCGAAACCAGATAGTCGAGCCAACAGTCATTTAAAGGAAAACATATTTCCTGAGATAGTGAAATAAATCTCATGTATTCGAGGATCCATTTTGAATATGAGTATTGGGGGTTTTTTTATTACATGAAAATATGAAGCTCACAAAGCTAGCTGGAGCAAAAGAGCTACATAAGACTTTGGAGTCTGTGGATTATTAGTAAAGCCTCTCTATGATACGCGTTGTTAGATGAGATTATCTTTCTGTTTAATCCTTGGTCGAGCATTTTTCTCTTATTTAAGTCTATAAATAGAATTAGAAACATGAGCAGTTGCATATGGTATCTCAAAGACAACATAGTTGAAATGAAACTGTATTCAACTCTATTGTCACTGTTGCCATAAGAGACTAATATAAATTATTATATTAGTCATGTTACCTTACTGTTCATGCTAAACTGTCAGGCCAATGAGAAATGGATGTTAACTGCCAAAAAAACAAAAAAAACCCCTTAAGACCATTTTTTTTTTAGAAAAGTGAATCCAGGTAGACTGCCTAACCCAAAATAAATAACAGAACGATATTAAATGTGCATGGACATTTCTATTGAGCGCAAACTATTTGTTTTGAATGGACCAGAACAACAAAGAAATTCCCACCTGGGAAATGAATTATTTTGCTAAAGCTACTGGATTGTTTACCAAGATGCTGTGGACCAAAATTACATTTTCTTTTCTCTTTGACTGGATTACGATACAGCATAGTGCACTGTCAATAATGTACAAGGACTGAACAGGTAGAGCGCGATCAGTTCACTTAGTTCTCTCCTTCCTCTGATTGGATTCTGAGCTGCGGTATAAAAAAAGAAAGAAAGAAAGAAAGAAAGATAAATATGACCATAAACTATTTATCATTTCTCTAATGTCTTGATACATGCCCAATCATCCAGGTAAGGACAGCAGTGTAGCAATCAGATTTGTTGTCTGAAGGCCAAGAAAATGCCCAACAGATTAACTTTCCCCGGTAGACCATTATGGCATTTGATATACTGGTCCACTTGATAGTCATAATTTATTAGATTTTTAAGGATTTTATTATTATTATTATTATTATTTTTATTTTATTTTATTTTTTATTATTTTATTATTTATTATATTATTTTTATTACAATCAGAAAAGACAAGACCAGGGGACCGTAAAGAAGAAAGAATGAGAAGTTTGGGGTGAATTAAAAAACAAGCAAAAAAAAAAAAAAACCCAGCAGGGAGACAATAGCAACAACCAACATAAGCATAAGCAACAGTAAATAATAAATATTAAATGTTACTGAGCATCACACGGTATTATTGATACATGACACATCTTTAAAGGCAGCAGTCGAACAAGAAAGTGTCCATTTGTGAGTACCTGTCTGGACAACTGTGTGAATATTTATGTGCACACCTGTGTGTGTGAGCGCATTTGTGTTCATAAGGTTTTCATTTAGGTGTGAAGAGCCCCCCAGGATATGAAGAAGGCATGGAGTAGACCCGGGCCACAGACATCCAGTGGTCCCCTAGAGCATGACAGCCCCAGGAGAGGCACTGCAGGGCAATGGTGGTACCCACCTAGAAAAGAGTCGAGGAGACCCCAGGATGGTGGTTCCCCAGCGGCCACGGTTCAAAACCCACAGGCTCCGCTCGCAGCCGGCTATGCGAGAGCAGACCGAGCCCTGGGCCCTGAGACCTGAGGACTCCCCTGCAGAGCAAGGGCCCAACAGAACTAGGGGAGCCAGTCCCTCCCAAGCAGCCTCCAGGAGTGAGCCACTACACACCCGAGCACCCAGCCCCAGACATCGAGAACCACCATTACAACGGCAGGTGGGGGCACCACCCACTGGCAGGGAGTGTGGTGGGAAGAGAGCCTGAGATCTCTTCTAAGAGAGGTGGCGTCTAAGACCTGACCTGACACATGGACATAGACAAACAAACACACACAGACACAAACATGCATTCCCACCCCCATGCACACATATGCAATATTCACACACTTGCCCAACATTGAGACACACAGAAATGAATGCTGTACACAGACTCACACTCCCCATGTAATATATGGGTCTGGGCACTAACATCCCCAGAGGGGCAATCCACACCCAGACCCAGGAGATGGTTCCCTTTACTCAGCTCCCCCGCTGACTCCCATTTCCCCCGTTCCTGAAACTGAAGCTATTCAGTTTGGCAGATATTTAGTTTTAAAACTATTGGGCTACGCGTGTAATTAATCACAATTACTGTGAAGTTTTTTTTTTATTCTTCTTATGATTATTCTTGCAAGAGTCGAATATTCTCAGGCAAGTATTTTGGTAAAAATTGTTCAAAAATGGCTCTTTTGATAGCGGAGGTTGCCGATATCTGTCCTTACTCACCTCCTTAGAAGCCTTCACATAAAATGTGACAAAGTCACTGTTCTACTCTGAAACCCGTTCTTTTCTTTGGCTTGTGCTACTGCTTCAAGTAAAGCACTGAAAAAGCAAGCTGGTACCCAGTGAACATGTTTCTGCTAAATGGCAAGACAGAATTGTATGACTACAATTAGACTGCAGTGGTATTCAGTGTTAGCAAAAGGCAACATTTTCCATTATGGGGGAGCAGAACATTGGTGGTTATTATGTCTTTTACTGGCAGAAGGAATTATATGTACAGTGGTGTTAAAAAAGTATTTGGCTTTCTCTTGATTTCTTAGTTCTTTGCATATTTGTCTCACTTAAATGCTTAGCAGCAGTTTTCTCCTTGGGACACTCCCATAAATGCCATTTTTGCCAAGTTTCTTTCTTCTGAATCATGAACACTGACCTCAACTGAGGCGAGCAAGGCAGGTCTGTAAAACCCCTCAATACACACTTTACACTTTTCTAGCGATCGAAGATTTATGTACACTCAACAAAAATATAAACGCAACACCTTTGTTACTGCTCCCATTCCCCATGGGATGGACGTAGAGACCTAAAATTCAGTCCAGATACACAATATAACCATCCCTCCCAAACAGTGGTCACAAATCAGTCCAAATGTGTGGTAGTGGGCACATCTGCCATATTGAGATAATCCATCCCACCTCACAGGTGTGCCACATCAGGATGCTGATCTGACGACATGAGTAGTGCACAGGTGTACCTCAGACTGCCCACAACAAAAGGCCACCCTGGAATGTGCAGTTTTTTGCGCTATTGGGGGTCTGGGGACCCAGAACCGGTCAGTATCTGGTGTGACCACCATTTGCCTCATGCAGTGCAACACATCGTCGCATGGAGTCTATCAGATTGTCAATTGTGGCCTGTGGAATGTTGGTCCACTCCACTTCAATGGCTGTGCGAGGTTGTTGGATATTCGTGGGAACTGGTACACGCTGTCGTATACGCCGGTCAAGCACATCCCGAACATGCTCAATGGGTGACATGTCCGGTGAGTATGCTGGCCATGCAAGAACTGGGACAATCTCAGCTGCCATCTGCCCTGAACAATGTGAACCATGATTCATCCGTGAAGCGCACACCTCTCCAACGTGCCAGACGCCATCGAATGTGAGCATTTGCCCACACAAGTCTGTTACGGCGACGAGCTGGAGTCAGGTCAAGACCCCGATGAGGACGACGGGCATGCAGTTGAGCGTCCCTGAGACGGTTTCTGACAGTTTGTGCAGAAATTGTTTGGTTGTGCAAACCAATTGTTCCAGCAGCTGTCTGGGTGGCTGGTCTCAGACGATCTTGGAGGTGAACCTGCTGGATGTGGAGGTCCTGGGCTGGTGTGGTTACACGAGGTCTGCGGTTGTGAGGCCGGTTGGATGTGCTGCCATATTCTCTGAAATGCCTGTGGAGACGGCTTATGGTTGAGAAATGAACATTCAATGCACGGGCGACAGATCTGGTTGACATTCCTGCTGTCAGCATGCCAGTTGCACGCTCCCTCATTGCTTGTGGCATCTGTGGCATTTTGCTGTGAGACAAAACTGCACATTCCTGGGTGGCCTTTTGTTGTGGGCAGTCTGAGGTACACCTGTGCACTACTCATGATGTCAGATCAGCATCCTGATGTGGCACACCTGTGAGGTGGGATGGATTATCTCAATATAGCAGATGTGCCCACTACCACACATTTGGACTGATTTGTGACCACTGTTTGGGAGGGATGGTTATATTGTGTATCTGGAATGAATTTTAGGTCTCTACGTCCATCCCATGGGGAATGGGAGCAGTAACAAAGGTGTTGCATTTATATTTTTGTTGAGTGTAAATTTGACAAGCTGAATGCATTCTGTACTGGACAAGAGACATGGCACAAGATTGATTGACAATGGTCTACAGCCAATCAGGACGCAGAACACAATGCACTGTAAAATAAAAAATTAAATTAAACTTTTTAAAAAAAATCATGCAAAATTGCACAAAACAAAAATCCGAGGCCGCGAAAGGTGAACCGCGTTATAGCGAGGGACCACTGTACTTGAAATCTGGTTTGCCATATGGTTTCACAGTGTAAACAATCTCAAAATTAATATGTGAGACTGTTTTACACTCTGTATTTAAAGGCTACCCTGATAAGAATGACTGGTTTACAGGTAGATTATTTACTGTACATCGTTGCCTCAACAAACCTTACACCTCTAACCTTTACTCCAGAATACTGAATGTTTAATTGTACACGTAGTCATTATTCCAAAGGTATAGGTAGATTTATTATCAATGTAAAAGTGCTTAACAATATAAAAAAAAGCCTTTGTCATCGACAAAGAGCATTTGTCTCCCATAATGCAAATTTTCTACTGAAACAGATGTGAAAAAGATGTTGCCACTTTAATATGTAGAACTAACCTTCACCAATACGGTTTAAATTCACTGAACAACTGACACATGTCAACATGATTGACCCGGGATCTCCAACATGCTGTGTATTCACCTTCGATTGGTTGAACATGAATAAGTCAGCTCCAGCCTTCTCCATCTTATCATCAGCAGTTAAGTGATGGAATAGAGGTCAGCGTGTGCAGCAACCAAGACGTGAGATGTTTCTATGCCAAAGGATAATAAGCACAGGCAATTGAGTCTCAATGTTGTCAGGGAGTCACTATCTGCCTTCCGCTGGATAACACAAGGGGATCAGACCAGCGCTTTTCTAGGGTGGCGAGGGAGGGGAGTTTAATGCCACTCTCCAAAAGCTATTTCAAAGAGCTCACCTAATATGGCTTTTTCAAGGTCAGGAGACAAAAAGATAAAAGTCGGATGTCTTCATGGGCTGACTGCCAACACCAACCCAGTTTCATAAAATCCAGTTAGGGTATAATGTCCCCAAAATGTATTTTGAAACAATTAGAATTGAGGATCAAATGTTTTTTCCTTTTAATGATATTGATCATATAATTCTGACATTACATTTCCAAAACAGGCGCACTTTGCTAAATGTGGGTGCTCTGGTTAATATGTTCTTCTTCAAGTGTTTTCTGATCATGAACACGTGCCTTGATCATAGACAAACCAAACACACATGCTTATTGCTATGCAGCCCACATGGAGAGACTTTTGCTCATTATATTTGCAACATGTCTTGTACAATCACCACTCTTTATCAAAATAAACCTATGAAGAGTGCATCAGCTTCATCTATATACCAGCTTGTTTTAAGTCACTTAACTATAAGGACTTTCATGGACTAAAAAAAACCACACATCCTAAAAATTTAGTAACTGTCAAATTACTTTTTGCCATTTCAGTTACTTATTATTATTTTTTAGGACTTTTTATGCTTACATAATATTGCATCTATTGCATCTTAAACAAAAGGCATAACAAACAGTGTTATGTACCATTTTTATTGTAATATTTCCAGCCGATGTCCCAGTGCAACAATAGCAAATCCTACATTATTCTTTTTTTCTTATTACTAGATTAATGAGAGGTTTAATTTTCATTCTCAGTAGGTGCTCTGCACTTTGCAGCTGGAAGAGGAAAACAAACAGAAAATGTTTGATTTACACATTTCATATGAGCAAATGTTTTGCTAGCTTTCCAGCAAATGTGTCAGATGAAAAGAAATTAACTCATTCACTGCAATTGACGGCTATAGACGTCAATGGCAGTGAATGAGTTAATATGTAGGGGACATTTACAAAGAATGGCAAGAAAAATCTTAAAATATGTTAAAATACATATATTTCAGAATTAATGGATTCACGTGGGAGAGTCAGATACCTTTGTATAAGCTCCATCACTCTTCGTTTGTGGCCAGCAGGCATTTTCTCAGTATCACAGCAACCTGTGTCATTAGCCCTCAGAGTCACAAATGAGCCCTAAGCATGGTTCTGCCAGCAGCAAGGTGCAGGGACATGGAAATGAATATTGATATCTTCCTGTGAAGAGAACAAGTCGACTGTCAATAACATAGTTACACCCATTTAAAAATGTACTTTATTCTTTCCAGGAAATGGAAAGTATACATAAGGAATGTATAGATTCCAGTGCAAACAGATGAAGAAAATATAGATCGGAAGCTTGAATTCATCATTGTTTTAGCTCCATTACTTCTCACACACAAAACACATTACGCACTCTGCAGCCCCCATGTTTTCCAGAATGCAAGACTCTACATCTATCATATGCACCGTGTCAAGGCGATGTTTAAAGAAATACATTCCCAGTCCTCACTTTGCCATCATACTCTGACCACCCACCACTCTCATTTTCTTCAGCTGATAAAAATGAATCTCCACATGGCTCTTGTAGGTAAACCCACAGCCTTGGATGAAATTGTTGTCCCACCAGCCACACTAACGCCTAACATGTGTCACTGCAGTTCTCAGTGCTCCTTGTTAGTAAACAGTAGGCCTGTAAACCAATTTAAAAATAGTCTGACGCATGAGGTTCACCCCTGAAGTAGCGGACTAATTGTTATTTTGGCATATGCATCCATTATGGTTTTTCATGGCTGTTTCTGCTTAACAAAGGCTGTAAAAAATCAGATCTCTGTGGTAAAATCATTCTGTCTGCATTATTTTCACCTTTTTCGTTCCTTTTTCCTTTGTTTGGTGGTTAAAATGAGCAAAGAAACCTAGTTAAACAAGAAAAAGCACTACATTTTCAATGACTTCCAGTTTACTTGGAAGCGCATTACTGTAAGAATACAGGAACGACGTTAGTGGTCAAAAACTTCGTTTATACTAGGTGCTCTATCGCTGTGGAGTTCTGCCTTCTGCATACATCACCAGGATTCCCTTGTACATGTGTAAAGCATTGGTTCATATTCTTCCATTCATTGAAATTCTGCTCAGTGCACTAAAAGATCTATGGCCACCACTAAATTATGTGCATAATCTCAATGTATTCAGAAGCAGCCGAATTCTGGAAAACTAATAAATACCAAAACCCCAGATTACACTCCATGATCAGGGTATGATCAGATTTAAAGTAGATTATTTATTGTTGAATTTTACAAGGAACTGTGAAGCTTCTTTGACAGCCATAACATAATGTACACAGTGTGTACAGGATGTACAGAACACTGCAGACTGAGACAGATCCCTCAGTGCGACGGAGACCACCACAGTAATGTGCAGTTCTACCAAATCACTCATCAACTTGCATGTTTGGAGAGTTTTGGAGAAGATGGGTAGTTTCAATGTGCCTGAAGGATACTTTCATTACAGTGGACATTATGTCTCGTCCAATGCAATTGTGACTAATTACATGACTTATGACTGTATTCTATTTGCATGTTTCAGCAACAGAAGTCATGGCGGCATGAGTTCCGATGCTGACTCAGTGCATTAGTACTTACAGTAGCTATACATGTGCTTTTCTCTCTATGATGAGTCAAAGTGTTTGACAATAAAAAAGATTCTTATTCAAACATTAAGCTGGGAGTATTATGTTTCTTTTTTTTAATGTCATTTATGATACAAGCTAAAAAAGTATCTCCTAGAAAAAACATAGCTTAGAGTTCTATGGATTCTACTGAGTTCTATTTTGGATTTACAGTATGGTGAAATTAAGTTTGTTATCACTTAACAACTTTTGAATATTGTTCTGAATTTACTGAGAGGTTAAATGTATCCAACTTTCTAATGAATAATATAGCAGGTATCTTAAAAGCGAACATGAATGCTTCATATCAATCTTGGCATGGCAATTTAGATACTGCAGCTGCTGTGTATTTTATGGTTTTACGTTTGTGTTTATTGAGAGTCGTCTTAAAAACAAACAATAAAACTAGCTGAACGTGAGGAAGTGGTAGTGCAAATCAGCTGAAAGTCCCCAGTAATGACCAAAGCAGAAGCAGAATGGCACTGGCAGTGAAGAATTGAGGCTAGCCCCTCATGTAAACATGTGAACATTATACACCATTGCCAAACAAATGTAAATTTAAAAAAAATAATACTGTGTAAAGTTATCTTAAGTACAAAGGATCCAAGTTGGTTTCATTTCAGTTATAGTTACAATTTTAAAAAATCTGTTAAAATTTAGGCTGCAAAAATATCAAACAAAGAACACAGATAATTCAATTTGGGGCCTCTGTGTTAACACCTGCTAAGAAGTGCCAAACGAGAGACTAAAAAATTATACAAGAATTCACAAACTAGGGGCAAACAATTTGGTTGAAGTGTATTTCACCAATAAAAAAAGTTTGTCTAAAATTAAAAGTAGCGATATAGCCATCGATAATGGTGAAGGTGACGACTGAAACGTGATTGGTAGCGTCCACTCCACTAAGTTTATTAAACATTAGATCTATGTGAAATGATCAAAATGCTGTAACCTCCATTGATACATTAAAAAAAAGGTTTTGTTTGACATTTTCATGTTAGACTGGCACTCCTTAAATTAATTTATTGTGCTTTTTCCCCCTGCAGCGGTTTGTTAAAGTGACAATAGATGACCCCTAGCATTTTTGGCATGGCTGCTGCAAAGAGGGTGCTGTGCTGCACCACATCACTCTTCAGTTTCCTTGTAACCTAGCAACCACCATCAATGCAGCACATGGAGAAATGAACACAAAAGAAATAACCACATTCACTGAAGGGGTCAAGAAAAATTATACACCTTTTATGTATAGTTTTAACAGAGAGAGAGTTTTGTTTCCTTCAAAGCACTGTAACTACAGCATCATGGAGGAAACAATGAAACATTAGTAACGAAATTACAAGGTTTTTTCATTCATGCAGTTAACAATGAAGCTTTTACAGCAGAATTATTGTGTTGTTAGGACAGAAGCAAAACATGTGTTTATCCCCTCCTACTGTGTTTTTACACAGTGGAAGAAGTGCTGTGGTGTAGACATTTGCTGTTTTGAAAGTCACCATTAAAAAAATTAAGCGGCTAAAAGAAAAAGGCCTCGTCTCTGGATCTAGCAGTGTTGTTTTAGCGCACTTGGATGCTTCAGATCATAATATTCTAAAAAGAAAAAAAGATAAAAAGCCCAAGTTAATAAAACATTAGGTTTTTAAGTGATTTCCTATATGTTTAACTAAAAGTAAAAATAAAGCTAGTGAAACTTACCTGGCACTATGTGAAAAGTACTAAACATAATGCCTCGTTGTCCCTTGGCAGCAAGAACTGCATTCAAGTGAATGCATGAATGAATGAATGAGTGAATAAATGATCTTTTGTCATCATAAACAGCACAGTGAAATTTGCTTTGGCTTTCTATTAAAATAAAAACAACAATAAAAAAGAAGCACTCAGAGAGCACATAGTACAGTAAAAATCAGATAAGTATAACATTAAACACCATGACTTCTAGTGGCCATCCTTTAGTGACGGTAAAGTAAATTGAAGTCAACTAACATGAGGTGAAAATGATAAAACTCATGGAGAAAAAAAAATAGTGTGGACAGCAGAAAGCAGAGTGAACGACTTGAACTGATAAATAATAATCAGGATGCACACTCAATCTCACAATGAAATCAGCACCCTGCTCCTCAGTCACACAGATGTGATTACAAATTACTGAATGTCTGTATTTTGGTACCATTGTTACTCATGGGTTATTCTGTGATTTCCACCCTTGATAACGAGAGGCACTATGCTGTATGCACATTAAAAATGAATTATTCTAGCATCACATATCCATTTCAGCATCTTACTTTAGTCATATACTCCCAAAATGGTATATGCACCCACTCTCAGCTTCAATTACTGGAGAAAATCCTTTCTGCCAGAGAGAGCTGATGAGCTGTGTTAGAGATCCTTATTGTGTAGCCACTGTGCATTGGTCATTAGCTTCCCACTGGGTACAGCAGCATGCATGGTCTCCCAAGCTGCCAGACAACTCCACAGCCTCCATTCCTCAGCAAGCACCTCTGCACACCATGCACATTCCCTACAGAACGTTTGCATTAAAACCAGCACATTAAATCCCCTCCTATGGGAAACAAACCTGAGGCTCAACATTTCCCTACTAACACTGCTTTTTTTTTACCACTACAATTAACAGCATGTTAAAGAAACTTCTGCAACTGCTGTTGTAATGGTAATGAATTCATTTTAGCACCTCTTCAAATCTGTGGATTTTCACATTCTGTCTCTGTTTGATGGAAGTTTGAACAGATTTTCCCCTGCCAGTTGGCTCCCCTGTCTTATCTGAAATTCTGGGCAGAAGATTGCATCAGCATATTCAACATGACTGGTAAATGTGAGAAATAAGGCCTACATATGTTTTACTATGACTTCTTTATAACCTGACGGTAGATTTAAAAAAAAAAAGGTGAAGAGGTGAAAGTGTGCTAACTTATTATCCATACGTTGTTGTTTTTTTCTTCTATTTCTTTGTTTGTTGTATCTGTATGTAACAGTTACAAGCAGGTTTTGCTTTTCACTGAAACACTTTGTATTTTATTGTATTCTTAACCTGGCTGAGGGCAACTGATTGATATTCATATTAATTTGATATTCAAATGGAGAATCAACACAGTCCTTGTTTGAAATCCAAAGGGAGGACAGATCAGAGGAAACAACAGTGCAAAATTAGGGCAGTAAATGTGAGTAATAGATGCTTTTTGAAGTCTGGCTGTGGCAAATCACACTATATTAATTTATGCACATACACACACACACACACACACACACATACACACACACACGGACGTGGCATTTATCTATCAGATATGGCTGGCCACTAAGTTATTTTCTTTGAGTTAGTGTCAACGAATTTCTGACACATAAAAAGTGGGGGCAAAGGTTGCACCGTTTATTTATTTATTTTGTTTTTGTGCATTTTAATTGCACATTTGAAATAGCTATTTGACCATTTGAATGTCAGAATGTGTATTCCAAGACAGCGAAGGTCACCATCTGAATTGCCATAATTTCAAGTGGTCTGCAATCTGCTAGAAAATGAAAATGATTTTGTAAAAATAAAATCAGTTGTCAAAGACAGCAGAATAACCTCTTGAGTTGATAACAAAGCGTTTTGCCAAACCTGTTTTGCAAAGAAAGTGAGTAATGTTAACATTCAATGGGAAAGCTAACAATGTAATACCAAGAGAAATAATAATTTTTTTTAAAAAAACAACATTTGTTTTTACCAAAACCATTTGCTGGTCTGGGGATGGGAGGGAGACAGGACAAAACACATACTGTTGAAGAGAGCCAGAGATTAATAAGAGCATTACCAAATGAAGGTTTAGGGTCACCTGATTCAGCCCTAAATATGAGTTTGATCAAAATTTTTCAAAAGGCTAAACTTTAAAGTAGAGTTGTGGTTCCACAGAAAAGAAGTGTGAAAGCTAAAGTCTCTGCCTCCCATTCTCTTTTTCACTACCCCAGGAACCAAAAATATTGTGTGGTCTTTAAGATAAGAGGGCCTGATTATTCACAATTATGTAATAAATAATAAGTAATAAATACATGAATTTGTTTTTCAGCATCACTCTGAGACAAGGTACTCCAAAATTCAAAGATTTTGCATAAATGTCAGAAAGCAGTCCTATATATTTCTTTAATATGAACATTGAAGGACACATCTTGGTCAAAAATGACTCAGTGTTATTAGAGGCCAAGGAAATGTGAAGTATTTGGGAAATATCTGTATTGTACTTTCTAAGACGAGTATAATAACTTCAGTTTTATCAGAACTTAGAAGCAGGAAATTCGAGGTCATTCAGGCCTCTATGTCTTTAAGACATTCCTGCAGTCTAACTGATTGGTATGTGTCATCTGGTTTCATCGATGGATAAAGCTGAATGTCTTCTGCATAGCAATGAAAATATATGCTGAGCCTTCTAGTAATACTGATGAAGGATGCATTCTGTAAATACAATTGGTCCTAGCTCAGAACCCTGTGGAATGCCATATTTAACCTTAGAGTGTAAAGAAGACTCCTTATATATGTGAACAAACTGGGGTCTATTAAATAGATGTGATTCAAACCACTGCTCACAGTACCTTCAATGCCTGCAGTGCATTCTAATCCCTGTTGTAAAATATGGTTTACTGTATGCACTGAGGTCTAACAGGACAAGTAGAGAGATGTAAGAGCCCAAGAGATCATTTGTGATCTTCAGAAGTGAATGCTGTCAATAAAATTAATTTAATTTGCAGATCATTCAGCAAAAAGTGTGCTTCTGGTGAAAGTTATACATAAAACTTATTTCATAGTGTAAGTTTCTAATTTAATAAGCTACACTGACTAACCTGCACAAAATCACCACTGTGCATAGCAAAAGGAACAGAGAGTGATACAGTACTGCAGTGATTCGATAGCAAGCCACCACCAGGAGTATTCTAATAAAACATTATGAGTGCACGCTAAATTTGAAAATAACTTTGGCCCCTTTGAAAGTGAATTTACTATATATTTTTTCAGATTAAAGAGAATTTCTTTGATGAGCTATCTCATCTGACAAAGAGGAAAACAGTCTGTAGAATGAAAATGGAATGAATAAAGAAATGACGAGTTGCACAATAGATTTCATTATTAAGTGTTAAGGACGAAATTCCTCATATTAAAAAGTCACAATATTTTCTGTCATTCTCATGCATGTGGTGAGGTCTGATGCAACAAGTTTTTTAAATTCCAGAGCATGCTCTGCAATAGCTGTCACCCTTTGGAAACTTGCCATGTCCTCTGGCAGTCACATGGCAATGTCCAGCAGCAGTTATAACATCTGATCATGTAGACAAGTTTTAGGTCTTCCATTCTGAAGAGACCGAAAATCCCAAATGGGAGTCTTGATTTCCCCGCAGAAGTTTCATTTCAATTGCTTTATGGCAATTTAAACTTTACTTAACTTAACTTTAGGAACAGATGATGGTTTTCATTTAAGTTTTGACTCCACCTGTTTATAAGATGCCAGTTTAAAGAGTTGTATTAGAATACAAAAGTACAAAAGAGCATAAGAGGTTAAGGCAAAAATATTAAAGTACATTAGTTTCAAAGTTGTACTAAATGTGAAAAAAAAATAATGTGCACACAAATAAGTACTTGACATCTCACCAATATTTCACTAGCTTCCATTTTTGTACTCAGTTTCATTTTTAACCAAGGAGTGATGTACCCACAATGCTTTAAAGTAGGATTTAGAAAGTATCACCATTTACAGTACACTTTAGGTTGTGCTTTCTTCATTTTGTCAGAGAGGAATCCTTTTCTTTTAAATCGAGGAAGCTCATATTAGTCTACCCTGCAAAGCTTCAGCTGCAGGCTGTTGGATTTTATAGCCTCACTACTCCCCTGTGAAGAGATCACAGCTCCACCAGATATTGCCTGCAGTGAGCACTTCCAAGTTTGGTATGCCAACCAAGCTGTGGAGTAATGATCAGTCCCTCAAACAAAGGAAACAAGGGGACATTTTGCTGTTTCATTGGTTGTGTAATAATATTAATGAAATTGTTTCCTCTGGGCTTGCAATACTGTTGTTCATACAATCATTTTTAATAGGTTTGTTGTTCTTGTGTATCCAATAAATGGAATCAGCCCTTTGCTCGGTGTGCTGCAGCCTAAAGCAAGATGTGCTGTATAAACAACAGCATAATGAAGAACATCTGTTGTGAATGCCAGCATCCCACCTTGATGTATTAGGGGGAAGAAAATGAAAACAAATGAGTGAAATTTCCTTAATTTCTATGTGAAATTCCCTTCGCATAGAAAAAAAATCTAGGTCTGTAGTTTGCATTTAATGTTCCAAATATAATACATTAAGAAAATTATACTTTACTGCTTTTTATTCCACTTTGTCATCCATGCAAACTCACAAGTGTCTTTGTCTCAATTGCAGGAAATGGAAATGACAAAATGTGTTTTTCATTAAAGATTTCAAAATCTCATCAGTTTCACAGGCACGCGTCGATGTCCACAGGACAATAATTATGTAACATAGCAGCCCGTTCACATCCCCGGGGCATTAATTAGCTGCTTTTTGTCAAAGCCGCTGGCGTTGCTTGTATTTGCACAAGGTATTCTTTGGTGTCTGAGTCCTGATGCACTAGGTTATGGCATTAGTGAGACAAGCCTGTCACTTTCAATGTATTTGGTTACGTTTGTGCAAAACCAAACCTAACCAAGTAGTTCAGTGTGTCTAAAACTAACAAATGTGTGAAAAATGAAGCAAACCAGCCTCCAAAAAATTGTCATTCGTAATTTTGGTTCAATAGTATATTAATAGTATAGTAATTTTGGTCTCCTGATCAACAAACCTGTTACTTTAGCCACTAGCACTTACTGTAACATACATGTTACCTCTGTTGGTAGCCAGAATTGCTGGTATTAAGGCCTATATTGAGCTCTAGGTTGATAATGTGCATTTATGTAAATCCATGAATCATTTTATGGATTCATATTTTGACTTTAGCTTTTTTCTGTTGCTGAATTAGGTGTACTGTATGTTGCTCCACTGTTAGGCATCTATTAAGAATGTGCCATTGTTATTGTTGTTGGTATAAAAAGAATATGAAACAATAACAAACTTGTCTTAGAAAAATCCCAACATGTGAGTCTTGTATATGAAAGTCTATACATATTTGTGATATATTATTCTAGGTTTCCACCTGCAAATGGCACTGGGTCTGGATTGTGTGCTGCAGTGGAAAGCATTCAATAACATACCCCTGACCTGTTTTCAAGTGATTAAATTTCCATCTTGCAAAAGCTCTAGGAATATATTTGTTCCCCTGCTTTTGTGATGGAAGCCATCCAACTCAGCGCGCTAACACTGCTCAGGTTCACTTGATATGAGTGTATTAGGAGCAGGAACATCAATAAAAGTGGGTGCAAGTAAATGAGAAACAGAAGTTTCCCAAACACTTCAAGCTAAAGTGATAGGCAATTTCCTCTTTGGTTCTTTTCAAACACCTCTAGCCTTAAATATCTGTTTGTGTCAATGAGGGCAGTAGATTGATTTGTACCCAGGCCAAAAAATAAAAAACATTAATGACAGTTGAAAACTACTAGGTAAATAAATAGAGGAGCTCTGAGATTTCCAGCCGCAATCATCTTTTCAACACAATGTAGTGAAATATTGCAGAACTAATTGTGCCACCAACAAGATAACAATACACTTGACCTTTACTGAGTGCTTAGTGCTTAGACTGCAGGATTTGTTTGAACCTTTAAAAGAAACAATTATTTACACTTTTGGCATCTAATTCAATATATTCCAGATGTCTCCCCTAGTTAATAAGCACTTTTAGTCAAAACTGTAACCAAAATAAGTAAAATAATGGTAGTAGTATTAGTGGTGTACTGATTTACATAATCCCTAATGTGTATGTTCATATTTCAGCTACTTTAGACAACCCTGTGACCTTCATTAAACATTGTTTTTCCTTTTGATTTGGTGTTTCTGAATATGCATTTTGCCAGTAGTTTAAGGATAGGAAGAAATGAAAGCTTCTCAAGCAGAACTCACAACTCATCCTTCTCATGTCACAGGTGTGCCACACGTCATCCTCAATGTCACCAGTGAATCTCATAAGGTAATGCCCAAAGTGTTACCTCATGTCTTTTTTTTTCGTTTTAAATTAATTTTTCGAGGCATAAATAGATATTCTGTTTGTTGAAGCACCGCTGTGGAAGCTGCACACCAACACTACGGGTAATCTTACAGGGACCTCTCTCTCTATTTTTAGATCTGCTCTTTAATTTTTCATAAATTGTTTGCTATGTGTGGTGCCTGGTATTCCTGTCTCTATGGCAGTGTTGCAAACACACTGTCACAAGGCAAGGGCAAAAATAAGGACAGATACACAAGTGGATGTTTCTCCAGATCCAATCTTTTCACCTTTTGTGTGACTTTTGAATTTCTGTTTTCTCTCCCTTAATAACGATACGATTTCTTAAAATTTTTAAAGCCATACAGATAACCATAATGTTAAAGTTGAAAAATCGGCCGGTCAGTTCTGGTTTAAGTTAATTTATGAAGACCTGATTAGTTAGCAACATAGCAATACTGCAGACTGCTACAGGATGCAGCTTCCTTCACGTGTCATTAATTGAATAACTGTTAGACTAGACACAGTTAGAAGATAAAACAAAGGCCCACAGCTAGAATATGTATTCTGCCCTTAAAAAATTGTGCCCATTTTTTTAAATTATTTTTAAAAAAAGGCTGGGATTATCTCCAAACACACACACACACACACACACACACACACACACACACACACACACACACACAAAGAATGACCACCAACGCAAACAGTTGTCATATGGGACATCTGACTTTTGAACATGTTGCGAGATCCTCCTGCCAAATGGCTTTGGAAACATCAATAGGCCCCCAACATTCTATGAAGAATTTACTTAACTATTCTACTATCAGCCATGTGTATTAAAAGCCTAACCCAGTCATGGATAATTGCAATAGCGGAGTAATCAGAAAGTGCTTTTAAAAAAAAAACACTGGCACGTTGTTCAGCCAAAACTACAGTATATACACATCATCTCTGTCTACAGTGAGCTTGCTGACAGCTTTGATTTTAAAGTTAATACTATTGATATCATTGCTCCTATGAAGTGATTCCTGATAAGAAGCAAAAAGCACCATGGATGAGTCACTTTGACATTTATAATTACAGACTTTGTACATTTAATCTTGAATTAAAACAGGCAAGGCAGATATATATTTTCTCAGAGATTATTAATTACAATAGCAATAGTGCTCACACATTATTCTCTGTGGTTCCTCTGCAACTGTTCCCCCAGAAATCTTATCCACTAAGTCCACTAATGATTTTGCATCTTTCACCAAAAAGTCCAGAAAATAAGCCAAACCATAACAGGAGGAATATAATGACGGGCCCCGAGCCTTCACAGACTGTTGTTTAACAGAAATTGTTTAGCGTATGAGTCTCACGACGTGCTGCCTCGATACCCTGCCTCCAAACTTTTTTTAAAGATACTCTCACCTGCATGGCTGAAAAAGTGCTTCAGATAATTAACAGCTGTCTCTGGTCAGGCATTTTCCCCAAAAGCTCCTATGACAATATTAATCGAATGACTTTTACAAAAGGCCCATCAGTAATAAATAACTATTGGCCAATGTCAAACCTGCCAGGAAATATTCTTGAAAATGCTTTTTACCAAAAAACTTGTTATGGTTTCAGCAGGACTGCAAAGGACGAGTGGGCCTTGTTTGATTAGCATTTACTAAACACAGATACTGTCACGGTGATAACAGAAACACTGTCGCTGGTTGTAGGTTATCACATTTAGGGCTGTCTACTGATTATTATCTTGATACTGCAGGATACAAAGACATTGTTCTGTTCTCTGCCATTAATACCCTACTTGTGTGATCTTGACTGAGTTGAATAATAATAATATTGATGATCAGAAGAAGAAGTTCTAAATAACTTGTAGGAGATCAGCAGAAATTCTCCTTTCCAACTGAATGCAAACTGTTATTGCATGTGATATTCATAGCCTACTTCCATCTACGTAACATTAACAGATTGCTTCCTTCTCTTTCCACCCAGTCTACGTCCATTCTTGTACATAGTCTTGTTACCTCCCGTATTGACTACTGCAATTCTCTTCTGCATGGTCTCCCCCAAAAATCCCTCCATAAGCTTCAACTGGTTCAGAACTCTGCTGCTCGCATTATCACCAGAACGCCCTCCTACCAGCACATCACCCCTGTTCTTCAGGAACTTCACTGGCTCCCTGTGAAATTCCGGATAATTTTCAAACTTCTTCTGCTCACCTTCAAGGCCCTTCATAACCTCGCTCCTTCTTACCTTTCTGACCTGTTAACCACCACTTGTTCTGCCCGTTCACTTCGTTCTTCTTCTTCTGTCCAGCTTACTGTACCTTCCTTCCGCCTCACCACCATGGGAAGCAGAGCTTTCAGCTGCTCTGCTCCCAGGTTGTGGAATTCTCTGCCCCCTGAAATAAGAAATATTGGTTCTCTCCCCCAGTTTAAATCCCAACTCAAAACTCATCTGTTCAAATCTGCATATTCACTGTGAATCCACTGTTTGTTCATTTTATCTTGTGCTTTTATTTATTGTTCTTATTCTGCCATTGTTTTACTAAGTGTTTTATCCTATTGTAAAGTGTCCTTGGGTGACTTGAAAGGTGCTCATAAATAAAATTTATTATTATTATTATTATTATAATGCAAGCATACTGTACATCCACAGCTCACATCTTGGTACGAGTCAGGGAAAATGAATCAAAGCACCCCCAAAGATTTCTTACTTTTTTGACAATATTTGCTGTTTGTGTGACACACTACTAAAAATATAAAAAGCATACAGTACTTGGTTGAGACGTAACATTTTAGCAACAAAAGTATAGATACCACCCCCCCTCCCAAAATGGTTTGTTCCAGTTCTCCCCTACTCTGGCTCTAGCGCCCTTTCTGCCAGAGAGATGGTGGCTGAGATGCAGCGGAGCAGAGATGTAAGTGCCTGGCTTAAAACAGGACATATTAGCTACATTTAACCTTCAATTACTCTTTATATAGTTAGGTAGGAGTCAGACCATGACAACATTACACCAGGTAACCTGCAGGGTTGAAAACGTGTTTTCCGACGATGTTTGCTACCCTACAATCCGTCCTGCTCTGTAGTAAAATCAGCGACATTTGACCGTTCTGTTGCTCCCATTTAAATGTATACAGCCTATTTATAATTTAAAACTTGACATTGTCCGTAGCCTATTGTTGTTACCACTGTCCTGTTTTAAATTGGTGTGTGTGTGTGTGTGTGTGTGTGTGTGTGTGTGTGTGTGTGTGTGTGTGTGTGTGTGTGTGTGTGTGTGTACAGAGAGACAGCCAGGTTCATAATGGATATAAGGAAGTTTTTTCAAAAAAAGGAGCCACATTCAGGTAAAAGTGTAAAATCAAATGATCCGTCAATCAAGAATAATGTTGGATCAGTGTTTCAATATTTATATCTTTTATTAGATGTTCATGTGGTTTGGTTATTTGCCGTTTGGTTGAAAGTACACTGAGAGAGGACTTTTTGTTAGTGATCTTAATAGTATTTTTTCATATTAATTTAATTTTTCATCTAATTGAATACAGTCTATTTGTGTATGATTGTCAGTCCGAAGAGGGAGAGAGTAAAGAGGAGAACGTGAGGAGAAAGTACAAGATCAGGAAGAACCAGGTAAGAAAACAGACAGGGAACAGTGACAGGCACAACAGAAACTGTTAAACTGACAAAGAGAAAAAAACCTGATTTTACTCACACAATCTGGAAGTTGTGTCCTCCCTATATTAAAGCTGCTATACAGAATCTGCAAAACAAACTGGGTTGAAACATTTTTGACCCTCTTTAACAACATTCCAACATAACATTATCATTGATTGAGGAGATTAAAATTAATGATATATTTTTATGTGGTTCAGCTACAACTCTACTAAAACCTCAGCCAGTAATAGGTAGGCCAACTTTTGGACTGTCCAGTTGTCTGTATGACTGCTGCATTATGTACATCACATTTGCGCACTATCAGAAAGTGCCAAACAGCCCTGGTGGAGTGAGGAGCTGTAAAGAGAAGCAGATGCTCTGTTTATATTCTAAAAATGTTTTAAGCTTGTTTCAAAGATTCTGTACTACTAAAATGTTAAGCTCTCCCAAGTACCACTATGAAAGCATGAAACTCATAAATCTTACAACACAAAATTAGTATTATTAAATTAGTCAAATTAGTATCAGCAGTAAAGATTTTTTCATACATGGTATACAATCTACCACAGGCAAAGTTGCCTCCATTTTTATAGTTTTTTTTTTTTTTTAATATTTTGTAATAATTTATTTGTAATAATTTATTCTGTTTTGGGAGTGTTTTTTATGCATCTGTATTATATTATACATATACATTAAAAGTGAATCTCTGTCCAAAAAATGCTCTGTTTACTTTTTACTCACTATGAGCATCATTCATCATTCTCCTCCAGTAATTAAGGTTAGAATATGTATTTGTTTTTTTTTTATTCCAATCCATTCTTCTTTTGCAGCATTTAAATAACCTTTATCAGATTTGATGGTTTTGTTACAGACTTTTCAAAAAAAGTGTTTTGCTTTTCTTTCACAAATGTGGGGATTAAATTGTGTTAAAATGTACAAAACAGTGATGTCATGTTTTGTGACGAGGACCCAGGGACAGAGAGACTTGATGAATTTAAGAATCGTATGATTTAATGAAGAAATTTGCAGACTTGCACAGAGAGGGTAAAATTATGATGACTGATAACGAAACGAAAACAACAGACGATGAGGACAGGGAGGAACAGGGGTTTAAACGCACCAAGGAGACAGTCACAGGGAACTCGGGACAACTGAGTCCCGAGTTGGGGATGCAGGGACTGACAGAGATGAGGAAGAAGTCTCATTGTGACAAGTAAAGTTTATCTTGCCTGGCTGGGCAGCTCTCCTGGTGCTCAGCACCCCCAAAGCTCTGATCCTAGAATCGCCCCTGGTACTAGTTAGGAACCATGTGCAGCTGTAGCAATGTGTTTATCCGCAGTTTCCAAAAGCCTCCATCATGGTTAAAAATTAGGATGCTAAAAAAAAAAAAATGAGGCTAACAGCTGACTGGCCTGTGGCAGAACATCAAGCACATGATGGAGCTGCACCTTGTGCTCCAGGAGGAGGGACGAAAGAGCAGAATTGCTTAATGTGCCAAATGATATTTCAGTTTAATTCTCTGCATGTGCTAGAAATAGAAAAAGACATGTACTTGTATTTCACATCAGAGATTGTTTTTGCAAATTGAGGTAATAATGAAAAGGACTGCCATTTCAGACTGTCAGAGAAAAAGGAAAGCTAATACCATAGCTGATATAATGACATTGTGTTTAATCGATATCTTTCATTTGAGCAGTCCATATAGTATTAGGCATGTCCGGTAAATAATTTTATGTTTTAAAAATAAATACACTGGGGGGGAAGAGGAAAAACAGCGGTAAGGGATGATGTACTTAATGCTGCAAACATTTTTAAAAAAGCAATTAAAAAAGTTGTATCTGGTACCAAACAAAATGTGTTTGGTACCAGATATAGCTAAACGTTCATTTTTATGTGTAGTTCTTGGGAAGAGATCCCTAATGATGAAGATGACAATAAAAGACAGCAATCAGTTGCATCAAATCTTAAAGCAATAAGGCAATTCACACAGTACCTAAAAATCAATACTATTTTATAGCTTACATCACCAGTCCCAAAAGAAGAACAGAAAATATTCCATCAGTGGAAGAAAATTCCACCCATGAGTGCCAGTGTGTCCACATTGTTTCTTGCGCAGCTGGTGATTCTAATTTGACCTTGAAGTATATAAAAGTTAAATGCTCCATGGTTAAAATGTGACTTCATCTAAAACACTTTGAGTTGTCCGATTGGAAGAGTTTCACATAAATGTGAGTACATATAGTTTAAAAGTATTGCACTCCATTTGTGGTAAAGAATTCCACTTTACAGAAGCCTTAACTGTTTTGCACTGAAATTTAACAACAGAACGTGTGAACTTGTGCCAACCTTGAGCCAGCACAACATGTTGTTAGAAACTGTTTAACAGTTTAGTAATAATTTAATAATACTACATTTTTATTTATAGGCGACTTTCAATACACTCAAGGACACCTTATTAGCAAGTTTAAGGGCCTTTGATGCTAAATTGTGGATAATCTTATGCAGAAATCCAATAATAGACTTAAACATAAAAAAAAAATCAGATGTCAACAGATAATACTAATACCAATATTACTAATCGGTGATAGCTTTTTAAAATTACTATCAGTGTGTAGAGACTATAGAGTGATTGCTGATACTCTATTTGTGTACGAGAATGAAACGTGAGACAGCTTGGTATTGTATAATAATAATAATAATGGATACTTTATTGATCCCCATGGGGAAATTACTTGTTTTTCTCTGCATTTGACCCATTCACTCAGTGAAGCAGTGGGCAGCCCACTAAACAGGCGCCCGGGGAGCAGTGTGTAGGGACGGTACCTTGCTCAGGGGTACCTCAGGGTAGCCATTAAGTGGATTCGAACCGCCGACCTTCCGATCATGGGGCGACCACTTTACCTACTGAGCTATCCCTGCCCCCTATTAGCAGCAGCCTATTAATATTCAGCAAATCCTACCTCTGGGATGCTTACTAAGTTTTGGAGACAGCAGTTACAGCTACATTGTATGGGTTTTTCTATTTTCATACTATAATGTCATGTCCCTGTTTATTTTTTAATGTATTTACAAGAGTGGCATTGACACAATAATACATATACTACCCCATAGTACTGCTGTGCTGCTGCTGTTGTATGCTGACTCTGTCAGTGAGCTAAAGATCCATCTGGTTTTATTCTGATTTGGTTTGAGCAATGGCATTATACTGCTGAACTCCAGGCTGGCTTAGATAGTGACAAGCAACTGATTTTTTCTTTTTCTGTAAAAAGAGAGATCTGCCCTGCAATGGCTTGTTCCCTTGAAATGACAGCAGTTCAGCAGAGGATGAAAAATGGTAAATTAATATATTAGCTGAAGGATCTGGAAGTACATGTAGACAGAAGGGTAAATGGTTTGGGAATACCCAGTAAGAAAAGGAAATGCTTTAATTGTTTTGGGAACAAACATAGGAAGACTTGAGGCTTTAAGGAAATATTAGACCTGAGAGATGAGTTGAGGTGAGCTTCCTGGTTTAACTTACAATTCACAGTAGCTTTGTTTGCTTGGACTGCATTTAGCCAGAGCCTGCTCTTACATAGCACAGCAATCTTAATATTTGACTTCCCAGAAATTTAAAAGTCACATATTTCTGGTGAGCAAGTGAGGATTATAACCAGCAATGATGGTTATAATCCACTACACATAGTGTAACATAGTACTGTAAGGAATAGAGACACATTCCTACCTGCTTTGTTGTAAATCATACTTTGTAGGTCAAACGAATCAAAAACAAACTATACTTTTACAAAAAATTTGTTGCCAAGCATCAAAATGCATTAGGTGTCAAAATATAAAGCTCATCGTGAATGACATTTGATTATGATTGATATGACTTTTTAAGCATGGCAGAATGATGGCAGTACTTCCCCTGTGGTCTCCAGCTTCATTTGCGTCAGCGGTGTTTCCCCAGGTGTTTCCACTTCCCTCATTATCCTTCTGTGTATTTAAGTCCTCTGTCTCCCTCTGTTCACTGTCAGATCATCTGTTATTCTTACCTCATGTTTCATGGATGTCATGTTTCTCTCGGTTTTCTCATGTTCACGGTTGGTCTTATGGTTATCATTAGAGCTTTTCCAGGTCCATCATTAGTGTCTTCCCAGTTTAGGTTATCGTTTAGTTTTTCACCTTTGTTCGCCTGTGCTTTTGTGTCTGTGGTAGTTATCGGGCAAAATAAACGGCTCGCTTTTTGTTAAACTTCCCTGTCCTGTGTGTGACTGTAGTTGGGTCCATGCTCCTCAAACACACCGGCCGTGACAGTTCCCCACCCCTCATCTAGAGACTGGGTTCACTGACCAGTGTTTAGCCCTGCATGTTTGGGACTTTGGCATTAAGGTTCACAGCAACTACCAGCAACCACTCATAACTTAGGAAGGACAAATGTTTTAACCTCCTAAGACTTAAGATTTTATTTTTTGACCAAATTTTTTGTTTCACTTATGAGGATATTAATTTAAAATTTTGATAGAACAGTAGCAGTATAATGTCCTCGTAAGTGGATATCAGGCCTTGTAGAGCAAGATTTAGTATTTTGGTCTAAATAACCCAAAATGTGATGTCCACATATGTGGACGCCAGGTCCTAGGAGGTTAAATATGTTAGTAGGTTTTAGATGTGCATCAGTGTCTAGGATTGAAAACATCAGGTATAACAAAACATAAATTAATTTAAAAAGCCAGATGTTTTAGGTGGTACTTAGATTATTACAGTTACCTGTACACATCTCAGTTAACGTGAAAGAACTATAAATACTTGCCAAATGAATACAGCTTTAAGTAAATTCTTTACATTTTTTTTAAGTAAGATTGTGCATCATTTTGTTTTACAGTTTTAGAAAGGAGCAAGTTGCAAAACTTTGGCCAGTCATTTGAGTTCTCAAATAACTTTTACCAAGGTTATACTTTAATTAGCTTGTTAGAGCTATAGCGTATTCACAGTCACAGGAAAGGCAAATTTCAAAGTCTTTTTTTAAATACTCTGACCCTGTTAACCTTATCCTAACAATAAACAGCAATGGTTTCCACCCCAGCACAGTAAAGATTCAAATAAATGATGCCTACAAAGCAGGAGGAACCTATAATGAGATATCAAAGCCCAAAGCTTTTTATCAGTTCATAATATGAAAAAGAAATGGCAGCAATATAAACAGGGAATGTTAATTTGAGATCTTAACAACTAAGCAAACACTTTGGAAAAACTGCTTGTATCATTGTTCAAAAAGCAAATGAACCTCTAGTCTAAGCCATATCTTTTGCAAAGACCTGCAGAAAGATTAAACAAACACTGCAACGGTGCTGTGCAGCCACACCTGTAGAAGAACAGTTTTTGTGTCCTCATCACAAATTGATTTTTCAGATGTTTTAAAACGAACATCTCCACTCTCAGTCTAAAGCAGGGGTGGCTTTCTTTCTTTTATGCACATTTTTAAGTTCCACAGATACATTTTTACTGACAGAAAACCTTTTTTCTGTTCTGATATCTTCAGTACCATTTAATACTCTAATGTAAGCATTCATAGTATGGCATACTTACGTTCTTTTTCCTGTAAAAATCTTTTGCGTTTGATCACTACTGATTACTTGCATCAAACTAGTTTAAATAGTGTGCACAGCTCACTACATTCTTACTAAAGATGTTCTTTTGGTGCTTCGCTTCTTCTCCTCACCAAACCATTTTGTCTGTATTCACACATTCTTAATTGTTCCAATATTCCAACTATTCTAATATTCTTGGAAGTGTGCTTGGAATGTTCAACCATATCTTTTCAAATTTTAAGGTAATTGTATTATGCTTTTAATTGAGTTCTGAATATGTGCTAAACCTATTTTTTTATTTATCGTAACCTTGTAAATTTGTTATTCTGCGTAAAACATGTGGTGAACCTGAGCTATTTAACCAGATAAAAACTGGTTAAATAGCATACAAGACAACATTCTGTTTAGATACTGAACCCCTATATTAATGTATGCATTGACCCCATTATTAGATGTTTTCACAGGTGTCAGAAAGTAAAACAGCTTACAGCTCAACAGACTGCGAGGCTGAGGTCTTAATGAAACAGCCCCCCCCCCCCCTCCAAAGCTTGTCATACAGATTGAAATGTATTATATCTACTCTTCATTCAACCTGGCAGTTTTGAAAACTACTGACTGTGGTGAGGAGTGACTGACACTAACCATGTATTAGTGGACTATATTGCTGATACATCCTTCTGGCTATACTTAAGTGTGTGTCACAACAGCAAAGATTGACATTTGCCAAATCCTGAAAAGCTCAGGGATATTTACATGATTAAATTTGTGCACATATCAAAACAAGTAGCATTTTTGCAAAACAGATGTCAAAAGAAAGAAATGACTTCAAGGGCTTAAAACCTGAAGGTCACAAGTATCTAAAGAAAAAGCTCCAAAATGTCCAGATTCATTATTTAATATTTTGTTACATGTTTTGACTTTGGATGTGGTACTTACTTTGACGTGTCAGCAAACCAATAAAAATCACAACGATTTTGGATTTTATTTCTATGATTCAAGTATTATTGACGAATGTATTTTTAACGTAAGTTGCAAGTATACAAATATACACATTTATATGTTCATAATTTGAAAAGTAATTAACAGAAAGACATATGCATTGCAGTTTTTGGAAAGCATTTCAGCACTGAGTCATGCATTTGTTTGGCACCTCTGTGGATTGACACATTTGGTATTTAAGAATCTGCAGGAGCAGAAGAATGTATGTAAGAGTGGCTCGAAGCAGACAATAATGCTCATGCTCACTTGTTATAAAGAATATATAACTTTTTTGTTCCCTGAGAGATTCTTTCATTTATAGGTGTGCACATTTTTGTTAAAATTAACATTCCATCTCTGTTCCATTTCAAGTATTCGAAACATTTAATTTGAATTAAAGAAAAAAACTACCCAGATCTTGAGAATGTCCAAAATGTAGATTTTAAGGGTATAGAATCACACATAAAGCACTTTTGATCACCAACCTCAATAAGAAAGTGGTAATTCATGTAATAAAATCAAGCAGGTGGATGGAAGAGGAATAACCTTTAGGCCGCAGGCCAATTTAAATAACCTTGAAACCCAGGTAAGCTACATAAGCTAACAAGTCTTCCATGTCAGACACTTTTATTCCTGTGTAAATTAAAACTACCTCCAACAGGATATCTTTGCACAATTTTTATTACTTAATATTCTCCACCAACCATTTGTATATTGGTTGCTGAATTGTTGAAAGAAATATATTATTGACAGAAAAACACATTTGCATCCCTGTCATACTCTCCAAACTGTTGGAATTGGGTGTTTGATTACTTTAAACATAAACACAGGTTCCTTTTGTCATATAGAGTTATACACTTGAATCAGGTAAATCAAAACAAGAACCATTGGTGTCATTCACAGTAACCACAGTAGCTTAGTTTCAGAAACATTTTTTGCTCATACGCAAAAAGTGCCAACTGCTGTCAGTATAGAAAACAGCAACACAGTAGAGATGCTGCTGATGCACTTAAAGATTTCAGATTTTTTTGTTGCTTCTATTCAATTTTATTCATACAGTGCAAAATAACAACAACAAATGCCTCAAGGTGCTTTATATTGTAAGATGAACATCCTACAATAATACAAAGAAAACTTGATTTTGTAGTAATTTTCGATTAAAAAGCTGTTTGTAGTTGTTATATATCGCTGGTGAAAGAGTGTTTGAATAATGAAGTAGCTATAGGTACAGATCCACTGCAATAAGTACATACTGTACACTAGTAGAAATGTATTTCTACTATGCCCAGCTCAGTGGAATACACAAAAAAAGTGAAAAATATCTGTGCAGGTGTCAGCAAAACAACGGAATTGTACTTTTACAGTCTAAGCAACGTTATGAATTTCTCAGCAAACAACTCTATTATTCGTATGAACAACAGGTGGTTTATTTTGCAGTTCTTAGAGAGAAAGTGGGTCCTGTGCATTCCTTTGCAGTCATTTACAAGTAAAATAGTAGTATTTAAAAGTAAGGATTTACCTAAATACTACTTAATACTTAATTAAATGATATAAAAATGTGGACAAGTGGACAAGGACAGTTAGTTGTACATGGTCTAGCTGTATACATTCAGTATTTTTAGACTGGTTTCATACCATGATGGACAACTATACAACAGTTTAATGGAGATTACTGCAAGAGCGGTCATTGTGTATAAAGTAAGAGCACATTTGTTCCAGTCTGCTCTATAAGCTGCAACTGATTTGTTTTCTGTAAAGTCCTCAGAATAATGCAGATTATGATGATGCATCAAGCAGAGCACATACATTCTCATTTAGAATAGCCTGATATAGAAGGTTACGCATGTGGTTGTGTAGTTACTATGAGATTAACACAACTACAGATCTGCATTATATACATGACATTATAAAGATCTAACTCAAAATTCCCACTGCCTAAGATGAAACACTAATAATTTACATTGGAGCTTGATAATATCATGTCAATATTTGAAAAAAAAAAATAACTGTGAAATATAAAATACAAGCCAATTCTTTAATAGTGTAGTAACATTTTGGTAATGTAATGCAATGATATGGTTATATCTGTTATACCTTATATATTTAAAAATTAACCCATTTCCAGCAAACTAGCATAATATTACCAACATATTACAATTCTATTACTTTTCCTTTATTTAAATGTTTTTGTCTCACCATAACAGAAGCCTTAAGACCTGTTTAATAATTGATATATCTGTTTGTATAACACTATTGCATATGAATAATGTGTTTTGAGGCAAGATGAAAGCTACTTTGAAATTTGAAGATCAGCTCGACAGCATCAATCCAATAGCTTAAAGGAAAAAGTATATGTGTCCATGTGTTCTCTAATCAAAACCTTTAAACTGAGTCGCACATTAACGTTGAAATGTGCCACAAGAAAATAAATCAAAGCAGAAATACTGAAATGGCATTTTAGCTCTGTGTCACTGCAGGCCATCGTGTTAGCAAATGCACTGCAGTTGATAAACTTTTGGATCGCTCCTGGCACATTCCATCTGTCAAATACACACACACACATATACATATATATATATATATATATATATATATATATATATATATATATATATATATATATATATATATATATAACATGTCCCTCCAGTGTTCATGTTCCACTTGTGATTATAAAATGCATTATTCAAACTCAAATATCAGATGAATTATTTGCATAGCCTCCCACTGTTCTCTCCAAGCAAGAATGTAATCTGTTTTTACACTGTCTTGGTCCTGTAAGGAAAATGTAACTTGTAATCAAGGCAGCAAAGCAAAGTTAAAATTAGGATTAATTCAGATTTTCAGAAAGTGTTGTCATGTTTTCCTGACTGGCAGATTATTGGACCTACACTTAAGCACCTTAACTTTGCTCAGGCAATTTAGCAGCATTATGACTTTGCATAAACCTTGAATAATGCTGCTAGATGGGGGGGGCTGTGCAGTGCATCAGAGGTGCAAAGAGAACACAATTTGAAAGCTGCATAATACCTTCGGAGTTGGCATTGCAGAAGTGACTGTTTGGTTGGGCATAATATCCTCAGTGAAGTGCTGTTTTTATGGGTGCACGGAAACAGGCTAAATTTGCTGAACGACTCGTGTAAGCCTTTTGAGGTCATGACATACTTAGCACAAATAACGTGTTTTAGCTAAAACTTCACTTTTACTGCTATTCTAGTATGTGTCTTCATAAATGTGTGCTTGTTTTGCAAACAACTACTGCAACACATACTTCACTTTGGTATTTGGCTATGGCCCTAGGCCTAGAAGTTTGTCCTACATAATAATTTTTTCTGCCTCAGCTACCATGCTGTGCAAGCTCTGTTCCAATTAGACCTCCTGAATTAGGAATCAGTTCTTGATTAAACAAAATAGATTAAATATCATATTAGGAAGTTTTCCAACTTTTTTCATGGCCCATTCCTTTTTATTATTTCACTGCCATACCCCTGGGTACAAACTATTCAAACCAAGCTATTTCAAAGACACACTGTAGTGCTCCAGATTCCGAAATTAAGATTTATTTACTCCGGAAGTAGTACTGCTTGAGGGTTTCTATTTTGATGCTGATGAAAAAAGAAAGATGAAAAATGTTTAAGCTTCATTTGACTGGCCTCTTGTGATATAATGCAGGAACCCAGCATGAACTAATTTCATTTCCATTGCAGGCTGCTGTGCAGTTTATCAATGCCACATACAGTTTTAATAATAAATTCATTAAATCTCTTCAAGGAAAACTATTGCCCGCTCTGTTCACTTTCTGTAGAATAGCACATCTGTCTAAGGATTTTCCTAAATATACTGCTTTCTCTTTTCTGACTGCTCAGCTATCCATGCCTCATTCTGACCACATCACAAATATAAAATGAAGGATTTAGCTGCAACTTTCTCAATTTCAACCAGTCCTTGGCATGCATTATTTTGATACGTGTCATTGGCTGCTGTGTTTAATTGGGAGCTGTCTGCACAAATATAAGCCTGGGGAAGAGGGATGGGTTGACAGCAAAACAACATTTCCCACCAGAGTGCAAAAACCTGCCATTTATAAAAGATGTGATCGGCTCTTTGTGTGTTTTCATATGACAGTCCATTAGTAGGAGGGGAATATGGGCTTGCGATGGATAGGCAGATCTGTACACTCTGTAATGGTGCTATTAGCAACCGGGGCATGGGCAGAGACAAGACGCAAGTGTGCATGTTTATGTTCTTGTGAGCATAGCCAGACTTACAAGCTAAGCAATAACAAAAACATAATGCATCTTATATTTAATCATTTTACTCGCTGACTAATGGAATATGCTCTGCAGCACATGTAGGCCTTCGATGGCATTTTAGTGTCATGAGTTCTAATTTCAAATTGATATGAAAGTTGGAGGTGATAAAGAGACAGCTAACTTCATCCACATTATAGACACCTCCTACTATAAATTACACGTGACACACACAGAAATGTTCTTTTCATGAAATTCAACATTGCTATAAGACTGTTTGGAAATTCAAATAACACCGATTCAGATTACCATGAAAGAAAATCAATTTTAACCTGCCTTCTGTTAATGTAGCTGCATGTTTCTTATAATAAAATTAGCTTGACCTCAGAGGACCTTATTACACAATGCTGTGAGCTTGAATTTAAATCAGAGTCCAGCAATGTGATGAAAACAATTAATGGAAGCGGTGTGAATGAGTCAGACTTTTTTTTTTTATAGCTTTATTGTAAAATACCATTAGTGCTGCTTTATAGTCTGGCAGTTTCACAGTTCTAGGGCCATAATTAAAGTCAAATTTTGAATTATTGTTTTTGATTTTAATAAATTACATTTCTGCGCAAGTTCAGTGGATAGCAAAGTCATTATAAATCAATCCCATGAACCATGAATGTGTAACGTTTTGGACAGTCGATCCAGTAAAGGTTGAAATATTTCACATATGAAAATTTTAAGTGGTTGGTGAATCACCTTCATCATTTGTAGGGCGTTCGTGTATATGTAAATCTCTGATGGTAAATGTGAATCAGTTAATCAAAATCAATTCAGTCTTTTTTTTTTCCAACAGATTTCAGAAATTCCACCCGAGTTAACTCAGATGGGTTTGTTTTAGGTAATCTGGCTCTTCTGGTACTCTTCTTGAATTTTTATTTGGAATGTTTTCACACAACTGCTGGTTTGGACTTATAAGGGTCATATATCTGGGGATACTAGTTCCTTGCATTTAGTGCATGTTAAAGAAAGTTTTTGGAAGCTATAGTGTGATACACAAGGCATAGCTCTGTTCCTGCCTCCCAAGGTTTCTTCTAAATTATTTTGCTGCCTGGATGACTGACTGAAATTTCCAATTTGCATAGGCAAAATCAAATTACCAGCCTCCTCTGGTAATACTAATGCAGCCCTGAGAGGGCTTTAGTATGCACAAAACCTGTTTCCTATTCATAGGAAGCAATGCATGGGTAACGGCACAGGTGAAAAGGTTTGTTGCAGCGTGGCCTTGGTAAAGACTTGTGTATGTGCATATATCTGAACAGGTTTGGGAACAGTGAATAAAATGTGTGAAACGGGTTCAGAAATGTGTTTGAGCTTTCTGTTCTGGTAATCAGCATGCTTAAAATGCTCTATTTTCAAATACCAAAGAGTAGATACACACAGGTGGTTTACACATCCCGGTTTGCCTCCAAAGCACCAGCCCCTCATCAGAAATTAAAATGGCTCACTGAGGATGTGAAATAACAATGATGGCCTTGAAAGCCCCGAGCAGCTGGTCCTCCCAGAATCAGCCATATGGACCACTAGGGTTAGTGTTATTTTTGCATTCAGTCCTGTCGAACATGCTAAGGGAAATTAGAGTTCAACCTGCCAGCCTGTCTGCGGTTGAGTCCACTGCGCTCTGATCTACGACAGGAATTCATCCTGCCTGTAGCCATAGCAACAACTTAGGTCTAATGTGCTCAGCTTGAAATGACCAGGAGGGACTTTTTTCAAAGACTGCTCCCTCACACCTTTGTCTCAGATGCCCTTAGTCACAAAAGTTAATCTGTCGATTTGTTTTCACAGACTAAATGGCTGCTGGATAGCCTGACATCAGTTTGTGAAATGCTCGTGAAATTTTATGTATTGATTTCTGTTCATGGGCACAAATTGTACTGCTCCACTTTGAAAGAGTCACACACATCTGCCTTGGCAGGCGCAAGGTAGTCATAGGACCTTCACCTAATGTTGGGCTGAGGCAGCATAATATTTTTGTCTGTTGTCCTCCATCTCAGATGAGGCACAGAATCTTGCCTTTTCATCACTGAGAGACATGACAGACTACAAATTGCTCTCTGGTAAATCATGAGAAAATAATGTAAATAGAGACCAGTGACCAAAGTAAGTGTGTATACACACTGGCAATGTCTGTGTTCTTTTGTAGCAGGTGAAGCACTCTGTCAGAGTTTTGTTCACTGTCACAGAAGCGATGAAAAAAAAAATTTATATATATATATATGTATATGTGTATATACACATATACACATATACACATACATATATATATATATATATATATATATATATATATATATATATATATATATATACACACATACATGAATGATGAATTGAAAGTCACTTATTTTTACAAATATATCATGTCATGTCAAATTTGACTTCATGAATGCCTTGAATGAAAAATTAAGGAATCTGTCGTGATTACTTGTAATTCTGAGGACTTAAAGACATTCTGTTTGGCCTCTTTGCCACATTTGTCACTGTGCAAATCCATTAATAGTTGCTGATGTAAATTTTAGTCTTACTAGTGGAACAACCAAAAGAACAATGACCATTGTAAAATCTCAGAAAAAAGCATGGTTATAAAGACTTAGGAAACATGGTAAATACACAAGCAGATTAATGACTGGAAGATTGATAGTTCATACCATATCATATAGGTGCAAGAAGCGCTTTTTTTTCCGTCCTTTTCTTTCTTTCTTTCCTTCTTTTTTTTGTTTCAAATTTTTTGTAGTACCTGGATGACTCTGAAGGAAGAATGCATTCAGTTTCCTGGTTAAATAAAGGTTTAGAGAATGACTGGAGTGCAAAGAAGAAGAAAAAAAACTTAAGCTGTGTCTGATCACAGCTTTCATGTAGTGTTACTGGGACAATAACACTTGACAGACTTACAAGTTCCAACTATTCTACAAATATCTGTAAAGGGTAAGCGCCTGGATCCAGTATGTGGTGTTAAACCATTTGTGATGATTTCCAAAAGTTTGAGTGCTAAATATCACAAATCTACAAGTTTGGTGAATGTTCTCAAAACTTTAAGACCTTTATAATTTGGGCTACTAACAGTGCTTGAAGTCACATAAGTGGCCTTATTGAATTTTTTTCCTAACATGTTTTATTAATTAATTTATTTATTTTCCACTTGGTGTGTGTCTCAAAGGTCACTAAGAGGTGGCCGAGAGGTTTCCTCATCCCTCTGAATCAAAATCAGTGGCAAATTAATGAGGCACTCATACCGTTTCTCTCTCAGTACTTTCAGCGGTACAGAGGTGTTGAGAAGAGTATTGCATTTCACATGTACAATACATCAAAAGGCTTCAGTCACTTCTTGATGCCTATTTTTTTTTTTATATATTTTTTTATTTTTATTTTTTATTTTATTTTATTTTTATTTTTATTTTGTCTTTTCTTCTTTTTTTTCTCCTTTTTTTCTTTTCTTTTTCTTTTTTCTTTCTCAGCAGGCGATCCAGGCAATCGACATATGCACCCTTTTTTCCCTTTTCCTTTCTCTCTTTTTTCTGCCCGTTCTGCCGGTCCCTGTTGTTTTATATTTAACAGATCTGAAGAGATGTTTGGAGCCACCATTGTATAAAATCCACAAGTTCTCTTCTATTTCAGACTTGCGGCTCTCTTAAGTTATCAGTAGTGTTTTTCCTTAGTAAGATGTAAGAATGGGTGTATTCTTCCACCTCAAGCTTCATTTCCTTGAACGAGGCAGTGACATGTAATAAAAGCCAAAGAAAGAAAACTTTAAAAAGTAAAAAAATATCATTGTGGAATCATTTTAAATACTTAAATTGACACAAAAATATACTGAAGAAGCATAATAGTAGATAGTTATAAGATATGAGTTGTTACATCCGTTCAGCTACCTTTGGGAAACACCTCTACAGTTGGATGTGCTATCTGTCTACTGCCTTATACATTATATCTTGGTCAATGCTGCAGTTGGAAAGAGCTTATTCCTGGTGGTGGGTGAGAGGTAGCCTGTCAGTGGACTAGGAGATATAAACAACTACACATTGATGGCCAACTTTCAGGATACCTAACCTGCATTTCTTTGAACTGTGAGAGGAACCTATAGGAAGCAGAGACTCTCTAAAGTCCACTGATCCACAAAGATCCAAATATGCCAGTAGAATTTAGATGGAAGCAAAATATATTTTCCTTAAAAATATAATGAAGTAAAAACACCATTTCATGCTAGCTAAAAAAAAAAAAAAAAAAAAAAAAAAGCAAAGCAGAGGTATGCTACAGACTTAATTACTTTACACTCTCAGATGTTCTTTAAAGAAGTGCAGCTAGTGTGCATGCAGCGCACGGCACTGACTACATGCATAAAGATCACCGAGGCCCTCTAATCGCCTGTAGTTAAGTGTAACCCACCATGTGTTTGAGCACGTGCAGCGGCGTCTCATCAGAGCCACAGTGTGAAGATGACTCACCGCATATGCGCTCACTCACTGCCAGATCTCCTGTGAGGCCTAGCCTGCAGGTACACACAGAAAGACAAAAATACTGACTGCAATGCTACTGCCTGGAGACAAAAGCCAGTCCAGATACTCCACTAAGTGCACAGCAAAATAATTAGGAAATAATGCAATGATGCTGAAAATAAAGCGCACGGGAACTTTTGGGAATAACTTGCAATTACCGGCTCTCCTGTGTTTACACGACACATTCACTGCTTTTATAATGACTCTGTACTGTACACAACCCTAGTCTGCGCAAGAACCACATGGGGAGGACGATTTTAAGGAACAATTAATTTGTTTATGCTAGTATTATATTACCGGTTTCAGCTTCATGGCAAGTATATTCACAATGGTTCATGATTTTCTTGTATATATTAGCATTATTTATTTTTTGCTATTTGCTGTTATTTATTTTCATTTATTATTTTAAATCTAAATATAGCAAGAAGGTCCTGAGTTCAATTCCACCATCTGTGTGCAGTGTTTGCGTGGGTTCTCTCTGGGTACTCTGGCTTCCTCCCACATTCCAAAGACATGCAGTTAGTGGGGATAGGTTAACTGGTAACTCTACCCCACGACCCTGACAAGGAAGTGGAAGAGAAGGATTGATGGATGGATATAAAGCGTAAAGTGTCAAAGTGAATTCATATTTCATTTGATATACAGAGATGTGTTTTTGATGTTAAGAGAGAGGATTATATACACATTTCCATTTAATGTGTTTTTTTTTTTTTATGTTTGAATGCTTATATATACACTTTTCGAAAAACTGTTATAATGATGTGTTGAATTGACTGTGGGAAAACCAAGTCCAGGACTAAGTTCTGATTGGTTAGTCAAGTCACATGGGGAGTTCGAACAAGGAAGATGAGTTATTGAAGTATGCAAAGACTAAAGGTACTGCTAAGAATTTTATTTGTTTATTTGTTGTTTTATTTGTTTACATGCACTGCCATGTAACAAACTCTCATGTTAAATATTGCAGTATAACACGGTATCAGTAAACTGAGACATCAGCACTGAATTCTGACATCCTGTTACTGTTACTGAATGCAAGGAGATTGTGTTTGTGCATTTTTAATCTGTCCATCTTTGAACTTAGCCAACTAAGGATTATTGGAAACTTTTCTTCAATGAGTTGTCATCAACTCAGGTAATGGTACCGTCATTTCACCTGTCTTCCATTCAGCTTCATGTGCTCTAAAGAGTAAACACATGCAGCAGGTTGGAGGAGAACAGCGAGCAGCTTTACACACATACAATTGCAACATGCTCAAATTTCAAATCAACCTACCCTCACAGTTTGTCTAGATAATACATAATTATCTTAATAATAATAATAATAATAATTATTATTATTATTATTATTATTGTTGTTGTTGTTGTTGTTGTTGTTGTTATTGTTATTGTTATAATAATAATTATTATTATTATTATTATTATTATTATTATTATTCAAAAAATGAATGAGACAATTAGCCAAATACGGCCCTGATCATTAATTCTTCTAAAGATCATCTGTTGGCACAATCCTAACCGAAATACTTTTTAATCTTTTGTCATCTAAAAGGGAAACAACTATGGCACTAAACAGTTATTTCACACTTTACAGTCTTAGCTGTGCCTCTTCTAATTGCACAGCTTAATGTGTTACATCTATTCTTAGACAACAGAGCAATCAAAGCTTGTTTAAATGTTCAGCTGTACTACACTAAGACGGACTAAGATGAAGTGTAGGATTACCTCAGAACCTTACTCAAATTAAGTGATCAATAGCATGACCCTTTCTCTCACAGATGTTTATAAAGGCAGGCATGGCTGGGTGCTTGATTTTATACTCATGTATAAAGCGCCATGAGAGAAGGAATACAGATATTAGATATACCTTTAGTTCTGTAAGAAGTGAGACAAACCTGAATTTGTCAATCAGTGCATGTTCATGACTTCCTATGTTGCATCATAATTGTTAAGGGAGGATGGTTGCTGTATTCAGACCCTGTTCTTTTTACCCTATTTCGCCCCCAAGAGGTCCCATTGATTCTTTTTTTGAAATGCAGTAGAGAATCGCAATCATTCTTGAAAGAGAAATAGCCTACAACATGTCAAATGGTTGAAACAAAGTCTGCCTTTCACAGCTATGCTTAGCTCACCAGGGAACCTAAACCAGCATACTAAAGGCTGCCTCTATTAAAACCAAAACCCAAAGAGAAAATGTAGAGTGTCTACATACACAGGCATAGAAATGCTCCACTACCTTGGACAACCACTGGTGGCTGTTTAGGGTTGATAAGAAATTTGCCCTCAGGTCAGTACATTTCTTAAAAGCACAACTGAGAATGTAGCAGTAATGAACCTATGAGTAAGATATTTTTTATAGCATTATTTGCCTTTCGGATCCCAGTGTCCTCTAGAATGAACCATGTATATTAATGGAAATAAATATTAATGGAAATAAATCCCTGACGTGTAAACATGTATACACCCATTCATCTCAGAAGGCTGATTAAAAGACCTCTTTTTTGTATAAACAGCTTTGACACACAGCCATGTTCACTAATGCAACATCAAGCATGGACATTTTTAATATTGCTAATTCTGTTATCGCTGTGGGGTGTCCGATTACCTCCCAGCCCACTGTGCCACGCTGATGGGTATACTATTAACAACACAGATTGAAAGCGATCCAGTGACACAGGAGTAATCTGATGATAGATAAATAAATAAATAAATAAATAAATAAGGCAACCTAGTAAGGGGTGTTTATATATGATCCCAGTAAATCTCAAAATCATTGTGGTTGACTTTCTCTCCTTCTCTACACTCCCCTCCACCGGTGATAGATTAACTAAGCAGTAATGATGTGTCTCTTGTGGAATGGACAGTGCAAATCGTTGTAGGTTCTAAGCCAGCCAGTGGAGACAGGGTTGGCTGGGCAGAGTGATAGATTAGGGATTTTTAAATACTCCTCCTGGTGAGTTCTGCCACAGCCAAAAGAGCAGCTGGGGTTTTTCTCACTGTGTAAGGGGGGCGGAGAAGGGCCACAGATGGCCATGGGCCCTGCAGGTCAGCGCTATTCAAAGATGCATCCTGGAGTGAATGAGTGCGTAAATTAATCTGGCCCTGCGGATGCACTGGAATTTACTGCTCTGTGTCCTGCAGTAATAAAACCCGCACTTTAAATCTATATTATATATGACACATAAACTATTAAGGAATATTTTAACATTATTTCTCCTATTGATTTGAAGATACATATTATTTTAAAGTCTGTACAGACAATGCAATGATGTAAAGACTTCCAGTCTAAGATGACTAAATCATTACTTAACGAACTGGCACAAAGTTGCTTCATTTTGGGCTGTATGCCAGGGAGCCACATTTCATCACCCTGCTTGCAAACTGATCCATATGATCTCCAATTTTAAGGCAATTATAATTGATTTAGCCTATTTGAAGTTCTGTTAATTATTTTTTGCATTAACTATGACAGGAGCCTCACTTTGTTACTGTATATATTTTATTTTAGGTACTTTCTTGCTGTATGTGTAAATACCTTTCAACATCTTTGTTGCACTGCAGAAATGAGGCCACCATTTCAAATCTCTAAATATTTTTTACCAGTGATGGCGAGTGTAGGGATAACAGCTTGATAATAAACCCTGTTCTGATGTCATTGAGCATGCTTGAGGTCACTGAAGTCCAGTTTTAATTACTTTAGAAGTAGCTAACAAATTGTAAAATTGGCTTGAGTACTTATAATGAGAATGAGACTACACTAAAACACACACATTTGCCTTAGACAGATAAAGTATACAGTGGGGCAAAAAAGTATTTAGTCAGCCACCGATTGTGCAAGTTCCCCCACTTAAAATGATGACAGAGGTCAGTAATTTGCACCAGAGGTACACTTCAACTGTGAGAGACAGAATGTGAAAAAAAAATCCATGAATCCACATGGTAGGATTTGTAAAGAATTTATTCGTAAATCAGGGTGGAAAATAAGTATTTGGTCACCTCAAACAAGGAAAATCTCTGGCTCTCACAGACCTGTAACGTCTTCTGTAAGAAGCTTTTCTGTCCCCCACTCGTTACCTGTATGAATGGCACCTGTTTGAACTCATCATCTGTATAAAAGACACCTGTCCACAGCCTCAAACAGTCAGACTCCAAACTCCGCCATGGCCAAGACCAAAGAGCTTTCGAAGGACACCAGGAAAAGTATTGTAGACCTGCACCAGACTGGGAAGAGTGAATCTACAATAGGCAAGCAGCTTAACACACTACAACGGCAGGGAATCAAATCCCGCAGTGCCAGACGTGTTCCGCTGCTGAAGCCAGTGCATGTCCAGGCCCGTCTGAAGTTTGCCAGAGAGCACATGGATGATACAGCAGAGGATTGGGAGAATGTCATGTGGTCAGATGAAACCAAAGTAGAACTTTTTGGTATAAACTCAACTCGTCGTGTTTGGAGGAAGAAGAATACTGAGTTGCATCCCAAGAACACCATACCTACTGTGAAGCATGGGGGTGGAAACATCATGCTATGGGGCTGTTTTTCTGCCAAGGGGACAGGACGACTGATCCGTGTTAAGGACAGAATGAATGGGGCCATGTATCGTGAGATTTTGAGCCAAAACCTCCTTCCATCAGTGAGAACTTTGAAGATGAAACGAGGCTGGGTCTTCCAACATGACAATGATCCAAAACACACCGCCCGGGCAACAAAGGAGTGGCTCCGTAAGAAGCATTTGAAAGTCCTGGAGTGGCCTAGCCAGTCTCCAGACCTCAACCCCATAGAAAATCTGTGGCGGGAGTTGAAAGTCCGTGTTGCTCGGCGACAGCCCCAAAACATCACTGCTCTCGAGAAGATCTGCATGGAGGAATGGGCCAAAATACCAGCTACTGTGTGTGCAAACCTGGTAAAGACCTATAGTCAACCTTTGACCTCTGTTATTGCCAACAAAGGTTATGTTACAAAGTATTGAGTTGTATTTTTGTTATTGACCAAATACTTATTTTCCACCCTGATTTACGAATAAATTCTTTACAAATCCTACCATGTGGATTCATGGATTTTTTTTTTCACATTCTGTCTCTCACAGTTGAAGTGTACCTCTGGTGCAAATTACTGACCTCTGTCATCATTTTAGGTGGGGGAACTTGCACAATCGGTGGTTGACTAAATACTTTTTTGCCCCACTGTATGTGTAAACATGAACCCAAGCAGGCTACTGGGTCACGCTAATCTGGATTTAAGCCAAAGCACCTTTCTGAACAGGCTGAAGAGGTGTGAATCCGATATGGATTACTGAGGTTTGCCACGCTACAAAAGGCGGGGCTCAGTTCCAGGTAGAGTTTAGCTCTGTCAACAACAGTTTTCTTTAAACTTCAGCTGGACCTCAACCAAACAAAAGCATCTTATTGTCTTCTTTTGTTAATTGCTTCCTGGAGAAGTTTTGCTATTGCTTTCAATATGAAATCATTTGTAGTTTTACATTTTCAAAGGAAATTCCAAAACATATATTGTCACAGAACATTTACTTGTTTTTCAAATACCTGAATGCACTGTCAAAACTGTAGGTGTGGATTTAAAACTCACAGCACTGTCACGACCCCTCCGGCGTTCTGATATATCAGTTCCTGTGGGTGTAGGCACAGAGCGATTTACAGTGGCAGAGATATAATCAAATGCATCAAGAAACAACACATCTGGAAGTGTTCAGTGAGAGAAGAGACAGTTCGAGAGAAGGAAGAAACGAGATAGAGGTGCACAGTCTCATACCTCAGGCTGAGTGTCATCTCAGCTGGGTGGATTTGTGTCGTAGATTTGATGTTTTTCACTCCTACCCTTGTAAAAGAGGCTCAGTATAGTCTTGGTATGTTGTATTTTGCAATTTAAACACACTTCTTTAAGTCATCTATGTATTACATGGGAAATTTTATTAAGATTAATAATAGTAATCTTACTAAAATGATGACAGTGTATGTATATACTTATGTATATTAAGTCTTTATGTTCCTGCATTTCCTCCTTCAGCGAGTGGGCCAATCTGATCAATGTGAGCAGTTCTTTTGATTCATCACTCTGCGAATACAATCTTAAGTTCTCAATTTGCATCTATTTAACGTGTCACATTTAACATGTTAGGCCCATATGTAACTTAACAGTCACCAAATTTGTATCCGTGATGTAATTTTGTTTGACTCACCACTAAATACAGTATGAATAATTGGAAAATGCACCACAGGCCTGGCAAAAACTGCCAGCAGGGTGGGCTTTTTGTTAGTAATAACAGTAATATTCCAGAGGTTCCACCTGAACTGAGTTTGACTGCAAAAGTCTAATTGTTTCAATTGTTTAAATTCATCACTGAGTGCTTGGGTAAAATCTAGTAAACACATAGAGGTTGCACACAGTTCAGAATATTAATCCATTCCTTCGCCTGCAGACTGCAGAAAGCTTCTGATTTTTTATGGATACAGTGAAGGTTATGATGACATGTTTTGGTCCAGTGATGACATTGATTTATTTATTGCAAAGGCTGTTGCATGTTTGTGTTAACATATATGCAACATATAATGTAAAAACAGGAAAATTATCCTTTTTTGATATATTAATTGCATAAAATCCTTGTGCAACAGTTGTTTAAAATATGGCGAAAGTTTCATCATAAGAATAGGAATGAGCAATGTGATAACCCGTATCATGATCTCCATCAAACTCACTTCCGATCATGCGTTTTATTTGGGCATGGAAGGGTAATACAGCATAAGAGCAATAACTACAATATTTTGCATGTCAGTTAAATGTGATGAAAAGAATATGGGGAACAATGGAGAAGCACGATTTGAGTCTAGGAGCAGGAAGTCTAGGAACAGGCATATCTCTGCCTCTTGTTGAAACCAAACTTTACACGATGGGAATTATTGATTAAATGTTCTCTTAAAAGGCCAGTTAGATGGAGAAGGTCACATCAAGGTTTTCACTACAGGGGGATGGAGATGCATTTGACCCGTCAGCTGAGGATAGGCTCAGAGTAGGTACTGTGGTAGGAAATGGCACAGCGATCTTCTTAAATGGAATCTATCCAAGCTGAAACTCGCTGGGCTCAGCCCCTACAGACTAAGCTAAGTGTCAATAGATCTGAAAAGTCTTTCAAGAGTTTTCTATAAAGTAATGTTCAGAGGCCATGTAAGGTTTCTTCCATAAATATCACAGCTTGTCTGTAGATGTGTTATGAAGTTGTGATTTAAAAGGCATGCAATTGTAGCTTCGCCAGTAATAGGAAGATAAATAGAAGAATCATTTGAGGTAATTGACCAGAGAGTATAATTATGAGAAAAATCACTATTTTATGACTCTTTCAAAAGGTTAATGCGAGAATAATTTGTACTAACTGCTTTCTATTAACATGCTAGACAGATCTAAAGAAATTGGGAATCACATTATCAACAGAGCAATTGTAAAGAACAAATTAAAATGAAATTAATATTAGAATGTCAACCTTTTGAATTGATCAGTGCATTCTATTAGAATATTTTTTTTTCTGGCACTCATTACAATTTTTCTGTATTTATTCTTTGTTTTCCAGAAAATTACAGATCTGCACTTACATTTGGGTCCATAGGTGTTCGGGCAGTGAAAAATTGTGTAACTCTGACACTCTTCACCATCACAGTGGATTTGAAATTAAGCAATCAAGATGTAGTTCAAGTGTTAGTGTTCAGATTTTTTTTTTTCTTAAAGAACTGGTTTAACAAAAAAAGTGTGCATTAACAAGGAATTGGAACAATTATTGATAATTTACTGGACAATTAATTGGATAATTGACTGAAAGGCAATTTTATGGCTCGATGTTGCCAGTTTCCCAGATATTTCATGACAAATTAAGAAGTTAACAGGTCTTGAATTGATTCCAACTATAGAGTTTGCATTAGTAGCTGTTCGTGGGAACTCTCACAATGTGGTCCAACGAGATGTCAATACAAGTGAAGGAGAACATAATTAGTTGAGGAGCAAATGAGACCCATCACTGAGAGCATAAACTTCAAGAGAAGCCATCTCAAAAAGCTCATATTTTATAAATAAGCAACATTAATATATATATATATATATATAACCAAACAGGATTATTGAAAATTCCTTTGTAAAGAAAAAGCACTTCACAACATGTACCCAAGACTGAGAAGGTCTTTTGAAACATCCACTTTATAATCCGAAGTACAGCACATTATATGGGTAGAGCAATACTGTGTGCTCACATCAAACAGATGCTCAAAAATGGTTGGATGGCATTTCTTACAATAATAATGATATTAAAACATACAACAAAAAAAAGAAATATTCTTTTATGACCCGGTTAGTCACCTGATCTCAACCCCAAAGCATCTCAAGAGATGAAACTCAACATTTACTTATGTCCATAGGTTCAAGAGTTTAGACAGAAAAATTCTTCTAAAAAAAGATAAAAATGATGTTAATGTGGGCTACACTCTCCCAGAATTAGCAATCATGATTAAGGGTGTTTTTGAGAAGCATCATCAAATAGAATTAAATACATCAAACTATTAATTTATTAATAATAATACAAATATTCATTATACTTGTGCACAATTGTGCAAAATTCAGATGAGTTCTGTAATTTACATTTTCTGATGTTCATATACTGAGTGATGGATTTAAGATTAATGAGAAATGGGAGAAGGAGCCAAAACAACCAAAACAATTTGGTTAAAAACACCAACAATGATGCATTTATGTTATGTAGAACACTTTTATTTTCATAGCCTTAAACATGCCACATTTTATCCAAGTTTCATGTCAATGCAGAGAGGAAATGTGGACCAAATATAAGGGTGTTACATAAGTGACGTTTTAAAATAGGTGTATGTGATCTCACATACGGTATAATAACGTAACCCCAATTTTCCTTAATGATTAATTTAAGTGGAAAAAATGCAGCTTCTCAGGGGTATTTTGAAGTGACTCATTCAACTGTGGGATTTTGACCAGCAGCTCCTGTATCAGTCACCTCTACAGTGCTGAATGCAGGAATAATTGGCTGCAACCTACCAGGGAGGAGTTGTTTAGATCTGGAGGAGACCTCACGCTGCGAGATTTCCTTTCATGGTGACTATGTTCCTGATTTGGCACAGGTCATCCCTAAGGGGAATGCAAACAGCTGTCCCACACACAAACAGAGATATACGCACACCTAAACTCACAGATCTTTATTCCCAATACCCGAGCTGACTTTCATTCTTTTGCGTTGACTTTCACTGTAGAACCAGAAGGGTCCTATTTCACTGGAAACAAAGGGCACTTGTTTTGAAAAGGAGTATTGCCTGGTATTGCTGTTAAACTATGGAACACATTGATACTGGATGTTTAAACAAGATGACCCTAAAATCTTATAAAATCACTGTCAGTCACCACATTAATACTTAATTAATACTTAGACTGAAAATGTTTGATTTCTACACTGTTCAGTCTGTAAGACAAATCTGAAGATGCATGTTGCAAGTTTTTTTTTTTACCATCACCATAGTAACCACTGTGTCCTCCTTTTTTTTTTCTTGAAACAGCTTAGGACAAACATCCAGCAGAAAGGTATTTTTCCTAAGGGTCTTTTTACATCTTTGATTTGATATTAATTTAATCTGAATTGTTTATTTAAACAGTGGCAACACAAACTAAGACATCTACATGTGAATTTTTAGTATTTATTTTACTATTATGAAAGCCGCGTTGGAGCTATGCCTCCGGTTAAAGATTTGCAAGACAAAACAGGTGGATCTACTCCCACCTGTGCTAATGCTGTTCAGTGAGTGTCAGGGAATAGCCAAGACAGGGGTGGCATGCATTTACCCAGCTGTTATTGCAGGTTGAGTCGGCGCTCCTTCAGTGTTACGGGCCTCACAGTAGCATGAGTAGAGGAGGATTAGCCTGTATTACATGCCTCACTATGATGCTGGCTTGCACAAATCCTTTTTTTCTTTCTCTGTTCTTTTTCTCCTGATGACTAAACACTGGAGTGTATGCCATTAACAAACACCAGGAAGTCCAGAAAGAACATCTGTCCTTGCAGTGAGTTATCAGTTTTTATTGGAACGACTACTTGCTTTTTAATTGGATGTAGAAACAGGGCCATTTGACAGTCACGTTGACCCCCACAGTACCATTTATTTAACGACTATTGCTTTAGGCCCTTCATCTGGTCCACAGGGATGATATTGTCACCTGTGTCCCCAAATGCCCTTGGCACTTAATTAATCAATTGATGTGATTGAGTGGCCTCTGTGTGAGAGACATAATGAGCTTGAGATTAAAATCATTACAGGAGGATCTGTAGACTCTGTCATGGCTCACAGGTTTCACAATGGTGCTATATAACAGTAATTTACCATTGTAACAAGCAGAAAATGTTAAATAGTGTTGTTTTTTAACTTCTAATTGCAAACAGATAGATAGCGGGCAGTATATCCAAACTCGCATAGCCTGCTGAGCTGTAAGGTATTAAGTCCACTACACACAGAGCCTCAAGTGGGAACTTATTTTTTTATACATGTAAACACCAGTGATGGGAATAACGCTGTTACTAAGAACAGCGTTACTAACGGCGTTACTTTTTTCAGTAACGAGTAATCTAACTAATTACTATTCCATTCGTTACAACACCGTTACCGTTACTAACAAGAAAATGCGGTGCAGTCGTGTTACTATTTTTCAACAAACAGACGGTTAAAGCTGTCTTCAGCTTACCGCACCTTATATCAGTTGCACGGAAGTAGCTGTCTACGTAAGTAATCTGGGTGTACAGCTTTGAGCAGCTGCGCGCGCTCCCGCGGACGGTAATCACTTTCTGCCCGAAGATCACTTTTTGGCACAACACCTGGAGCTAAGGGGCAAAACAATCGCATGAGTGCTGCTGTTTGACTGAGGAAGAATAAAGTAGTCGTGGTGAGCCAATCACATGACCAATTTAAGATGATAAAGCAACAAGGTGACATATACCAGTTTTTAAATTGTGTTGATAGGCCAAAAAATATATACACGTGTTTTTTCCTGAATAGTTTCGTCACGTTTACTGTCTAAGGACAACGCTAGCAAGCACTCTCTGCTTATGACCAAAAAATAAAAACAAACAAATAAAAAGAAACCACCCCTTTCGTGTTGGTGAAAAATGTACCATGTCAACCAATCAAAAAAATTATATGACAACATGACATTTGGTTGTTTAGGAAGAGGGGGACATTTTAGGAACGACGGCGAGAGAGAGAGGAAAAGCGAGGGAGCGAGTTTTGAGATGTGAGAGATTTGTGAGTTGTGTGTTTGGAGTGTGTAGTTAATGTGTTGTCTTGTGTAGTTAGTGTGTAGTGTTGTGGATAGTTTTGTGTTGTGTGTCAGAACAATGAGGCGACTGCTGAATGAAAACAGGAGGAGTGATACACCTCCTGCTGTGATGTTCTCCTTTATAGTGGACAGAAATTATTTTTTTGGAGTGGCACAAATAATTTGTGTGGCATCTTATTGAATGCAGAACAGCTGATTGTTATGTAAATAGTTTGGAATGGTTATTTTAAAAAGAGTAAAAAGTAAATGGCTGCAAATAACTTTGTTGTTTGCAAAACTTGTGCATATGATTTTAAAATTGACAATTTATATTTGCATTTAAAGTTATGAAATATGATTCAATAAACAAGTTTTTCTACTCAGATTTTATGTTTTTTGTCTGATTTTAGATCAATTGTGTTAATACACTATGTCAAAATGAAAACATAACTGTAAATTCAGACATGTGAGGTTGTGCTGAAAAGGATGACACCAAACAAGTAAATAGTTTTTAAAGGTGTAATGCAGAGGGAACATCAAAAGTGGTTAAAATGGCCAATTATACCCTGGGCCCCAGAGGGTTAAACATTTTTTTAAAAGTAACGCAATAGTTACTTTTCAAGTAATTCATTACTTTTAGAATCTTGTAACTCAGTTACTAACTCAGTTACTTTTTTGAAGAAGTAACTAGTAACTATAATTAATTACTTTTTCAAAGTAACTTGTCCAACACTGGTAAACACACAAACACAGACAATCTTCTTCCACTATTTAGAAATTTAACAAGACTGAATAAAATGAAAACATTATTTTTGCGCTGCCTGTCTGCACTCTACATGGACATCTCCACCTCTGCACTCCCTCCTGTCCTCCACGACTGTCAACTAGATTAATATTACTGCTGCAAACGTTTAAAACTGATCTCACTTTAAATACGTTTTTTGTTTCATGTTCAGCATCATATTCTATAAATCTCATACTTGTGGCAACTGTCCTGTGAGGAACACGTCTATGAAAAAATGCTGTTCATGACCTCAGAAACGCAGGACTACACCTTGATTTTCGAAAAGCATCTTAAAATATAAATTTAAGAAATATTAGCTGGATTAACAGGGTTGAGCAGTGTGTGGCAACTGTCAGTATCCATGGAGAATTAAAATATGAAAACTTATTACATTCAAACTTTCTCATAGATGTTAATCTGAAGTGTTGGCTGAGCCTGCACGTCATCAGCTTGCCTATTTTATTAGATCAGACATGGCCCTCTGCATCATTGTCAGAGCTCTCCTTGCTAATACATTCAATGAGTTATTAAAAAATATTTTCAAACTCTATCAACAAGACCTTGCATGTGAGGAGAAGGATTTTAAATTTGATTCTGGATTTAACAGGGAACCAGTGAAGAGAAGGTTTTCGAGTGCCTGTCATTACTCTTGCTGCAGCATTTTGGATCAACTGAAGGCTTTTTAAGAGGTTTTTAGGACATCATAATAATAACAATTTACAGCAGTCCATCCTAGAAGTGATAAATGCATGAACTATTTTTTCAGTGTCACACTGTGATAGGATTTTTTCTCATATTGTACAAATAGAAAAAAGTAGTCCTACATATTTGTTTAATATGAACATTGAATGACATATCTTGCTCATAAACTATCCCAGGTTTCCTCACAGTGTCACTGGAGGCCAAGGTAATGCAATCCATAGTAAGCATGTGGTTAGATATCATATTTCTAAGACTTTTAAGGGCCAAGTACAATAACCTTAGTTTTATCTGAATTTAGAAGCCGAAAGTTAGAGGTCATGCATATCTTTATAATATTCCTGCTGTTTAAATAATGGGTGTCTGTTTTCTGGCTTCATGGATAGATAAAGTATGAAGCATAGCAGTGAACATATATATGCTATATATATTCTATATTATATTGGGGCGATCATGGCTCAAGAGTTGGGAGTTCGCCTTGTAATCGGAAGGTTGCCGGTTCAAGCCGCGGCTTGGACAGTCTCGGTCGTTGTGTCCTTGGGCAAGACACTTCACCCCTTCCCTGCTGGTGGCACCAGTGTCTGGCAGCCTCGCCTCTGTCAGTGCACCCCAGGGTGGCTGTAGCTACAATGTAGCTTGCTATCACCAGTGATTGAATGGGTGGATGTAGTGTAAAGCGCTTTGGGGTACTTAGAGACTACTAAAGCGCTATACAAGTACAGTACAGTATATTGTATATGTTATGCCTTCTAATGATATTGCCTGTAAGTGAAACATATATAATGTAAACAGAATTGGTCCTAACATGGAACCCTGTGGAACTCCATAATTAACCTTAGTGTGTGAAACGGTCGCTCCATTCACAGGAACCATGAACTCCATTCAAGTCTATTAGATAGCAACATTCAAACCATTGCAGCACAGTACCTTTAATACCTATGGCATAATATGCTTTAATTGCTGTAAATAAAATATGTAATTAAATGTGCACTTCATTTATGTAATATGCTATTGTAGTCTTATATTTACTTCCAATTGATTTCAGGTATTTAAACCTTTTAGATATTTAAAACATGTTTTCATTTATTCTTAAAAGAATAAGAATATACATTGCAGCAATCCCACATAATGTTGAAGAACATGTAGAAAAAAAAAAGTGACTACTGCCATGTAATAAGCTATGTCTATTTGTCCAAAAGATAAGGAATACAACACAAAACTTTTGGAAAAGTCCTATGTGAGAATGAAGATGTTTGAATGTCAGACCAGAAATTAAAGTCTTCACCTCACCAGCTACAAAGTACAAAGTCATTGTAATGTCTCATCTGGAATAGAGCGGTTAACTGTGTGTAAATTTTAGGAAGTGAACTTGATGATGATGTTTTAATTATGTCTCATCCATGCCGCTCCCAGTTTACAACCTTGCCTAAAACAAACAGTATTCCCACTAGTGGTAAAGCATTTGACACTCGGCTGTCCACTTCATGGTCCCCTGCACTCAATTACATGTAGAAAAGGCAACCGTGAGTCAGTTTTTGTCAGCTAGTCTCCAGATCACTTGATTATGGAAAAGTGATCTGGAGCTCACAGAAAAGTGTTAACTTTAAGGTTAATTAAGACTTTTACACTTTTGTGGAAACTAAATGCACTTTACACTTATCTTTTGATATTCCAGTGTCTGGGTGAAGTGAGAGGCGTTATGCCAGTTCTGCTTGCCACCACAGATTTAACAGATTAGGTGGCTTTTGAAACTGCAATATTCTAATTTCACAGTGTTTTAGGTAGACTCAATAATAAAATTTATTATGATACATATGCTGCAACTCATTGCACATTCCAACATCAGGCCAGGGTCTTTCTGTGTGGAGTTTGCATGTTCTCCCCGTGTTTGTGTGGGTTCCCTCCAGGTACTCCGGCTTCCTCCCACTGTCCAAAGACATGCAGCTTGTGGGGATAGGTTAACTGGAAAATCCAAATTGCCATTAGGTGTGAATGTGCGAGTGAATGTGAGTGCAAATGGTTGTCTGTCCCTGTGTGTTGGCCCTGCGACAGACTGGCGACCTGTCCAGGGTGTACCCCACCTCTCACCCTATGACAGCTGGGATAGGCTCCAGCACCCCGCGACCCTGAAAAGGAGAAGCGGAAGCGAATGGATATATGCTGCATATGCTTTCCTGTATGTTTAAATTCATATCCAAATTGGAATGATAAACACAGAACCATGTCTTTGTTTGGGCTGTTTAGTTCTCTACAGCATTTGCTAACACTGTACTGTGAGGAACAAATAAATAATTATGCAGATAAACTGTAATTCTGTCAAACAGAATTCACATTAAAGAATGGGATTATTATAAAATGTATACATATGACATTAACTGATAAAAGTTTTTTTTTAAAAAGGAAATCAGCAAGCGTACTGTCTTATAAAATGGGAAAAGGCAGAAAATATAAACTGTGTTGCTGATTGTTGTAATTGTTGTGGATGCATATTTAACCTCTGTGTTTAAATGAGCTCCACCAGAACAGATCTGTAAGTGTTCCAATCTGAGCCTGTAGTACAAGCACAAAAAAGTAATATCGAATGTAGAGCTGGGCGATATGAGATTTTTTCATATCACGATATGTTTTTTTCATTTCAGGCGATAACGATATCTATCACGATATAAGCCAAATAACTATATTTGTAAGATTTAAATGTGCCGTTGCTCACAAGTAAAATGTGAAATAATCAGCAGCTTGTTTTTATTTAAATATTTATTTCCCATAATAAGTTCAACAGGGTAGATGTACTTAAGGAACATGAGACTTTTTCAGATAAATAAAGGCAAATATTGCAAACTACACAAAAGGCAGCCACTAAAGCGTTTAAGTTTCAAAATAGAACAAACAAAACAGACTAAACTGTCAATTCCACTTAGAAACAAAATATTAATTCTAAAAATAAATCTTAGTTTGTTTTACAGAAGAACAGACAAAACTGACTAACTTTTGTCAATATCAAATAAACTAAGAGCTAAAAGGAAATTCTCAATCTCTCCTTGTTGTATAGCTGAGCTTTTCAAACAGTTTTAACAGTTACTTTAGTCTGACAAAAGCCGAATGACGAATTAGCGCTTCCAGTCAGAGACTGAGGCTACGTCCACACGTACACGGGTATTTTTGAAAACGGAGATTTTCCGTTTTCGTTTTAAAAAATAATCCCGTCCACACATAAAGGCAGAAATGAAGGAAAACGCTGCTATGAACATGCCAAAGCAGCAGGTGGCGCTAGATTCCTAACCGTGCCGAAATGTTGGCCAATCAGAAGTCTAGAAGCCTCGGTGGGAAAAAGTAAACAAAGCTGGGGCATAGAAGCAGAACAGAGTTGTATGTGTGGAGGGACAGTAACTGTGTGTATATGTAAGCATTTAAACACTGCAGAGAGTAGAATTAACAGTAACAGTATTGTAGAAATTAATTTCACCGAAACAATAACGTGGCGCACAGTGTGACGCATGCACCAGTTTATTGTATTTCCAGACTTGCTTTCGGCACAATTTACAGTGCACACTACTCTGTTTTTTGTCAGACTTGAAATAGCCGAAATACCTTCACACTACGGAACTTCTTTGGCTCTTCTGTTTGACAATCTCTCCGGCATTGGAACCATCATCTGTTTTCTCTTCGGTCACGCTCGGTTGATTTTTCTAGTCGGCACACTCATTTCCTCCATTACGCGCTGGCTCCATTACCCGCTGGCTGCTTCCCAAACAAACACACGTGCGGCTTGGCACTTGTGCTGTACGTAACAAGTCACGCGACGTGACGCTGCGGCTGTGATTGGTTCGGCTCTGCGCTACTTAATTTGGATTGGCTGACCTTTTTTTTTTTTTTTTTTTGAGGACAAGAGCGGCGAGGTCTATCGCAATAGCTTAATTTCTCTATCGAGTAAAAGTTATATCGCGATACATATCGTTATCGTTCTATCGCCCAGCCCTAATCGAATGCATTACAGCACATGCCCTGTCCTTCTAACATGTAGCCTAGGGCCAAGAAATAAGAAAACCCTTGGGCACAAAAATCACAGTGTTCTTGGACTAACCTTAGTTATCCAACACAGAAATCCAACACATACATGATAAGTTTTAATGAAGCCACCAAGGCAGCCTCTAGGGGGGAGACACTTTTCCAGAACTGTTTCTGTTGAGCCTGACATCTTTCCAATAGCACCGTTCCAGTCAATACATGTCTGCATGGGTCATTGGCCATAGACTGCATCAAGCTCCATCAATTTAAAGTGTTCTCCTGAAAACTCTGAGGCATAACAGTGATGGAAATGCACCGATGAATTCCACATCTTTGTCTTAATTTTAGTCTGGTCACCAGACTCTGGTGATGAGACTTTTTGTGGTCATCTCTGGAACAGACAGAGCTCTGAGTATATCACCCACGCCCACCTGCTTGAGCTCACTCTGACTCAGAAATATTTATATCGCTCTGTTACAAGTACTCTCCAAGTTTTGGAAGATGACAAAAAAGCTCGCTCTGGGTTAGGGATGAGTTTCTGCCTCAAGCAGAGATATTTTAGTATATTGTTCACGAATGTTCGTGAGTCGGATATGAGTGGATCGTGAGATTGACAGATGGATTGGTGCTTATCCACTTTCCTAACCCTGTTGTTAGTTACTGAAAGATTAAAATGGTTGATTTAAAGGGTATAAGTCTGTAAGCTGTTCTAATAGGGGCGATATGGTTGGTCATTGGGGACAAGCACGGACTAAAGTCACTGTGCTTCGGCAGCAAAAAGAATTAGCTTACATGGGAAAAAAGTGGGACAACCATCATCACTGCTATTAAGGAATGCTCCTCTTATATTTCTGTTCAGCTTTTAGTGAAGTAACACTGTACTAGACACTGTTAATCATAATTAATACACATGTAATGAGGCAATATTCACCTAACAGAAATGTTCTGCTTAAAGTATTGTTCCTGTTGTAAGAAAGAACAATGTCGACCAAGAACAAGAAATAAGTTTTTTTTTCACAGGTTTGTTTTTTTCCGTTTTTTTTTTTTCTCTTTTTTTCTTAGAACCTTCTAACTGTTATGTGGGAATGAAGGCATGCTCAAAAGTACTGGTTTCTGTTTGCAGAAGTTAGGAGTAGGTGAACCATCAAAAGAAATATGTCTTTTAGTAAGTATAGCCTTAAAAGGCAGTGGTTGAACTAAGGGGCAACATCAAGTGCAAGTATTGTAAATCTGTTATTTTTTTCTGGGCTATGATTCATACATGCTATTCTAGTGAAAAAATCTGAAATATATTATATTAACAATCATATAATTTATATTTAAACTAATATGTTAAAATGAGCAGAATGGAGCCCTCTTTCTTTATTGTTTCATATGTTCGTGTGTGTGTGTGCGCCACTTATGGTTATTTTCAATACTGCAAAACACTTGCTGCATCTCTTAATGTCTTTTTCTCATAATTGGTTTGATTTGTGGGTAGTTTCCGTTAAAGTCATCTTTAAAAGTGAATAATGAATCGAATCCATCTCCATATCTGTACAGTTTTACAAAATAAAATTTTAATGCTTCCCTCAGTGACTCATATTTGAAAAACAAAAAAAGACATTTCTGCATCTACAGTCAATTGCATATCTTTCATCAAGAGCAATATTTGATTCACCATAGCAACATGCAGAGGGATGCAGTAATCATACATTATAGTAGGCAGCTGTAGTTTATTAATATATTATTCTAATTTAGGTCCCCTGACTTCCACTTGTTTCCTTTCAATCATAGTATTGCCTTCACATTTTTAATAGTTTTATTGTACAAAAACAAAACCATGAATACAAATACATTATATCAATAAATATCAAGTATAAAAGTATCTTTGAATTGATTACATGTATATCTAAAATTAGTCATTGACTCACATGTTGCACCGCTATCGCAGCAACACCGACAACTATTTACCACTGATTTAAAGTCAGTTTCTTGAATGTGTTTCAGTAAGTGACTTGTTCTAACAGACCATTATGGGTGAAGAAGAAAAAGAGGATTGGTAAAGTATATGTGTCAAAACTGTTTTTCTTTTTGCTTCATCAAAAAATGCCTGGGAGCTGTTTTTGTGCTTACATCTACCAGTTGACATCTTTACTACATTATGGTTCATGGGTCATTTTGAGGTTGTCTAGAGCAGATGTATCAGCCAGTTCAGTTCTTAAACCCTTTTTTTATCTCCACACTGCAGCTTACAAGTCTGTACTGAAAATAAGGTCCTCTCAGCTCCTGATGTTTCAAGCAGTTGCAATATCAGCAAAAAGGGCCGAAGTAAATATTCTGTGGTATTGATCAGTCACACATTTGCATGTTAGTAGATTAAGTGGGAAACCGTGGGGGTATTGAGGTTTTCAAGCCACCATCAATTTGTCAGTCATTAATCTCCAGATCTCCAGATGATCTGTCTGATCATCTATTTTTTATTTTTTTGAAGTAGACAATTAATTTTCACAGCTTCCACTCTGATATTAGAATATTTGTCACAGACTTATGACATTCATTTCACCTTCTTTTTGACTGGACAGATCGCATTTATACTATAAATATAAGGGGTTAAATCAAAACATGTATTAAGCCACTGAAGATTTATTCAGGAAATTGTAGCTCCCAATGGGAAATAAGCAGTTAGTCTGAAACAGAAGGTCTGTTATTTGTGCAAAGCCTTTTATAAAAAACATCAAGGATAGAGGAGTATTTCTCATAATTTGCAAATTACAAAAACACGTAAAAGTCAAATGTGTAATAAATTAAAATGTGAATATTAGTTTGACCTAATTTAAAATCAAATGAATAAACTTTCACAAAACAACAGTTTGGGAATATTTACCTTGATGTTATTTTGTCTACTGATGTGTCAGTTTAAACAAAAGCCTAGTTTCAACCTACTCACAAACATGATTTAGTTACACATTAAGTTTGGCAGATTTCTGTGTAATTAGATGAAAGATGTAAAAGAGTATAAATAGTATAACTCCTTCATATAAACCTGGACAAACTTCATCATAACTCAGCTTATCCAGTTTTAGTTCTGGTTTAACCCTGATTGGCTTTGTCTGAAAAACACTCGTTAAGAAGGAAAAGAAAACAAGAAAAAATTAAGAACACAAACTGAAAGTTAAATACCAGGTCCTGCTAAATTAATCTGGTTAACAATGTATAATCCTATGTACCGAAATTGATTGTTGGTCTCAAATATGCCTGGATGCTAGCAGGCAGGGCATACATAGAACGCCATAACCTTGTATGCCCGGCATAGTATACAGAAACATCAAGGGTGGTGGAGAATGACCGAGCTAAGATCTTGTGGGACTTTCAGATAGAGAAGGACAAAATGGTGGTGGCTAACCAACCGGACATAGTGCTGGTAGACAAACAGAAGAAGACAGCCGTAGTGATCGATGTAGCGGTTCCAAATGACAGCAACATCAGGAAGAAGGAACACGAGAAGCTCGAGAAATACATAGGGCTCAGAGAAGAGCTTGAGAAGATGTGGAGTTGGAGGTAACAGTGGTCCCAGTGGTAATCGGAGCACCAGGTGCAGTGACTCCCAAGCTAGGCGAGTGGCTCCAGTAGATCCCAGGAACAACATCCGAGATCGCTGTCCAGAAGAGCGCAGTCCTGGGAACAGCTAAGATACTGCGCAGGACTGCGCTGTATCTTAGCATACATATACATATATACATATGTATAAAACACCCAGCACGCCCCTGCGGGCAGTTTATCCTTCAAGCTCGGGTCCTCTACCAGAGGCCTGGGAGCTTGAGGGTCCTGCGCAGTATCTTAGCTGTTCCCAGGACTGCGCTCTTCTTGACAGAGATCTCCGATGTTGTTCCCGGGATCTGCTGGAGCCACTCGCCTAGCTTGGGAGTAACCGCACCTAGTGCTCCGATTACCACGGGGACCACCGTTACCTTCACCCTCCACATCCTCTCGAGCTCTTCTCTGAGCCCTTGGTATTTCTCCAGCTTCTCGTGTTCCTTCTTCCTGATATTGCTGTCATTCGGAACCGCTACATCGATCACTACGGCCGTCTTCTTCTGTTTGTCTACCACCACTATGTCCGATTGGTTAGCCACCACCATTTTGTCCGTCTGTATCTGGAAGTCCCACAGGATCTTAGCTCGGTCATTCTCCACCACCCTTGGGGGCATCTCCCATTTTGACCTCGGGACTTCCAGGTTATACTCGGCACAGATGTTCCTGTACACTATGCCGGCCACTTGGTTATGGCGTTCCATGTATGCCTTGCCTGCTAGTATCTTGCACCCTGCTGTTATGTGCTGGATTGTCTCTGGGGCATCTTTACACAGTCTGCACCTGGGGTCTTGCCTGGTGTGATAGACCCCAGCCTCTATGGATCTTGTGCTCAGAGCTTGTTCTTGTGCTGCCATGATTAGTGCCTCTGTGCTGTCTTTCAGTCCAGCTTTGTCCAGCCACTGGTAGGATTTCTGGATATCAGCCACCTCCTCTATCTGCCGGTGGTACATACCGTGCAGGGGCCTGTCCTTCCATGATGGTTCCTCGTCTCCCTCCTCTTTCTTGGGTTTCTGCTGCCTGAGGTATTCACTGAGCACTCGGTCAGTTGGGGCCATCTTCCCAATGTATTCTTGGATGTTCGTTGTCTCATCCTGGACTGTGGTGCTGACACTCACCAGTCCCCGGCCCCCTTCCTTCCTCTTAGCGTACAGCCTCAGGGTGCTGGACTTGGGGTGAAACCCTCCATGCATGGTAAGGAGCTTTCTTGTCTTTATGTCAGTGGCTTCTATCTCCTCCTTTGGCCAGCCTATTACCCCAGCAGGGTACCTGATCACGGGCAGGGCGTACGTGTTGATGGCCCGGATCTTGTTCTTACCATTCAGCTGACTCCTCAGGACTTGCCTGACCCTCTGCAGGTACTTGGTGGTTGCAGCTTTTCTAGTGGCCTCTTCATGGTTCCCATTCGCCTGCGGGATCCCCAAGTACTTGTAACTGTCCTCTATGTCTGCAATGTTGCCTTCTGGTAGTTCAATCCCCTCAGTTCTGACTACCTTCCCTCTCTTTGTTACCATCCGACTACACTTCTCCAGTCCGAACGACATTCCAATGTCATTGCTGTATAGCCTGGTAGTGTGGATCAGTGAATCAATGTCTCGTTCACTCTTGGCATACAGCTTGATGTCATCCATGTACAGGAGGTGGCTGACAACTGCTCCGTTCCGTAGTCGGTATCCATAGCCAGTCTTGTTAATGATCTCACTGAGGGGGTTCAGGCCTATGCAGAACAGCAGTGGGGACAGAGCATCTCCTTGGTAAATCCCGCACATGATGGTGACTTGTGCTATGGGCTTGGAGTTGGCCTCTAGTGTTGTACGCCACATCCCCATTGATTTCCTGATATATACAGTGGGGCAAAAAAGTATTTAGTCAGCCACCGATTGTGCAAGTTCCCCCACCTAAAATGATGACAGAGGTCAGTAATTTGCACCAGAGGTACACTTCAACTGTGAGAGACAGAATGTGAAAAAAAAATCCATGAATTCACATGATAGGATTTGTAAAGAATTTATTCGTAAATCAGGGTGGAAAATAAGTATTTGGTCAATAACAAAAATACAACTCAATACTTTGCAACATAACCTTTGTTGGCAATAACAGAGGTCAAACGTTTACTATAGGTCTTTACCAGGTTTGCACACACAGTAGCTGGTATTTTGGCCCATTCCTCCATGCAGATCTTCTTGAGAGCAGTGATGTTTTGGGGCTGTTGCCAAGCAACACGGACTTTCAACTCCCGCCACAGATTTTCTATGGGGTTGAGGTCTGGAGACTGGCTAGGCCACTCCAGGACTTTCAAATGCTTCTTACGGAGCCACTCCTTTGTTGCCCGGGCGGTGTGTTTTGGATCATTGTCATGTTGGAAGACCCAGCCTCGTTTCATCTTCAAAGTTCTCACTGATGGAAGGAGGTTTTGGCTCAAAATCTCACGATACATGGCCCCATTCATTCTGTCCTTAACACGGATCAGTCGTCCTGTCCCCTTGGCAGAAAAACAGCCCCATAGCATGATGTTTCCACCCCCATGCTTCACAGTAGGTATGGTGTTCTTGGGATGCAACTCAGTATTCTTCTTCCTCCAAACACGACGAGTTGAGTTTATACCAAAAAGTTCTACTTTGGTTTCATCTGACCACATGACATTCTCCCAATCCTCTGCTGTATCATCCATGTGCTCTCTGGCAAACTTCAGACGGGCCTGGACATGCACTGGCTTCAGCAGCGGAACACGTCTGGCAGTGCGGGATTTGATTCCCTGCCGTTGTAGTGTGTTACTGATGGTGACCTTTGTTACTTTGGTCCCAGCTCTCTGCAGGTCATTCACCAGGTCCCCCCGTGTGGTTCTGGGATCTTTGCTCACCGTTCTCATGATCATTTTGACCCCACGGGATGAGATCTTGCGTGGAGCCCCAGATCGAGGGAGATTATCAGTGGTCTTGTATGTCTTCCATTTTCTGATGATTGCTCCCACAGTTGATTTTTTCACACCAAGCTGCTTGCCTATTGTAGATTCACTCTTCCCAGTCTGGTGCAGGTCTACAATACTTTTCCTGGTGTCCTTCGAAAGCTCTTTGGTCTTGGCCATGGCGGAGTTTGGAGTCTGACTGTTTGAGGCTGTGGACAGGTGTCTTTTATACAGATGATGAGTTCAAACAGGTGCCATTCATACAGGTAACGAGTGGGGGACAGAAAAGCTTCTTACAGAAGACGTTACAGGTCTGTGAGAGCCAGAGATCTTCCTTGTTTGAGGTGACCAAATACTTATTTTCCACCCTGATTTACGAATAAATTCTTTACAAATCCTACCATGTGAATTCATGGATTTTTTTTTCACATTCGGTCTCTCACAGTTGAAGTGTACCTCTGGTGCAAATTACTGACCTCTGTCATCATTTTAAGTGGGGGAACTTGCACAATCGGTGGCTGACTAAATACTTTTTTGCCCCACTGTATATATGTATGCACACACATACCTATATGTCAATATCTTTTTTCTTTCTCGTTTGTTTTACCAATTGAAATTTAGTGTTTCAAACTTAAGCACACGTTGCATTATTTACAATATTTTGTTTTGCCACTCCAGGAAAACCTCTAGTGATCGCTTATGTGTCAGGAGTATCGGAACAATTGAGACACATTTTCTCTAAGCACTGCGTCTCTGTGGCTTTGAAACCCCAAAACACGCTGCGCCAAAAACTGGTGAACCCCGAGTCGATCCAGTCCCCTGACACAAACAGAGTAATGTAGTGTACGCTGTGAAGTGCCAGGAGGATTGCCATGAGTTATACATCGAGGAAACCAAACAAACCTCTGGCAAAGCGGATGTCACAACACAGAAGAGCTACCTCGTCAGGACAGGACTCTGCAGTCCATTCACACCTACAGGCCAGTGGACACTTTTTCAAGGATGAGGATCCTGGACAGAGAGGAAAGCTGGTTCGAGCGCGGAGTCAAGAAGGCCATTTACATGAAGACGGAAAGACCATCTTTGAATCAAGAAAGGGGGCCTAAGGGTACATCTTTCACCATCTTACAATGCTGTGATTGCAGCCAACTCTCTGTGAATGGTTCTCATGGCCATTGATCAGTGGTTGTTGATCAATGGTCATGACAATTTGCATATTAATGATCAAGTAACTAACCTCCCAGCCCATTGTTCATTCAGTGGGCTGGTTTCAGTCATTGTACAAATTTTATAAATTTGTTTATAAGGTTGGGAAACCTGCAGTCAGCTGAGACTGAAGAAGTTACTTGGATGAGTGACGAAATGTTTCTCCCACTGAAAACGTTACGTCCAGATGAACAGAATCAACCTTTTCGGATTTACTTACCTGGATGATTGAGCATGCATCAAGACAAATTTTAATATTATCTTACAAAATATATCCAGTGAGAATGAAGAGCCAGTAAAGCAAAAATTGCTCTAATGATCTAGGTTAGTAAACACTCGGGAAACTAAAGAAACTAAAGTTCCAGTTTTGAGGACTGATTTGGTGGGGTTGTTTTTCTTAGGACACGTAAGTAAGTGCAGTACGCAAAGTGACTGATTTAGAGACTAACCAGTGATACATTTTTAAGTAAAATTACGAAACATTTATCAAAAAAAAATCTGTTTTTAATGATGACATAATTAGAACATGTTAATAAGAAATGTAAAATATAGATAACTTCTTCGTCATAGGATTTCAGTTTGCTAAAATTCACAATAAAATCACCAATATTTGTTTTTTAAACAAAAATAAAAAACAAAAATGTTTCCCTAAACTTTGTATTAGACATCAAATCTGAAGCATAGTTTAATTGTTATTACCCCATAAATGTTCTAATCATAACCATGAAATTGTAACTTTGTACAGATGATGTCATGACAAATACCTGGAAGTGGACATCACTGATCTTTAAAAAGACACTGATTAAGTTCCAAGCACTGTGAGCTCACTTAGACGGAATTTATGGTTCTGTGTTAAATTCAAACTCCACCCATCTAAAAGCCTACAACGAAACCTATGCTGTAACTAAGCCGTAACCTGATGTGCAAAGGATTATCCACGCAGGCCCCAACTATTGTGATTCCTCTGTTTAATACAGCAATTCGTCCTATGCATTTCTGGTACTATTTTCTGGCAAATGACCAGAGAGAGAACAATAATCACAATAATCAATCAAAATAAGGACTAGTAACTATATATATAGCATTGGGATGTGATCACAATGTAATTAACACATATTGTGCTGCACCACATTCAAGAAGGAATGCTGGCAATGGTGTCAGCTATTTACATAGGTTATGTTGTAGGAGTGACAAAAATTCCACAACAAGTGTAAAGGGAGATCTTACAGCATCACATATTCCATATGTGGGTGTTAATTTCATGGTATGTATAAATATAATAAATAAAGATAAATAAAGAACCTTGAACCTTGAATATAAAGTAGTATTATACTGCTGGTGCTTCACACTCTTGTTCCATATATACATAAGCCTTGACCAGGTATTATTATTTGCATGCTGTGTAGAGCAGTGCAATGACAGCTCTGAGTTATGATGGTTGGTAGAGTTGGCATTCCTGGGAAAATGACACAATATTCTGCAGTCTGAGTTTAATGGAATCTCTGCAATCAGATCCCTTTGATGCATCCACAAGGCCCACAGCCACTGAGACAGGAGGAAGAGCACCTTAAAAATGAATGAACTTGAAAATGAGAAGGTTAACATGATTTATGCCGAAACATAGCGGGGGAAAGCTCATTGAAATGATGAGAAGCGCTCTTGGAATTCATTTGTTCAGTGCGACATTTGGCAGGGAGGAATGACATTTATCTTCATCATTCATCATCTGTCTATTGTCTTCCAATCTATGAATGACAGGAGAGCCACCACCGATTCTACACTTATAATTTCACTTGCGCTGTTATAGGCTGACACACACACAGCAATATTCTGTCAAATTGAATTCCAGGAAGGAGGCTGGTAGTGAGACAATAGTAGAGAGATGTCACAGTTTCAGCTGAGAGCCATGCTAACTTTCGAGGGGATTTTAACTACTGGTAATTTGAAAATGGCCAATTTTTCCATCTTTCCTGCTTGACTTGTCTGTGAAGTCAACACCTTGGAGGTTGGAGGTTTTATCCATTTTATAAAATAAAATATTATACGCCTTTTTTTAATTCGCTCTATTCTTAAATTATTTGACCAAAGAGATTCCAGTTAAATGGAGGAAAAGCTTTCAAAACGTAAAACCTTTTGGTCAGACAACAGTGAAAGTTTAAAAATCAAACTAATGTTGTGACTGACCGATAAATTCTACTTTGTATTCTATAGTACTCTTCAATGGGACGAGTTCCAGCAGCTTATTGAAACATCTAAAGAAAGAAAGAAAAACTCAGTTTGTACAATTCTAATACACTTGAAAATCAATATTTGGTATGACTGCCTTTTTTCTTTAACACTGCATGATCTCTCTTAGGCAAGCTTTCTTATCATTCTTTAGGTGGTTTTACAGATGCCTGTAGACACCCACTCGTGTACCCTCCTCCTGAGCTCCTCCATAAATATTTCAGACAAATAAAACCAAAAATTTCAGTTTGAACCAAACTGATTTACCACTTCATAAGATCTGACCTTACCACTGACAGTCTGGTTTTTGTGTAATTTGGCATACCTCAGCCTTTTCCCTCTCTTTCCTCTTCATTAAGAGTGGCTTCTTGACAGCTGGCTGTCCATTGAGACCATTTCTTACGAGGATTCTCTGAACAGTAGATGGCTCAACTAGAGTGTCAGATGCAACTCTCTCCGCTAGGTAGTTTTCTGTAGGCCTGCCTATTCCTCTTCGACCGCCACGTTTCCAATTTCCTGAACAAGTGGAGGAAAAACTATATACTGCTGCTGAGGTGTGCCATGTTTTCAGCTAATAGCTCTTTGGGAATCACGTTGTTGGTGCAAAATACTATTTTATGTCTGTCAAACTGTGTTATCTCTGATATTTTTCAAATATTCAACTACAGAAATGGGACAAAATTGTGTGTTGTTGTGTGTTCTTAACAGTGCATAAAGTTGCAACTTGAAAACAGAATATTCCAACATTTTAGGTTCACACATGCTCCTGAAGACTCAAACCATTTACTCCAGTAAGTAATGTTTGTTTTTGTCCTGATTAAGACTCCTTAAACCAGTCTCAACAGGATGCTTTGTTCAAACAACAGTGCTAGCCTGTGTGCATCAGCTGGGCAGAGAGGAACAGACACCTCAGTTAGCAATTCTCAGATCAATCCACTCCTTTCAGCATGAACCAAACCAGCCACACACCATGGATGCAAATATTCAGTGCCAGTCAAAACATCAACAAGCATCTCTTTGTTGGCATCCGCAATGAATCTTCCACCCTTGTTTATTATGAACAAAGTGCCTTTGATTGTGAATGTTTCACAAAAGAACAGACAGGCAAAGTAAAATTACTGAACTGGTGAGACAGAAAGGATTATCAAAAGGGATCTGGCAAGAGTGACCAAGACTGTTTGATGAATTATTTGTGTTATTTGAATTAGTTGTTAAATAATGCATTGCGCTGTTGTTTTCTGTGGCATCAGCATTGACATTCTTTGTATTTTTCCAAGAATCTGTGTGACAGGAGTAGAGCTGCAGCACTTTAATAAACTTAGATATCCCACTTCTGGGAACAGTTCTGCTGACTTCCCTCCCACTCTGAAGTCATCACTCTTACTTTCTCAGATATGCTTCTGAGTTAAGAGCCTATTTTCCTTGCGCTCAATATGTCAGTTCAAGTCCGGCATTTTGATGCCACAGACAGGTGGAATGGCTCTGGATAACACAGCAGTGGCTCGATGACACAAAAATAGGGCAAGAAAGCTTCAAGCTCTACATTCATTGTCGGGGCATTCTGGTACACTGAACATGTACTGTAACGTAATTCTTTGTGACTCATTAGATAACAGATAAGGGCGATAACTGTTTCCCTCGTGTTTCAGTAGTTGTTGGGCTTCAACGCTGAATTAAAAAAATACTCCAATTGTCATGCATTCAAGGTGAAATTAAGTTCATATACAACCCTTTAGCCTCTTGCATATTCTTGAAAAATATGAAGGAAAAAAAGTGTTTCATTGCACCTGTTTCACAAAGAAACTGACTGGGAAAGTGCCAAAGGCCTTTTTACATGGAACAGATACAGTGTTGGTGGTGTCATGAGCTACACCACATTTCCCATACTATACCGCCTATATGTTCCTGTCCATCAGGCTTATCTTATCAGGGTCATGCACTACGAAGCTAGTGTAATATTTGCAGAATATCTTCCTGTGATCTGGTTTCACTTACCCTAACATCAGCAGTCATGCTAAGCAGTCACACAAAGGTGCTTATCAGCTTGCTAAATCAGGCCTTGGTCTCCCAGCCTAGCTATGAGCACATTCACATAAAAGTGTCATTGTTGCCACCCTGAATTGGTCTAGTAGCAGCAGAGTGCCATATTTTACAAATGAAGAGCAAACTATGATTTTAGAAAAACACAAAGAACAGCAACAATTTGCAGACATTCTGGAAAAGACTGAAAATATCTAAACACAGGAAGAGTGTGGCACAGCGATGCAATGGTTAGCACCTCACAGCAAATACGCCCCAGATTATTCATTGTAAATGAAAACAGTTTTCAGGTGCTGAGGAGATTCCTCTTATGTTCAAAACATGTATACATTCACTTTGGCACGGTACTCGGTCTGTGATCCAGGGGTTTGTGTTTATTGGTTAATTTATATTCCTTGATTATTGTCATTCATGGTTATGAGTCTCATTATTTCAGTCTCATTATTTTCTGCTTATGTTCTGCTTATATTCATAGTTCCTCGAATTTAGGTTTCTGTTACTTTGCCTTCCTCGTGTTCCTCGTCTAGTCACTCTCGTCTCCCCAGTCAGTCGTGTCGCTATGTCCGTGGTGCTATGTCCGTGGCACTATGTCTGTGTTGCTATGTCCGTGGCGCTATGTCCGTGGCACTATGTCTGTGTTGCTATGTCTGTGGCGCTATGTCTGTGGCGCTATGTCTGTGTTGCTATGTCCGTGGCGCAATGTCCGTGGCGCTATGTCTGTGTTGCTATGTCCGTGGTGCTATGTCCGTGGCACTATGTCTGTGTTGCTATGTCCGTGGCGCTATGTCCGTGGCACTATGTCTGTGTTGCTATGTCTGTGGCGCTATGTCTGTGGCGCTATGTCTGTGTTGCTATGTCCGTGGCGCAATGTCTGTGGCGCTATGTCTGTGTTGCTATGTCTGTGGCGCTATGTCCGTGGCGCTATGTCTGTGTTGCTATGTCCGTGGTGCTATGTCCGTGGCACTATGTCTGTGTTGCTATGTCCGTGGTGCTATGTCCGTGGCACTATGTCTGTGTTGCTATGTCCGTGGCGCTATGTCCGTGGCACTATGTCTGTGTTGCTATGTCTGTGGCGCTATGTCTGTGGCGCTATGTCTGTGTTGCTATGTCCGTGGCGCAATGTCTGTGGCGCTATGTCTGTGTTGCTATGTCTGTGGCGCTATGTCCGTGGCGCTATGTCTGTGTTGCTATCTCCGTGGCGCAATGTCCGTGGCGCTATGTCTGTGTTGCTATGTCTGTGTTGCTATGCAGGGCTCTAGAGTGCGACCACTTTGGTCGCAAATGCGACCAAATTTTTCAGTGGTGCGACTAAAAAAAAATATTTGGTTGCACCTGTGCGACCAACTGTTCGGGTAGCAAAAAGAAAAAAAATCTGCAACCTTCCCTGTGGTCAACAACAGACACACATTATGCCCCTATCGTGGACTAAACCAATCAGAGATAGTCAGGGGCGGGACCTCTCTGATTGGCCGTGGTCCAGTTGAAAGTGCAGGTGGAAGTGGGAGGTACACGCTGCCGGAGCTTAGCGATCCTGATGCGTCCGGTACGCGCTGTGATTACGTCTTTTTGCGCTGATTCTGAGCTGCAGGTTTTGTCTCTCCAACCAAAATTCACCGAGCCAGCAGCAAAAGAAGCAGCAAACTGCGCTTCACATTTGATCAATGTGGTCATGAATTTTGCTGTTTTGCTTCCACGACTATTAAAATCACACTCCATGCACAGCTAGCTCTCTCTCTCTCTCTCTGTACTTCAAGAACAGTTTCCCGTCTCCAATCTCTGTTTTCTGTATTCGCTTATTACCCACCAGTCTACCGTTGTTTACAGCGCTGTCGGCTGCTGTCTTTTTCTTTTCTTTTTTTCACTTAAATGACCTCGGACAAGAAAGCCTATTTTTTCTGTTATTCAATACTGAAGAAATTTAAACTTTATATGCAGAACATTGTAGAATATTTTTAAGGTTATCTGCTATAAAAAGCCAGACCAGGAAAATCTCCTTCATGTTTTTCTGTGTTTTATTCTCAGTTACTTTCACACAAAGGCATCTGCTGTGATGTTCACAATTCTGATGAAGTCAGTACTGATAAAGGATCAGAATTATAATATTTCTGACTGTCTGAGGCTAAGTTGAATCGAATCGGGACTTTGAAAACCGGAATCGAATGGATTATAGAAATCAGTGATGATACCCAGCCCTAGTGAGCAGCCTAGGCACGACAGAAGTGGATGTAGCTGTAATAGGAAAAGAACTATTGCTAACTTTTAAGTTAAGGCCTGATCCTTCTGAAATTCATAGCCAGTGCTCTGACACGGTGTCATCAATCTTTGAATGCTGAAAAAGCACAGTGTATCCAGAAAAACACATTATATTATATCAATTATTATAAAATTTGTGTGCGCCTAACTTTTGTGCCGGTACGCCTAACTTTTTAAAGGCGCTATGTCTGTGTTGCTATGTCTGTGGCACTATGTCTGCGTCTCTGAACACCAGCCGTCCTCTGTAATGGACATTTGTTTTTGGTCTACATCTTTTCACTTATTTGACATATCCTACTAAGTCCTGATGTGGAGGACATCCTGGGCTTTCCAATGATATTTCATGTGTTTGGGTGGCTTGTTCTAGCTTCAAAGAGGCAAGAAATCACCCAAAAATGTTTTTCCTCAGTTCTCACTGGGATATTGTGTAAAAAAACAGTCCAAAAAGGCGACTGTTTCTCTCACACACACACACACACACACACACACACACACACACACACACACACACACACATATAAAATTTCTTTTGTAAAGCTATAATCCTAAAAAACCCAACGGTCACATCAATATCTCCAGCATGTCATGGTCAGTGCCCTGGTCAAAGCAAACATGAAATAGAGCCTGGCTTGCAGATTTGCAATTGTCTGGGTGCGCAGGGGTTGCTGCATTTCACCCTTTCTTATGCACAGGGTCATATATGGCTGGTAACACACGCCATGTAACATATGCACTGTTCCCCAGGGCCCAGCTACTCAGAAACATGTGCAGAGAGCTACACATACTGTATGAAACAATGACAGTGTGTGATAGGATCCACAAAGCTTCACATACAATTTATGGATGAATGATGATGAAATTTTGCTCTGTTATTAACTTACATTAAATGGATAGTTTTAGTTGACTTGTATTCAAAAACGGTTATTTTAGTTTGTTTAAATACTCAGAATCAGTGTGAGATAGATGACTTTGGCTGGAAGTCATGCATGTGCTTTTTTCTGATGGCTACCCTGACCATTACATTAACGATATCACTTTACAGCTATAATCTTTGGTAAATTTGTATGTTTTTATATGTCCATTAGCAATGCAGTGTTTTTATTTGTCTGTCAATTTTACCTATGCTCATCATATTTGAGGTGCAAAAGGATATCATGGCTTTCCTGCAGCTTCAAAGTTTCGGTGTCAATTCCAGTTTAATCTTTTCCTATCAAAGAATTACGCTGACACCCTATGAATCGAACGTGGTCTCATCTTCAGAGAAGCAGATGCACAAAACTAATTTTTAATGTCAATTCAAGAAGAGTTACTCCGCGGCAAAGCTTAGACTCAAATACGGCTTTTTTCTTTATAAGGAGTGATAGCATTTTAATTTCTACACATCCTAAGCAGAAGCTACAAATACAAGACAAGATTATTTATGCATTACTTTCATCAGTGTCGTCTGAGAAGAATATTACTTTCTACCAAAATCCTCGATGCCTCTCAAAGGAGTATTCATGAACCAGTGAGATAACAGCAAAGACCGAATTGTTGAAACATTGGCTGTATCAAGAGAAAAGTCTCAAAGAAGGAAAACGCTTGAGCTTACATAGGCTTTGTCATTTATTGAACAAGGAGAGCAAAACATTTTACTTTCACAGGCCTAGTCTGATCAGCTGTTTTAGAGTAGGATGGTTGGTCCGAGCTTTAGCTTTCAGATCATTAGCTCAAATGTTTACGTGACCTCGGTTAACTTCTTCACAGAAATTGAAAATTATTCTGCATATTGGGCAGAGTTGGAGCTTATGTGGGTAGCAAGGCCAAACATTTTGACTCCAATCTAGTCACAATGACTTTTGATTCTGAATAGAGTCCATTTTTTCACATCATACATTGCATTACTTATTACACAAAATGTTAACAAGATGATATTGTCATCTTCCTTGATGTTCATTAATATGTACTTTTTATGGTTAAACCATATTTTCTTCGTATTTAAAGGAGCCATTCAGTGTGGTCCAGCTGTGATATTCAAAGAATAGCCAATTGGAACAGGACCGCAGGGCAGATCAAGGACACACTGGCCTAGGAACATTTACACCACAGCAGGATGTGAAGGAGTCTACATATCTCATGTAAAAGAGGACATTTAACACCCTCATTACCAGTGCAGTCCTGCAATCTATAATATCATAAGGGATTTCTAAAGGAGACCTACTGAAGGCTGAATTTGTAGATCACTCACCACAAACTTGGAATTAAATATATAAGTATAATATATTTAATAATATCGATGAGGCATTCCACTTATTTCCTCTTAAATCCTAATAAAAAAGAAAATAGTAATCTTGAAATAGGTATGATATATAAAATCTATTCGGAAAAAGTACATTTAAATATTATGTATTTAGCTTGCAGAGTGAGAAAAACATTTCTTTTATAACTGGGATTCTTATTTTGCAGATATCAGCAGTCAAAACCAAATCTGTGTTTTAGTACCAGTGAGCAGATGGTCCACGTCTTTGCTAAGGATACGGAAAAATTTGAATTGATTGACACTTTTCCTATGCACTCACTTTAGAACTGAATTTAAACCAACAACACCAATCTTCACTGTTTACTGCCATTTTGCTATGATTGTCTATATCAGCAAGCTTAATAGGTCCCACAAATGTCATGCTGACATAGTTTTTGCTGAAGAAATGTCTATTACGACAGGCAACCAGTGCAGCTGCACAGAAATGTTCTTAATTTGTTAAAGTGAAAAATGTGACAGTGAGATTACAGAGGCCCTTAAAGCATTGTCAAAACAAGGACATAAAACGGCTGGAAGACATACACCCAGAAAAAACATCTAATGCACCTTAGTATTGTTAACAAAAACACTGCTTAAGCTACACCAAACACCTGGTTTTAAGAGGAGAGTGCACACTACCAAACAGCAATTGCAGGCATTTTTGTATAGGTAACTATAAATATCTACTGTAAATACAGATGTTTGCTTCCGGAATGATAACTATCAAAGTTATCAAATACTCCATGCTCCATTAAGCTGACAGCATGGCTTTCTGAGTAACTCACTGAGACAAAAATACATAAAAATGGCAGTTGTTTAAGTTTCAGTTGTGTTAATGCAGAGCATCAGCAGTGAACAAAGTGAGCAATGATTATTTTTCATAGAAGTTGTATTGCTGATTAAAATATTTCCTTTTTTCTCACACTACAAGAATCCCACTGGCATCCTGCAGGACACTGTATATTAGCATATTATAGTTTCCTGATGCCTAGCTTAGCTTTTTAGCTGCAGTATTTATTACCTTAATTCAACTGCTAAGGTGAAAACTGAATCAAATGAATGCATAGCCTTTGATAAAAACCTGATACAGCCAGCCATAAGTGTGTATCACTGGGGCAGACTGTGATGTACAGTACAGGCTCCAATCAGGATAATCTTTTAATAGACGATGGCTGATGTTAACAATATGACCCAGACAGCTGAATGAAGTTAAAATTGAAATGATAAGCTGTCATGCTATTTTCTAATGAAAAAAACCCCAAAACAATTCAGCCAAGTGGGCTTGCAGACCTCTTGTCCACGGCATCCAGCTCTGGGATGTTACTTCTTAGTTTGACCCAGTTTTTAAAAAGCCTTGAGAGGCATGTTTTAGTTGCTGCTGCTAGAAAAAAGAAACATGTTAATTGATTGATTTTTTTTTTTTAACCATTAGCTGTTGGGGAGCCTTCACCTTGAGAATGGTTCGGTAGTTCTGTTTCTCTTTCAAATCCCACAATGGAACCAACTCCACAAACAAAGGGAGAAATCAATGGACTTTCTTTGGCAGCTCTGAGAGAGATGCTTAGCATCACAGAATGCTTGCCTGAGGTGAACATCCCAGAGTGTATTATGGTGTTGCTCCATTGCCCTGTTCACATCCGCAAGCTGTTCTAAACCCATTTGAAGTGAAGCACACAGGGTTTTAACAACTATCAGCACTAGTGTGAATAGCCTCCTAAGGCACTCTCACTCTATTTGACCGTTGAAATGGTTTCTCTTCTCAGTTGAACATCTATATATTCCAGTGTGAGTGCGTTAAGAAGAGTGTTTACATGAAAGAAAGGTGCTTCATCGAACACTACACACTGAAGCACTGTTCAAAGTCTACAGTTTCCTGTTCATTACTTTATCATGAATACTCGTTCCCTTTCGATTTATCATTGTGAACTGCAATAATCACTGCAGAGTTTAAAAATTACATCACAGAAGATGGTAGCTTTTTTTTCCATTTCCTTTTATTATTTCATCTCACCACTGACTTAGACTTCAAACTTTCATTGTCGCCCCGGGTTGATCTGAGATTCAACCACTCCTCTGTGTGATTGAGGAGCCTCATAAACTGCACTGATACATCCCTTTGGTCCTTTGGAAACCTTCCTTTTCTCTGGAGGATGGTAGAGGATGTAATTCACTTTACAATATCAAATAATCACCGCTTGTGATTCTTGTCTCCTGGCTAACTTGTCAGGCATAAGTTTATGGCTTTTAAAAGCAGAGGTGAACTGCAAGGAGGACAGTTTCCCATGCTGAGTTTCGAAGGTGATGATGCCCAAAGTGAAGCTTTGCCTCCAGGTCGTTGAGCAATAATGAGTGTTATCAAGCAAGTGCCAGAAGACAGGTAACGCAGGTAGAATTTATGAGAGGCCTTGCAGGATGACCCTAAGCACGACCAGCCATTCTTCAGCAGAGACAGGGCTAAGGCTAGGAAAAGACTAATATGGCAGGATTGTGATTAAATAGGCCCTTGATTTTATAGGCTTTGGCACCAACAAGCGAGTCAGTATTTATCAGCATAGATATAAATTGTAAAAACTGAACACTTCACTGATTACTGTACTCAAGGTGATCTCAGTGGGGGGCAGTGATTGTTTCTTACAGTAAAACACTGAACAATAGTATGCAAAAGACAAATCTGCACTTTAACAAGTACCACCCTCAAACACAGTTGCTTTCTTGATCCCAATCACTGAAGCATCTGTAAGATGTGATGGCACAAGTACTTTTCTCAAATGCACCACCCAGCGATCAGCATGATCTAAAATATATGCTATCAGCGTCTGACTCTCAGACGCTACAAGATACCACAGAGGTCCTGTGTTCATGACCTGACAGGTCAGAGATGTTTAGGCAATCTAATACACTGCCTGCATATATAGCATACTACAAAATTAAACTTTGTTGTGTGCTATAAAACTTTGGAGTACTCACTCACCAAACCTTCTCAGGCTTACACAAAAGATGTGATTAGCAGCAGTTGGAAATTCTTGGCTATCAAGTGCCGACCTCGTACAGACTATGTTGGCAGACACACTGTCTCATTCAGTGTCCGTTTTTTCATTTCACATTTTCCACTTCTGTAAGAAGGCAGCATTGCCAATCTGCACTACATTGGCTAACAAGAGGTCTCAGCTTCTTTTGTTTAAGTTTTGATTTTAATTCTTGGTGCTACTTTCAAGGTACATATTTTCAGCTGCTCACTGCACATTAGTGCAACTATCTAATTAGCCAATCACATGTGAGCAAACCCGGTGTATTTAGGCATTTAGACATGGTCAAAATGACCCGATGAAATTCAAACTGAGCATCAGAATGGAGGAGAAAAGCAATTTAACTGACTGTAAACGCAGCATGGTTATTGATGCAAGATAGGCTTCAGAAACTGCTCATCTACTGGGAGTTTACCACACAATGTCTAGAGTTTACAGAGAATAAGAAAAAAAAACAATTGCTAGTTTGCCACATTCACTAGATCTCAGACCAGCAAAGCACCTGTGGGATGTGGTGGAACAGGATATTCCCATTATGGATCCACAGCTGACAAATATGCGGCATCTGCAGCATGTAACACTATGATGTCAATACTGACCAAAATAACTGAGGCATGTTTCCAGCAACATGTAGAATTGAGGCAGTAGTAAAACTAAAAGAGGCTCCAACTTGGCACTAGCAACGTGTAGCTAATGAAATAATAGTTAAATGTACATGTTAAGGGATTAAATAAAATATATATTAGTCAATATAACATAGTTGCTGCAACTACATCTAACTATAAATGAAAAATGGTCCCTAGCAGTATAGCGGCAATGCGTATGCCAGTATGCAATGTGTATGCGTCACTAACGGCATTACCTTTTTTCAGTAACGAGTAATCTAACTAATTACTATTCCTGTCTTTACAACGCCGTTACCGTTACTAACAAGAAAATGCAGTCGCGTTGCTATTTTTCAACAAACAGACGGTTGAAGCTGTGTTCAGCTTCCCACACCTTATATCAGTTGCACGGAAGTAGCTGTAAGTAATCTGGGCGCTACAGCTTTAAGTACCTGGAGGTAGGGGGCAAAACAATCGCATGAGTGCTGCTGTTTGACTGAGGAAGAAGAAAGTAGTCCTGGTAAGCCAATCACATGACCACTTCAAGATGACAAAGCAACAAGGTGATATATACCAGTTTTTAAATTGTGTTGATAGGCCACGTAAAACCAGAGTCATGATAAACAATATATACGCGGCGTTTTTTCCCCAATAGTTTCATCATGTTTAACGTCTAAGGACAGTGCCAGCAAGCACTCTCTGCTTATGACCCAAAAATTTAAAAACAAAACAGAAAACAGCCATTTCGTGTTGGTTGAAAAATGTACCATGTCGACCAATCAAAATTTATATGGCAACATGACATTTGGTTGTTTAGGAAGAGGGGGAAGTTTTAGGAGTGACGGCGAGAGAGAGAGAGAGAGAGAGAAAGAGGGAGAGAGGAAGACAGCAGAAAAAGATAGAGAGTTTTGAGATGTGAGAGATTTGTGACGTTTAGCGTGTTTGTAGTGTGTAGTTAATGTGTTGTCTTGTGTAGTTAGTGTGTAGTGTTGTGGATAGTTTTGTGTTGTGTGTCAGAACAATGAGGCGACTGCTGTCTCCAGGTAAAAAACAGAAGCGGTGATACACCTGCTGCTGTCAGACCTGCAGGTATCAGGCTGTGATGTTCTCCTTTATAGTGCCAGAAATTATTTTTTTGGAGTGGCACAAATAATTTGTGTGGCATCTTATTGAATGCAGAACAGCTGATTGTTATGTAAACAGTTTGAAATGGTTATTTTAAAAAAGGGTAAAAAGTAAATGGCTGCAAATAACTTTGTTATTTGCAAAACTTGTGCATATGATTTTAAAATTGGCAATTTATATTTGCATTTAAAGTTATGAAATGTGATTCAATAAACATGTTTGTGTACAGTAAAAAATATAACCTTTTTTACTCGGATTTTGTTTTTTGTCTGATTTCAGATCAATTGTGTTAATACAAAAAATGTCAAAATGAAAACATAACTGTAAATTCAGACAGGCGAGGTTGTGCTTAAAAGAATGATACCAAACAAGGCAAAGTAAATAGTTTTTAAAGGTGAAATGTAGAGGGAACATCGAAAGTAGTTAAAAATGGCCAATTATACCCTGGACCCCAGAGGGTTAAACTTTTTTTTTTAAGTAGCATAATAGTTACTTTTCAAGTAATTAATTACTTTTAGAATATTGTAACTCAGTTACTAGTTACTTCTTCAAAAAAAGTAACTATAATTAATTACTTTTTCAAAGTAACTTGCCCAACACTGGCGTATGCTTATATCAGCATGCACAACAACATGGTTGCAATGTTAGCATGGATGACAATGCTCATTTACAAATGCTAACTTGCACTGTAGTACCACTGAGGAAGATGTGGTTATCAGCAGCTTTTCATTTGGTCTTTTTTCAGTATGAAGAGATCTTCAAATGCTTTAAAGGAAACCAACATTTCTATACAAACATTCAAAATGAGAAGGGTCAGAGAAACAGTGAGGAGGGACAATACCTGAAAAAGGGGTACATCCAAGAATCCAGTCTCTGGGCACGAATGAAAGCCTGTTTACTATTTCACAGCACTTGTTGCTATAGTCATTAAAGGCTTAAGTATATTTCCAAAAAAAAGGGGTTAACTGAGAAATTAACAACATTATCATAAAGACAATGGAGGCAAAATGTGTGACATTAGTAAGTCTAGCTTTCTCAACTGTTACCAGCCTGATTAAATTTGTACTGCACATTTTGTTCAGTAGTCTCATTTTTAGGTTAGTCCATTGTTGAGTGTAGCTGATAAAACAGGTGCATTTGCTTAGTGTTGCTTTAAATTGCCTACCTGCAGAGTTTGAGTTTTTTAATCGAAAAAGCACGGCTGTGTGATAAAGCGTTACTCATCTCACAGTTTTTCACATTTGACACAGGTATCAAGTGCCAAGCCAACTGGCTGGTTTAATGGAGAAATATGACCCGGCAAACTTGACCTATTTTTAAACATATCTGCACTCCAGCCTAAAAAACATCAGGCTTTTTGTTAATACAGTCATCTTGTTTTGCATTGGAAAACATGACATTTGTAGGATGCGTTCTCTGTGATGCAGTTTGAATCTAAATGTCAAGATTCATCAAGATTCAATAGGATTCCAGCGTCATCATTGCAATCTGATGTCCCATGCCTACAGACATTAAATTTTGGAATATAGCAAACAATTATAAACAAACTGCTATTAAGAACAATAATTTGCAAATATTGAACAAAATAGAAATGGAGTGTGACAAAGTGGTGCAAAAAGTTCACTCCTGGAGCCTTTCTGTGTGGAGTTGGCATGTTCTCCACAAGCCTTCGTCTCCATATGTCATCAGATTTCAGTGATGACTGCAATCTCAGTGAATTTCAATGAAAGTGGATACTCTTATCAACTTTTAGAAACTTCCTTCCACTGTGCAAAGACATTAATCTGTGATTCTAAATTGGCTATAGGTATGATTGGTTGTCTGTCTCTCTCTCTGTTAGCCTTGCCATAGACTGGCAACCTGTCCAGGGCCGCCTCTCATCCCATGACTGATTAGATAGGCTCCATCATCTTCCCAACTCTAAATTGGACAAGTGGTTGAGAAAATAGATGGATGGCAGAGTGTATAATCATTAACCACTTTTTTTGCAAAGCCTACTCATGTTTGAGTGGATGCAAAGTTGTGGCCTTTGTCCATTTAAAAATGGTAAATATAGTTACAACCAAGTTAGAAAGTTTTCAGAAAAGCTTGTTGAATTTTTTTTTTTGCAATCTGTACTGGGTATTTGTGGGCTTGGTAGCCTGCAAGCATGTGTCTTCTGGATTTGATGTCATGTAGCATGTAACATGTACACATTGTTTTGGACTATCAGCAACCACAGTTCTCCCTTTTAATTGGTATTGAAGTAATGAGCACTCAACAAAGTTTCTGAGACAGATTTGACAGTCACTATTCATTATCAAACTGATACTTGCAGCACCATTTAGCTCTTACACAGCTGATGGACCAAACACTGGCACATTATTCACAGCATGACAAAGAATGGAGGGCTTCTGTCATGACTGTTTAGGATATCCATTATCTTTTAGCCCTAAGATGCACAGAGTAGCTAAGTCATTGAACTGGTGGAGTACATTCAGCTTGATGATTGCTTTGCACTATGCAATTTCTAAACAAAGTAAAAGGCTTACTATGCTGCTTGTTTGATACATACTCTGCATTTGTGACAGACACAGCATAGTTGTTTTTGTCCCAAATTAATAGACGGATTTTTAAGTGGATGACAACATTGCAGCACAATGTATAATAATTGAATATGAGTCTCCGTATCAATGCTGTAAAGCAGGATGATCAGACAGATTAGATGTCTCACACATGGTGGCCTTAATTCATATGCGCAAAGATACTACCGGTACAGCTGCTACACAGCACAGGAAACCTGAGTGACACTTGACTTGCAGATAAGGTTGACAGTGGGAGTTTTTTTTCTCTTATCTCACAAGGATGCAACATGATCAGGGTATCACTCATGGGATTAGAAACATGAGGATTTTTACTTTCAGATAAAAAACATTTTTTTAGCAAATTATGGATTGGTCAAAAATATTAGACTGGGCAAAGCATTTCACATACAACCTCTAAAAACTCAGAGATAAGGTCATATACTCAAGCCACAGAGACTCTGTATTCACAATGTATTAGTATTTCAGCTGCAAAGTCTGCACTGCATGACAACAGCCATGCAACATTGCCATTAACAAAGTTACAAGTGATTAACAAGACCAATCTCTTGCAGTAAATATATACATTAATATATATGCACTAGGGGTGCAACGATATTCGTATCGATATTGAACCGTTCGATACAGTGCTTTCGGTTCGGTACGCATATGTATCGAACAATACAAAATTTGTAATTTATTTTATCAACTTTCCTTCTGACGATGCTGTCTGTGTTGAGCGCTCAGTGAATCTGCGTTCGACTACTCCGCCTAGGCTGCACTGTCGAGCGCAGATCCACTGAGCGCTCAACACAGACAGCATCGTCAGAAGGAAGAGCGCAGGGCACCTCCCCCACCCTCATTCAGATCTGGTGTTTGGAATTATTTTGGTTTTCATGTGGCGTATGACCCTGAAGGTAAGCGCGTCATGGACTAAAGTAAAACAGTATGTTGGATGTGCCATGCAATGCTCAATTACATGGGTGGGAACTAGTGTGTTAGCGCAGTTAGCTCGTTAACGTGTTGGCCGTCCAGCCCCATGCACGGAGCGATCGGCGGTAGCTCGTTAACGGAGATTTGCCGTGTTGTGGCGTTAAGGTCATTTCAACGAGATTAACCTGAAAGCACTAGTGGGAACACAACGAATATGACTGCACATTTACGCCGACATCATCCTAGTGCAAAGACCAAAACAACAAGCATGCTACTAACTTTAGCCGAGTCATTTAGACAGCTGTTAGCACATGATTCTCCTTATGTTTAATATGCTGCTGAGAATATAGCCCAGAAGAAGCGGATAGTATAGCTTTTATTTTGGAAAGAGACATTTCTCTGTAATAAACTCTCTTTTCCAAAGATGAGTGATTCCTCAATCAGATACAGGGCTTGCAATATCGCTAGCCCGACGTCCTGGGGCTAGCGATTTTTTCAGTCGGGGTACCAAAATCTATCTCTGCCCTGCCCGTCGGGCTATTGTAGGAAGGAAAAATATATGTCAATGCTTTTGCATTCTTTCAGAAATGTAGCTGGGTAATTATGTCATTGGCATCGGTGAGCCACTGTCAATATGTGACATATTGAAATCGTGTTTGAATTTGCGCTTGTTTTTTTGCTTTCACTTTGCAATCGCGCGAACTGTGTATAGAGAGCGACAGCACTGATCTGTGAGTGATGATAATTTGCGCACCAATTCCTCTGACATCGTCTTATTAATCGTTAGCTTACTATGCAAACATGACAAGTGAAATCTCCCGCAGCAAGCTTAAACATGTGAGAGGTTGATCGCGCAGAGAATCGCTGAGCTTATGTGAGTGCGTCTGTAAAAGCAGCAGGATTTATATTTGACTACAATGACCTGGATGACTGAGAACCTTCACAGACAGATATATATTTTAGTTCTGCTGAGCCAAATAAGACAGGTCAGGGTGAAGAAGTGACAGCCAAAGAAAAGCTTACCACAAAACGGAGAAGTTATGACAAATCAGACTATAAGGCAAAAAGAAAGTGCAGCTTTATGGTTTCATGGACAAAAGAATTTCTGTGGCTGCAATATGACGAGCTAAATAACCAGGGCTGCACATAAGTGGTCCGCAGGTGTGCATTCGCTGTCAAAATAAAAAACACGCACAAGGGTTAGGGTTAAATTTAAAAACTGTACTTTTGAGTTAAAATATATATTTATAATTTTAATAAATGACAAATTAAGAAGGCATGAACATTTTTTTGTATCGAAAAAATATCGAACCGTGACACCAAAGTATCGAACCGAACCGTGAATTTTGTGTATCGTTGCACCCCTAATATGCACATTTAATTTTTTGCACGCTTGTCTTCATAATATCTGTATGTCACATCCCTCCGCCTCACTTGAAGGACCAAGCTGTAAGCACCGCTAACCTCTGAATCCACTGGGAAGCAGCCAGCCACTGTGCCAACCATGGTGCTCTCCTGATGCAGGAAACTAAGCAATCTAACTACAAGAGGCACCCAAGAGTGTCACATCTGCTAATTACAGCAATAGTGTCTACTGAAATGGATATACACATGGGCTGATAATACACACACACACAAGCACACCCCCTTTAATCTCCCTGCTAATCAAGGCATAATCAGTAATCAAGACGGTGAAAACGTTTCATGTCTTCAGGTGGTACACCCTCTTCTGTAATGTATTTCACAGATCAATTTGTTGAATGTGGAGCAAGCTCATAACAATGAAGCTTTTTTATGCTGAGATTGCTTTGAGTACAGCATTATTGCTTGAGGTCGGAGCTGTAAGATGGATTCAGTAAAGTCACATGTTAGCAGCGAAAAGTCAGCAAGGAAATGATCGAGCCTGTTCAGCGAATAACATTAGGTATAGTTCTGCATTCTGACTGACATCTTCCTGCTGTCTGGCCGAACACCAGTTACCATGGCAATGCAATAAATACAGCTGGTGTTCCCTACTGTACCCAAGGCGAACCGATAAAGAGTGCATAGCATAGAAAAACCCATATAATATGTGAACAGCAATATTTTCTTTAATAAATTATGTTGTGGTTTCATTAAAAACAAATAGGCAGCAGTGTCTCGTAGCTCTGCGAGCAGAAAACGATTAAGAGCAACCCTGAGGAGCAAAGGGTAAGAGTGAATTTTTTAAATAATAAAACAGGCTTTGTAAAGGTGTGACCTGGGATTCTGGGTAATTGTGATGGAGATGTTTCAGTATTTCTAAAAACTTTATGAAAAATCAAAGAAATCATGACCATACAAAACACTTCAAATTACCTAAGCCAGCTGCAATAGAAAAAAATGCTTTTCACATTACTAAATTAGGATTAATAATACATTGATGTAATATGTATAATACAAGAGGCACTGAGGCTCGTTTTTACTTTTACATTTTACACTTTAAATTAGCAAATTTTACAAGTATAAATCGTCTGATCAACGACTGATAATTAGATGGAAAGAAATGACCTTGTGAAAGAACGGGATCACCAGCACTCTCCAAAAAATCCTTCATTACATTTATTACAGGACCAAAACACAACTTGTTTCAGTGATAAGCCAACATCAGTGACCTTGATGACCTTGATCAGTCTGATCAACCTAACAGCGCACTTGTTTTGCTCTTTCACTCCCTAACATCCTGACTGCATTGCATGATAAATTCAATGACAATGCTAAACTGGTGCCACAAGTGTTGAAAATAAATGTTCCCGAGCTATAATGGTGTGTTGTTGTTGAAAATATTTCTCACATGTGGTGCACTGTTGCAAAGCATTTCCATTACAAGATCAAGGCTCGTGATGTTTGCGGTCTTCCTTTCTGATCCAGTTCATTTTTACAAGGTTGCCCCGCTTAGCTGTACTTCAATGCTGATCCACACTGCTTTGCTCCAGCAAGGCCACGCTGACTTAGTCAGGTCATTGGGTTACCATACCAATCATAACTGAGCCTATATTTACAGCTAAACATCAGGTAGGAATTGCAAAAAGAGCCATGGCCTGTCATACATTGGTATTTACTAGGGGTGCAACAATACTCGTATCGATATTGAACCGTTCGATACAGTGCTTTCGGTGCGGTACGCATATGTATCGAACAATACAACATTTTTTTTATTTATTTTATCAACTTTTCTTCTGACGATACTGTCTGTGTTGAGAGCTCAGTGGATCTGCGTTCGACTACTCCACCTAGGCTGGACTGTCGAGTGCAGATCCACTGAGCGCAGTGCAAGCTAGCAAGACAGAAGCTAAGCTCGTTGCAACATGGCAACTGCCTCAACGCTACCCGAAATTGAACCTCCCCCACCCTCATTCAGATCTGGCCTTTGGACCTATTTTAGTTTTCATGTGAAGCATGACTCTGATGGTAAGCGCGTCATGGACAAAAGTAAAACAGTATGTCAGATGTGCTACGCAATGCTCAATTGGTGGGAACTAGTGCGTTAGCGCAGTTAGCTTGTTAATGTGTTGATGCTGTCCAGCCCCACGCACGGGGTGATCCGCGGTAACTCGTTAATGGAGATTTGCCGTGTTATGGCGTTAATGTCATTTTAATGAGATTAACGCTGACATCACGAGTGGGAACAACGACTATGACTGCACATTTATGCCGACATCATCCTAGTGCAAAGACAAGTGGAAGCAGACAAAAACAACAAGCACGCATGCTACAAACTTTACCCGAGTCATTTAGACAGCCGTTAGCACATGATTCTCCTTATGGGGACCTGATATTTTTAACGTGCTGCTGAGAATATAGCCCAGAAGAAGCGTATAGTATAGCTTTGTGTGATTTCTCGATCAGATAGATTTTTTTTATTATTATTATTTTGTTGTTTCAGCAACATTAAATTTAAAAACTGTAATTTTGATTTAAAATATATATTTATAATTTTAATAAATGACAAATTAAAAAGGCATAAACATTTTTTTGTATCGAAAAAATATCGAATCGTGACACCAAAGTATCGAACCGAAACGAACCGAACTGTGAATTTTGTGTATCGTTGCACCCCTAGTATTTACATATCACAAGTGTATTCTGTGTATTATAGTGTATTATATATTTGCAAACTTGATCTGCAGATTTCTAAGTTAATGTGTTAAAGTAAACTGTGAGCAAATGGCTTCGTGTCTGCTGATGATCAGTGTTCTCAGGAGATGTCTGCAGTTGTTGGCAAAGTAGGCTATATAACAATACTGCAGTAATAATCTGTGTGATTATTTTCTGCTGACAGAGGACTGCAAAAGCAGGCAGTGCCAACAACAACCATTTAAGTGCAAAGTGCAAAATGCAGCAGGTGATTTTGTGTGGCTTTAAAGAACTTGAAACATGGTTGGGATAATCTGTGTTTTCCTTTATATAATAACAAGGTATTATTTAAAGTACCACTATATTAAAATAGGTTATAATCACTTATGTGATCACATATGTTATAGAGAGGATCGTTGTTCCAAAAATTCAGTAGCATAGGCTATCTTTTGCCTTACATCCTAAAAGATTTTTTTTATGCATGTATGCTGTAGAGGATTCAGTTTCTGTTCAGTTACTTTTATCTTGTGAATCCATTAGCACCAGTAGAATCTCTCCAGAAAACAGTCTTAGGTGCTCAAATCTCAAAAGTTACTGAGAAGACACTGATGTGATTCATGATACAGCCTAATCCCACATCTATCATCCATATGGTAAACACATAAACAAAATCAATGCGCCCACACTTCCATGGATCATTCGTGAACAGTTTGTCAGTTTTGTCCAGCTTCGGGTACTGATTCACGAACATATAACCCTGCAGAGAATTCTAAAAAGAGCTGACAGCAATAAGACTTGTCACAGCTGAGTCATTTCAAGCCTCAGTATTATTTATTGAAGGACAAGGAGCACACTACAGGATATGGGATTCTCAATATAATAAGCAGTGACTGAGAAATCAGCATTGATTTGAATTTGAGACCAGAGAGTCACTTAAACCATGAAAGCATTTGCCACCTACAGATTCCTATTTTATGTTATTTTTGTGCAATACGGGTTATGAACTCCAGCCATCTTTTCTCCTAAACAAACTCGTCTCCCTGAACTGCCAGCGTTGGCAAGCCAAGGCAGCGGCCCATTATATTATATTATAGCAGTGGAAAAGAAGGAAAAACAAAAACTTATCAGACGGGAGATTCCAGCGATTTGACTTGCCATTTGAGAAGACAGGGAGATGTCTGCTGCATGTGAGACGTAAGGTAGAGTCTCAGGTCTGTTTGCACCAAAAGCTCCCGTCATATCAAGTCTGACTCCTTTCTGAACCCTCTTTGAACTTCTGACAGCTTGTGTGATATGAAATGCTCCCCTCTCCCCATCCAGAACTTTTGTCATGCTTCACAAAGCGGCCGACTTCCTATGGAGACCTTGTTCCTCTTCGGTATTTGACAAAGAGATGGTGGGATTTGCTGGTGAGATTGCTAAATTTTGGGTGGCTTTCCTCTTTGGATTCTGCCAGTTTAGTATCAAGTAGTCAGAAAGCACACCGAGCACTGATGTGTCTCCTGCTATTAAAAGGGATTCAGAAGGCTTCCAGCCATCATATCTGTCATCAATTTTACTTTTTATATATCTTAATTCTCGCGCGTTTTTATGCAGTTGGCCCAAATGGAGACTATTCATGCAAACCTGCAGCAAAAAACACAAGTTGTCAATCACTGTTTTTATATTACCAATGCATTAAATTATATCTATGTGCTTTAGTAGCTAGAGATAAATACTACAATAATGTATATACACACAAACAAAATGATGATCTGATCCTGGTGACACTGAACAAGAAAAGGGAGAAACAGATATTCTGCATTCATCTGGTTCCCAGGAGCAGGCAGCAGCGGGGATAATGTCATGGTTTCATCCAGGAATTGTCTTAATACAATTTTGAGGCCAGAACATTTATACTGAGGGTGTCCTAAAACACAAATGACTTAAAAATGTCCTCAAAAACCAATAAAAGGGTAAAGAATGACTAAAGTACCTATAGTAATCATAGAAGAAGAAATCAAATTGTATTTATTATTATTTTTTTATTATTTATTTTAACTGAGAATCACACTTGCTGTAACTATGAATGGCTGTTGACAAATTTAACTCAGTGGTATCAAACTGAGTGTTTTCTAACAGCTGTCAGAGAGATTAAAATGAATGAATTGAACACTATGTTGTTCATCAATACAGCCTAATAGGCTTTGGGCCCTTTTGGTTAAATGTCTGGATTGAATCAAGCACTAAATGTTATTTGGACTTAAGAACAATGGTCTTAACTACAGTCTTGTGATAAATGTATGCATCCCACTAGTTGCTGTCTATCCAGCTATAGCAGACAGCAGTCGGCTCAGCCACTCTGCATGGAGCAAACTGTGGGCTTGGCTCAAGCAGAGGGGACACACTCCATCAAGCACTGCAGCTTCTTTCCACTCCCCCTATGCTTCCACTGCTCTCCCGCTAATGATTAACATCATAAATCACACTACACTGTTTTCTCCTACTGCCAGCAGTGAGGGAAGCAGCTCTGCACTGACCCTAAGCACTCAACAGCACTAGGGGATACTTGTGAAGTGAAAATAGTGTTTTTGGGCTGGTTTCTGCCTGTATTTAGGTTGATAGGATTTTTGGAAGTACTAGAATTTGTCCTTTTCCATTTATCCAGTCTAGTATCACTGAGAGCAAACACTGATTATTAGACTGGCAGAAAACCGACTGAATACCTGTCCAAGCAAACATAAACTGGCCAAGCTTTACCTTTGGGATCTACTGGCTGGTTCAGATTTTCTGCTTTTACACCAAAATGTCAGATTCGCTTAAATTTAACTGTCCAGCTTGAAAAACTGAAATCTAGAAAGTACCTAAAAATAGCATATTTATGTATTTTTTAAAATTTTTATATTTTTTGTTATATTTTTCAGTAACAAACAGCAATGCTGTTTCAGAAGAAACAGTGATAACAGTGATACTTGTGCACAGACCAACTGTATCCCAACCCCAAATTAAAAATATCCAGGAATTATTTTGGTTTTTTAGTTCTATTCTAGCCACTCCATCCTCCTTGTAAATTAATTTGACCTATACCTTGTGTTTTGAACATTTGTTCTTAAATTTAAAATTGTTTCACTACAAAATTATACTGCCTGAGACATAATTGCAACCATTTACCTCCACATTTGTTGGTGTACTGTCATGTTATCCAATCAAAGTATATCTGGAACAGGCTGAACCAAGCACCAACCTACCAACAGAGAACTAAAAATGCCAATCGTATAAAGACTTGGAGCTGGCTTCAAAATAAGAATGTAAATGAATGCAGATGTCAAAATGCCCAAAGGAGGGGGAGAAAAGCATTTACAGATTGGTCCATCAAGCTTTTTTGTCCTTAATTTCATTTTTCATGAAAATTGTGCAGAGGGTACACATTTATATGACTCACCTGTTACGAATGTACTAAGCTGTGAGCTCTTGGAGTGAGAAGTGACATTTTATGTTCAGGATTTGGTTTTTACTGAAAGATGCTCTAAAAAGTTGGCTGCTTGGGTTTTTAATAAATACTTTTTTAAAGCTTAGGCTAAATCCAAAATGTATTTATGCAAGCCCAATTGAATTTGCCTTATTAACCAATTAGCCTGGGCTAGCCAGCCAATTGGCCCGGGCTAGCTTTAGCTCACATCTTAGCATGGCTTAACATCAAACAACCTGGACAAATGTTAAGCATGTGATATCAAAGCTGCCATTACTGTCAATCTCATTGGTTATTTTTTGCTTTTATCTGTGTCTTTTTAAAAATCTGAAATAAGGATCTAGGATATTTCCTAACTATCCCTACAGATTTGGTATCACAAGCTACAGAATGGCAACAATCTAGCTCTTTGGGAAATGTGTCGGTAATGGACAGCCCAGGGACAAACTGTAGGAAATATTAAAGTATAACATCAGCCCAACCTCAGCTGTTATGACTCACTGAGCCCTCACTTTTAATTATTGATGTAAACATCCACTTTGACACTTTCTCTGTCAGTGATGACAACCCAGCCGCTTGCCCAACACATGAAAGAGTAATGATGTACTAGTAGCCTCGCCATCGGCAGGGGTTCAGGGGATTAGCCAGAAATTTGCTGTCCAAGCAGTAATGCACTTGGTTTTCTTTTCCCTCCAACACCCTTAGTCTTTCTGATAAGACACATTTCACAAAAGGTAGAAACCTTGAAAGACAGGGGCTAGGAGATCAAAGTGACCTATGTTGCTGATCCTTGAGGGAGGAGGCCAGGGCACATTTATACATCTGCACAATACCTAAGAGTCAGGCTGGAAACCCAACAACGATAAACCTTGAAAGACAAGTGCACATTTGAAGACAGCAAACAAGAATCTGAAGGGAATTCTTTATCAAAAATATAGAATTTTAATTAACCAAAGCCTTCTATCACCATTCTAGATTATGCAAGGACTGTTTAAGCCAAGACCATTTCACATTAATTTTCACAGTAATACTGTAGGAGCTCCTGTCTTCCTGTATTGCTGCAGCACATGGTTAAGTAGAAAGTCAAGTCCACTGCTAATCAGGTTGAACCTGCCTGCCCTCATTCGGTCTCTTGCAATGAATTTTAAAAATGCAGGTTTTTTGGGGGGGGTTGGGGGGCGGGATTGTTACTAAAGCCCAAAAAATAAAATAACATAACTGTATGACATTCATCTTTTACTGTAGTATTATTGGAGATTCACTTTTTTCACTTTTTCCAACTGTTTCAAAATATGTTGAAATATAAGGTATGATTATTCTATCAATATATGGAATGCAAGTATAGCCACAGGCTACAGTAACCAGTACCCATAATATTCTTAGTGGATGTGCTGCAGCTTCTTGGCAGAGCAGCAAACTTTGATTTAGAGTGTCAAGATGGTTTTCAGATGGTTGCTCGGAGTTTTGCAATCCCCACAATCACATGGACTCACCCTAAATGTTATAGGTGGAAAGTCTCACTAAAACTGTATGACTTTAATCATAGAGAGTTTTGCTGCCATAAAGCCCCAGTCACAATTTACTGACGATCAGTACACTAGCAGTTCTCAGAGGCGCTCAGAGACGTGATCTGATTAAATCAACGTATTTGGAGAAATTGTTGCTCTGTTAAAATTGGAGACAAACTGATTTCTTTAAGCACAGACAAGGAGTTTCTCAAAACTGCAATCCATTTTGCAAAGTCCAACTTTATCTAACATCTAACAAGGAGCTTGCTGTTCAGATGGAGCAATGCACTCCTTGCCTCTACATCCGAGACAGAGAGGTGAAACCTCTGTTTTATGCTGATGACCTTGTTCTACTGTCTGCTGTTGGACAAGAAATACAGCAAACAGCTGATCATTAAAGAAAAAAGATAAATTATATATATGGTGTTTCTTTTCAAAAACGATTTAAATGTCAGGAAAACAGATACCAGTTTAGCATAAATAATCAAACACGCAGTATGAGCTACATCTACCCTGGTATCACCATAATAGTATCAGGAAACGTCAATGTGACAGTGAATGCATTAAAAGAAAAGTCTCTCTACAGTAAGAGCTCTAAATGCAATTACACTGTCTAACTTTCACAATCCAATTAAAATGTGAGTTAGAATATTTAATGGTGTCATCTTGCGCCTTGTGCAATATGTTAGTAAAGTATGGGGTCAACTCAGTCATCAGAGCTTTACCCACTGGGACAAACACCCAATAGAAGCTCTACAAGCAGAATCCTGTAGATGCGTTTTATATGTGTACAGAAAAACACCAACATATGAATTATGCAGATGCTTAGTGGTAATTAACGTCACTTTTTTAATCACCTTAAATCCAGCCCCTAACACACTCCCCATTCCAAAGCCTTTCAAACCTTAGCAATGAGCCCTGAAAAGACTCCCCTGTGCCAGTTCATGATGAGACTAACTGCCCCCTCTTAAAACACACTAACCAGTCTTACATCAACTTTGCTTTCCAAACACCAATCAGAATAATGCAAATTAAAGCACACTGCAAAGAAAGTGTTTCAGAAATATCTGAAACACTAGAAAGTTAAGCAGATTAGAACGGTGTCTGGCCTGAAGCTGTGATTATGAATTGGTCTGGTCCTAATCAACAAGCGGCTCAGTGACTACAAACTGGCAATCAAACAGGGAAAACACAAAAATCATGGCAATGGGAACATGTGATCACAGTTTGGCAGGTGTGGTTAAAATGCAAATCATTCAACAAAGTTGTTAACATTTCTTAACATTTCAAGATTATAAATACTCCTCGGAGAAGAAGACGGGGCATATCTGGCAGATCTATATTTATCAACAGGTCACAGCCTGGACATGGAAGTAATACAGTCTCAGATCAAAAGTGGAAAATAACAGAAACACTATTGCAATGAAGAGATTTATTTTAAAGTATAATAAAACCAGTCATTTAAAATTCTGAATAGTACTCTGAAATTTGTTTTTCTGTCTATAGTTCAGCAGAGTGACACAGTAAGACAATGGAGTGTAACACCCACATGCCGTGTCTGTCACCATTAGCTTTGAAATGATTAATACAGGATTAATTTTTGTCAAATCTGATAGTTCATACAAAAAGCATATTGTCAGTAGTCTGCAGCCATGTGTTGCTGCTTTTAAAGTCATTGTTTTCATGACAGTAAATGATTACGCTCTCAAAACACACAAATCTAATTACCCCTCCTATAAATTACAGTGCGGATGACCAGCTTTAGAGATCAAAATTAACGTCAAATTAGATTTGCCTCCTGTCAGAACACAGCGTTCCAGTTTCTGAGAGGACACACACTACTTCAATATGATGGGTGCTCTGGGCATGCAAGTGCCTGAATGAACTAATTAATCACCCCACAATGTTTGAGAACAGCGTCATTTTTAACCATGAAGGTAATACTGCTTGATAAAAAAAAATCCTAAGCATGACAAAACTTAGATCCTGCAAATAATCGTCTGAAGGTAAGAAGCAGAGGATGTTTTTCAATTCTTTTTTTTCTTTTATAGTCAAGCAGGGTTAAGTGTTCTCTTGAGACAACAGCGTGCATGCAGTGAAGTTTCTCAGAAGTGTTTAAGACTGTTTATTCAGAGTTGCAGCAAAAGTTATTTTTAGAAATGTGAGATTGGTTTCGTGCAAGAAATGGCATTCAGTTTGCAAACTAGACACTTCTGTGAAAATAATTATTCCAACAGTTGGTGTGCAGAAGTACTTAAGGTGGATTTCAATGGGTGCAGATTACTATTGATTAACATCTATGGTGGTTAGTTGGATTTGTTAGAAATATTTGAACTAAACATAAATATTATTCAGCAAACCTGTCCACAGGTTGTATGAACTACACGTGCCTTTCTCAAAAATACTTGACTGTTCCCTAATTTGTACCTTTTTACAACACTAACTAGCAACTAACATCATCGAGACTTATTTAATGTATTTTTGCATCATTATTGCTCACCAATGTTTTTCCTGCTTTCTGTGGAATTTAAATTGGGTTTTAATCAACAGACAGACTCAGTGTCCCCTATGACATTTCAGGAAATTAAATTCAAATTCATTGGCTTACAAAAGAAAGGGCTGGGCCAACTTTATCTGTTAAATAACTGTTTCCTCAGAGCGCGGTGCTAGTCCATATCCCAGCAGAATTATTTTTACAGTAGCTTCAACTAGGGCTGAACGATTATGGAAAATAATCTAATTGCGATTTTTTGCCCCAATATTGCGATTGCGATGCGATTATTTTTTAAGGTATTTGTCTTCTGTATTATTAAACAAAGACAAGCAATACATCATATAGTATGGCCAATACTATATTACATTAATTTTCTTTCCTGGAAGACAGACCTCTGTTATGATGACATGAGGTGATGCATGAATTGATGACTGACATTTTTATTTAACTTCTTCAATCACAACAGTATATTTGAACATACACAATAGTTTATTTTTAGCTTACAAACATCTGAGCATAAAGTGCTGACAAGGAACCCTGGTGTAAACATTAAAATGAAAGTCAGTACAATGTGCAGATTGCAGAAATATACATAAAAAAAATCAGTGGCTTTACCACACTCAGTTTTTCAACATCTGTGAACTACTAGACAGTCATTCAATTAAAAAATAATATTAAATAAATAAAACTAATAAATAAAAAATACACACATCTTACTGATCTCTGCAGTCAGTAACATTACACATAAAGTGCAAACATAATAGCAATTGTATAAACACACACACAAACACGCCTTTAAAGTTTAAAGGCGTGAAATTGGACGGTCTAGTTCTGATTAGCGTCACCGCTGTCTCGGTGGAGTTTAATAAACTCGGCCGTCTGCTTCTTGCTATCTAAAATATAACCAGACACTGGTGTAAATTCTCGACTGTCTCATACTTCTGTTTAATAAGTTTTCTGTTTGACGTTTAGTCAGCTGTGTGAAAACCAAGGAGGAACCCACCCGGGGGATTAATAAAGTTTTATTTTATCTAATCTAATAACTTTAATCTCAGCCAAACCGATTTACTCACGAACAAACAAAACACTGAAAAAAGCCCAACAATAACATTTTTAGGTTGTCTAAGTGACTTATATATTACGTTTAACCCGAGCAGCGACACTCCGCGGTGATCTGAAAATGATGTGCCGGGAGTTGTGCCGTTCTCAGCCGCATCAGTAACCCTCGAGCTCCCGGCTAGCTGTCGAGCTGGTGGGTAGCAGACGCCTCTGAAAACGTCGAAGCACTTTTGCAAATATGGGATATCTTGATAAACCGAGCAGATATTTGATGTTTACACAACTACTTTCTCGCCTGAAAATATTTTAAAAGTTTATTTTGTGACCCAGAAAGATTAGTATGAGTAATTTTAAAACTTAGTAGCGGCCGCCATTGCTGGAAACTGGAGTTTGGCTGGGCCGCGCTATGAATTCTGGGATATGGTAGTAATTTGGACAGCCTTCGGCGCGTCGCTGTGACGTAATCGGTCTACAAATGCGGCCTCAGGAGGATGCAGCCCATGAATTGTATAATATAATCGCAGTATAATCGCAGCCTTTGCGGTTAGAAAATTGCACTTGATCATGTCGCGATATTATCGCAAATGCGATATATCGTTCAGCCCTAGCTTCAACTTATCCCAGTACACATAGAGTTCCCTATATACAATGGCGTGTCCAGCGGGGTGGCCTGGGGGGGCACAGGCCACCCCCCCAACCAGACTGGCCACCCCAGGTGCCACCCCAAAGGCAAAACAATACAATTCAATCAAATATCAAATGTCCGATTATGTTTTCACGGTGAAGCTCAGATATCCGAGTGTAAGTGAATGCAGCATCGGCTTCTGCGCTATGCGCATCACGTTAGCAAAGGTAGGAGAGCCAAGCAAGAAAGACGGCACCGCAGGAAACAATTTTTCGGTGAAAGAAAATGAGGACAGAATAAATGTCCCGGTAAGTAATATCAAGTTTGTTGAGTTTAGTAAACTTCGGTGAAATTAGAATACCAAGGAAAAAATAACACTTAAAGAATTATTGCAGCCCTCGAATATTTCAGACAGTATGCTACTGAGGGCAGCTAACATAAGAGTTATGAGTTATATCATCTAAGTCGTAACATTGCTGTATGGAGCTGCAGATTTGGTTGCAGGTTAACATAGCTGGACTGGCCATCGGGCATACCGGGCATATGCCCGGTGACTTATTTTTTATTTTTTATTTTGTAAGGGCATGAACAATGAGAGGTGGTGGATTGGCCAGATGCAGGTCGATGTGTAAAAATAACTCAGTTGTTTGGTGGTGGCTGTGGCGGAGCTTCCACAGAGGCCAGCAGGTGGATGAGGGAAGGGGAGGCAGGAGGAGGAAAGACCCGAGGCGGCCACCAGTCCGAGTGTCAGGTGAACTGAACTTCAGGTAAGAAGTTATGACCTGCAGTCTATCTGGGTCAGATATAAACTAAGTTTAGGTGCAGTTTATTTTTGTTGTGCTGACTTTTTACTGTCAGTTGCAATAACTCATACTGCCCGAGCTAGCATGAAGGAGTTTCTGTACAGCTGTTCAGTTGCTATGATGTTACTGATAGTGAACTTTATTTTATTCATAAGGTTAGTTAGTAGAGTTGCCAACGGCTCCTTAAAAATGGAATGGTCCCTCATTCAGAGAAAATATTATGCGTTTGGTATTGAGCTGAGAAGAGACGCAGTTTGTCCCAAACTTTAGCTAGAATGGAAAAAGACAAAGCTGGATTTATTCTGTGTGTTTACGCTGCACAGCTGCCTCTTCTTCTCTCATTCTCTCCCCCTCCCTCTTCTGTTGCCACTTCAATCATGAAACTGATCAATGATCAGCTGATCGGCTTTTCTCTCTTGTTTGTTTATCGCCCACTTTGGGCCAGAAAGAGGAAACCAGCAGATGTCGCGCTAAACAACAGCAGCACGTTTAAGCTTGATCAGCTGTTGTTAGAATTTATTTAATATTAATTTCAAGTATCAGCTGATGTTTGCTGGAGCCACAGCTGTAAAGCTGCTGGTCATGATGTCGGTTTGGATATGTGGTGAGAGGGAAACATGAAGATGAAACCAGGAGATGTCCTTACTGAATCATCAGAGCTGAACAGGTGATGGAGAAACAGGTTTACCTTTTAGGTGACAGGAATGAGTTGAAGGGAAGTTATGAACTGTTTCTGAGAGACAAATAACACCAGGATCCTTTTTTACGTAGCTGACAGCTGGTAACTGTGCAGGGGTGGGTCTAGCAAAGTTATGCCAGGGGGCCAGGTAGGGAATTAACAGGGAAAGGTGGAGCACAAAAAAATTACTTTTCTTTCTTATTCTCATTTAAAATATCTCGCTTTTATTAAATAATTATCTAAATCTTACAACCAAAGTTTTTATCTGACGTAAAATGTATAGAAATCATACATATACCAACAAGATAGTGTACATCACTGTCACAACAGCATTTGTTTTCATTCAAAGGCTTTATGGTTTTAATACCTGGTGGGCCGGTCTGTAGTCAAAATGCCTGATTTTCTGTCCCGGTCCAGCCCTGCAGGTTAATACTGGCAGTGTCACCATGCCAGCTGACTGTATTTCATCATCAGCCAGTGTTGTTCTTGATCAATATTACCAAAGTTTACCATAAGGCAGCAGAGAAAGTATTTACTTGCTTTCAGGTTTTATTCAAATGTTAGTCTTTTCAGTTGTTTCCCCACTTTTTTCCTGTTTCAAAATCAAACACCAGTTTGTGAGAAGATTATCTTCTTTTTTTAATAAGCAGATAAAGTTTTACATTGGAACTGGCTAATTTGTCAATTGTTTGTTACAAATGTTCGTATTTTAATATTCAAAAATGTTTTTGCCCAAAACATATGTGCACTACATGTCAGTAAAAATACTATGCAAATATTGCTGTCCTTGAATGCTGAGTAAACACTGACAAAGCACTGATTGTATCTCTTGTACTTTATCAACGCAGTATCTAAAAACTTTGCACCGTAGTGGTTAAAATCTCATTCTAATAAGAGTTAAAAGCGCATTCGGTTATTAGGTTTATAGGGTTATTGAATTATGGTTAATGGTTGGTAGAATTTTTTTTTAAACATTATCTGCCAATTACATCTGCCACCCTTCTCCAAATCTGTGCCCCTACCTGGCCCCCCCAACAAAAATTTTCTAGACACGCCACTGCCTATATAATGCCAGATCCAGAATATGTTATAAATGGCAGCATTATCACCCTGGACTGAAAAAGTACAGACTCTCAGTACCAACATTTTTAGTTGTCTGATGGAGATAAATGATCAATGTTAAGTCTACTGCCTGTTGTAGGCATCAGTGTGCTTTAAAAAAAAAAAGCACGTTAACCCTCAATTTTGGCAGTAATCTTAAATAAAAACAGTGGCGCATTGAAAGAAGGTCCTAGCCAAGTCTCTTTGTTCCCTGGGGCCTTTAATAAACATGCATTAACGTGCTTAAAGATATAAATGTTAGGTTAACCGATGATTCAAAATTGGTAAAATAGATGGATGCATGCATGAATGGATGGATTTATACTACTTACATCTATTTTGCAGTGTGTTAACTGCTTTCGGAGCAGACTCATTTCAGTCTGTGAAATTTTCAGTATTTTTGCATTTAAACCCGTAGGAGTTGCGTGGTATCTTTTTACATGAATTCACAATAATTTGCTAAAAGGTTTAACTCCAGTTGTTGACCTATTTATTTATTTAGCCCTAAATGTTTTTGATGCAAAAATGTAGCTGCCAGTAGTCCCCAAGGAATCCATGGGCTTCTGTTCCCAGTACCATCTCGCAGAGATCGCGTCATGCAGAATCAACATTTTAGTTAAGGGCTCTAATAATATATGATTGTGTGCCTGCATGGGTTAAGGTTTAATGGAGGACATTGCTTTAAATAACAACCTGATCCGAGTCGCTTTATCAATAGAACATGCTCCCTCACATGCACCTCGCAGACTTCCTAGTTATGCTTGAGGGCACTTACATCTTTGTTGGCACCTTGGGTATTCCGTTGCACACTTGACATGCACTCCCATCTGAGACTGCTCGTGTCACACTTTGGCCCGAGGGTTATAGCAGGCCAGACGAGCGAGGGAGTCAGACTCTCTGCCTCACCTCCCTGCGGAATGAGGCACAGATGCATTGTGAGCATGAACTGACTGGGTTTGTCACAACCCGCCCCACACCCCTTACCTTCCCTCCTCTCCTTTTCCCCTTGCTCTAGTGTGCAGCCCCTGCATCAGCTTTTTTGTCATCGTGTGAAGCACACTGTCAAGTGCATTGTGAAAGTAAGATTAAAATGGTTAAGACAAATAAAGAAGTAGGCGTTTATTGATTTATTTATTTACGTATTTATATGTCCTTGCAAGCCTGAATTCCACAGCGGAAGAAAAAGCCTTTATGTTTGTATGCATGTACACATATATGTATGCATTTATTTTTCTTTGCCAGCAGAAAAAAAATCACAATTGCTCCTGGCATCAACTTCACTGACAATCATTAAAAAAGAGTAACGGCTCAGAGGGCAGGATGACCTATACATGGTCTGTTGGTTCTAAGGCTAGGTCACATGGCAAAGGTTTATGCCATAGTCTGCACAACTGGTGCCTCAGTAAGAGATGGACAAGGCAAGTCAGGCCCATGGTCGATGCAGAAAGCCTTTTTTTTTAAATTAAAGATCACTTATTATATCACTTATATAGAGTATTTAGCAAGATCTTATTTACAAATGAAACTAATGAAATCAACATACAGTAGGTATAATTAATAAAACTTTGTATAGATTAAATGAATTTGGTACCTTGTAACTAAAAGACAGAATGTTCAGAAACATGTGTTAAACCTTATTAACCACACTTATTTTGTTGTGTCAGAAAAGCAAACCATCATGCACTTCACCTGCAGTAGATGCAGCTGTAGGGATTTACGAGTTCTGAAGCCGACTAGACTTCTAGGACTATTGGAAATGGAAAGTGGGAGTGACACAATCTCTGTTGAATGTAAATCCAAAAAACAACAAAAAAAAGTGGAAAGTATCTAACAAAAGCCTGAACTGTGTGTGCTTACTTGATGAGACGCTTATGCAGTTACAACTCCAACACAATCAATCTGGTAAATGATGTCTGAAGCTCAAGGACTACATTCAGTTCTGAGCTCGAAAATGTATCTGGATAATTTCTAAACACATAATTAAGTTCCTCCATACTTGGATGCTTGAGGGAACAGTTGCTGAAACTTAATTTCAATGAAACAGGCCTTAAAAAACTCTACTTTTGAGACTAATGTGCTGTAAAATAAATGCCCAAACTCATATCTTATTAACTTTCCTTTTCTCAGGGAACAATGTCACCATGTTGAAGCGAAATGCATGCTGTCCTATTTTTAGGTATCCATCTCCCGTTAGCTGATGTCAAAGGCAAGAGAAATACAAAGAAGCCCCACAGTACAGTCTGTAAATGGCATAGTAACTAATTACGTGTTGTATGACACCACACAGAAAATGTCTGTGCAAATGAATTTTTAGTGCAATGGTTTGCCCACTAATTTAATTCTTTCTTAGATCATCATTGAACATTTAGAATGCAAGAACGTCATCTGCCACAATGAATATGCATGACTACATGAATGTTTGATAAATGATGATAGGGCAGGCAACACTACTAAAATTACATTTCTCGAATAGCTTTTATGTGCCAATTACACCACAGCAAAAATGAGCGACCCTTTGATGTAATCTAAAGCAAAGAGCATTAATGACATGATTTGCATGAGGTGTTTAAGAGCAAAGTTACCTGAGGGGCTTCTGTTCTGATTAACTAAGTCTAGTGTCACACTACGCACCACCCAGATTTACAGTCACTGGGTGATACAGATGATTCAAGACAAATCCTCACTTAACACAGAGAATTCTAAATATGGTTAATGTACTAAAGAAAAGTGGGTTGTTTGCAGAATGAGGAAAAGTGGCAATAACTGCACACCTGACTTGACTGCTTAACTTTTATATAGTTTTTTCTTTCCGCATTGAAATTAGTGTACATAAAAATTTTAATTAAATTCACAGAGCACCTACTGTAAAATACATAAACATACATACATAAACTGTATAACTAAACAAATAACACATATAACAGTTTGAATGTACAATCTTTCTAAGCATTGTAGGAAAACCACAAATATAAGCCTCAGATGTTGCAGAGTAACAAAACTGACATAATTATGTATCACTCGGTCAAAATGTATAGAATCAGTGTATAGCAACCACAATTCGGTACGCTCAAAAAGATGATTCTTCAAACTCAACAAACATGAAGCAACAACTTTGAGAAATACATTTGAGATGTATAAAATCAAAGGTTTACTGTAATAATCATTTAGAAAATGTGCTCAGTATAAACTGAAAATATATCAGTTAAATAAATGTCTTTAGACTTGATTCCATTAAACTTAACATTTCACATTGTACCAATGTAACAAAATTGCATGTCAAGTTGTAATTAAATTAGTTAAAGTCAGCCTTTTATTCATTTATTTTATTTTTTGAGTGTACAAATTAACCAGATAATATGAGTCACTGGCAATGTAATATTCTTATAAAAGCATTTCATGCTAAGATATTTGTGCTTAGCAAAAAATGCCAATACACTGAATAACATAACTTTAACATCCTATCATGTGAGGCAGATGCATATAGGATACCACATACCCGGAAAAAAAAACCTGATGTTGCGACACATGATGGGCATGTTCTAATTCATTTTCTAAATCTCCAGGTTATGTCACTCGTCACTTGGGGGAATGGGAATGGCTCTTCTGACTCCTCTACTGCGGTTTCATTCTCATTAAGCTTGAGGGCAGTGAATTTCCTTTCAGCTCAAAGTAATAAAGCGATTCTCAGTCAGGTCCAACTTTGGAGTAATTTAAATGGTCTTTCTTGAAGTTTGATAGACATTTCTCACAATGCAAACCCCGCAGCATACCAAGCAGAATGGGAAACTCATCTCTGTTAAACATCAGTAGAAAAGTTTTCATGTTATCTTTGCTGTTATGTACTTTCATGACCTCTGAGTGTCTGTATCACTTGTGTGATTGAACTAACTCAGCTTGAAAGCCACTTCACTACACACATGTGCTTTCTCATTCTCCACATATATGTCTAGCTGTTGGCCCTGTGGGCTTTTATTTGAATGGATATTCAACTTTGTAAGTGGTGCCATCGCCCAGAAAACTGGGAAGACTGAATTATGCTGCTGACCTTCCACACAGAGCTTCTGGTCTTGTCTGCATGAACTCTGAAAGAAGAGGCCAAGGCTCTAATCAAGTACAAGCACTTTATATTGATTTCCTTAAAGTTCTTTTATTCTTTTATTGCAGACGAGTCCCAGCAAAAGGCTTTGCTTGGCATCTTGTCATTTGGGTTTATTGGTCTTCCAGAACAGTCACAGCCAAAGGGTGTGTGGTGATTGCTCTAGTTAGATTTCATCACAGAAAGTTCTGCACAGTCTTGTAAAATGAGAATGTGTCAGACTTTGTCAGCAGGGCTGGGAGCGACTAATGAGAAAAGACAATAAAATGGCCTTGCTACATTATTTTTAGTTTTGTCACGCTGTGCTACTACATGACAATCATCTGAGCGGAAAAAAATCCACTGACTTCCTGAAAGAGACTAAATCAAATCTATAATCAAGATCAATTATTCTGAGCCATGTGGAGTAGCTTATACATTTAGCAGACTGAAAACCATAAAAGCTCTTCTGTGATCTCCTGTACACAGGAGATATTCCCACGATATAATTTGATTCAATCAAGCTTGTCTTGATTTTGCTCTGTGGAAATGGTTAAGGAATGTTCAAGATTTTAGCATTCACTGCTAATGAAATGTAAATTTCATTTGTTTAGCGCTGTTGACAAAACATTTTAAGTGTCTTATGTTCTAATGAGTAATGCACGGTTGGTTGATTTTAGTCATTATTACTTGATTTAATGAAGATGCAGACATCAGCTGTCAGCTGGAGTGCTACAGATCTGCTACCAGAGTAACTGCAAATTATCCTGAGTCATTCGGAGCCGAGACGTATTATTTACTAAGCCCAATCCACTTAGAGTTTTATCTGAAAATATATGTGAAATTTTCTTCCGTGGATGTTGTTACTGCCTTGATAACATAGGCCTTTATTATAACTGTTATTATAGTATATTATTTAGTAGGCTTAAAAACAGTCACTGTATGTGTTCCAGGTTGGTAGGGTATTGGAAAACTGAGAACCAAAATTCTCTTGCTAAATCAGTCATGTGGCAGTGAAGCAATCAATATAATTTGAGTCTCTCAACAGCCAAGGTTATCAGGCTGTGTTGTGTTCTGCCGGTGGTAAAAACACAGACAAACCAGGCTGAATTTTAAACAATTTCAAGCCAAAGGGAAATTTGATTTATCATCACAAACTATTTTAGCCAATATTTATTACCATCACCATAATACAGTTTTCAAAAAGGCATGGTTATTACTGCACGGAACAGTGTGTTGCCTTGCCACATGTATTAGTACTCTTCTTAATTTCACATGCAAAGAAAGAGTGTAATTTCTGACGGCATGTTTAATGCTTGACTTTCAAATCCCCAAACAGTTCAGTTAATCTGGTTTTGGGTGTATGCACTAATGGTAGGTTCAGACTGCACATTATCATCCTGGTCGCATCCTAGTCTGTGCAATGTACAAAGAAACAAAATATGGTCATTGTACACAACCGTACGTCAACCTAACTGACAATGTTAGATTTTATCAACAAGGTTTAGAACACAAAAACCTCTGAAAATGTTTTTTTCTTTAGCCTTTAGGTAAAAATCTAATATTTTCAGTTAGGTTGACTTGACAGGTTGTCTTATATCAGCTTTGGAAGGTGTACAACTATTATTTGATAGACGAACTGATAAATAAATATATTACAGTGTTTTCTCTTTTGTAACATCCCAAGTGCTTAAGCTTCCTCTACTTTAAATGCACAACCAATGCTCGTTCTAGGCTTGGAGTGTGTAGAAGGGCATGCCTCAAGTTGAAATCAATTCTGGCCAAAGACCAAACACTCTAGGAGCACAAGCATTTCAAGCAAACTGAACCAGTCAGCCAGTATTTACCAACTGGTTCAGCTTGTATAAGCAAGCAAATAAGGCATCAGGGTTAACTAGTGTTCATCGGCCAATAATCAAATTTTCTGTCCTCCAGAGTTATTATAATTTACACATCCAGTCTGCACACACAGGGAACAACTATTTGATACACAGCACATCCATGGTTCACTAAGGTGGCCATCATGTCCATCCGTCCATTTTCTTTGGCTTTTCCAAAGCAATCCCAGCTCTATACCCTTGACAAGTCGCCAGTTTCTCGCAGGCCTGGCTATCATATCCTCTGCAGCCAAAACATTCTGACCACTCACAGTTGACATAAGGCTGATTGTCTCATAACAATGGTGCATGTTGAGTTCTCTCAATTCTCATAATTAATGTTTATAACAGAAAAGCCCTGGTGTAAAGTCCTGAGAGACTATGACAAGGAACAATTGTTATAGGAGAATGACATGCTTTAGCTGCTTGGTGCCGTTTGGGTGTAAAGGAAAGGCCCAACAGTATATTAGGTACAGATGTCTGTAATGTTTTGGCTCATTGATGTAGACTGCAATGAAACAGTTCTTCTATAATAAACTGTAGTGGGGGAAAAAACAAAAATCCCTTGCTTAGCTTTTAACCAAGTTAGAGCTGTAAAAATCCAATATAGAAAGAGGTTGTGATTAGCACCACTAATGAGATTAGACACTTAAAGCATAAAAACTAAAATAGGGGCTACATTATCTTATGAATCATGAATGATAATCGTCTTATATCTGGCAGCATATCCCAAACCTTTTACAAAGGACTAGTGTGACATTAACATTGATGCCAGAAGCATTACATGACCCTTATATTAGTGCAAAGTGTAGTATTTAGTATTTACCTACAGCCACAATGTCAGCAGCTCCTACTTCACCCAAACAACACAAAGGATATTATGCATTATCATGATCACATTATCACAACAGTTTTACAGAAAACAGCAGCTATATAATCATGTGCAGTGCTCTGTATGTTTCATTTCCAGTGAAACTATGATTATCTCAGCCTGGGTCTGTGCCACTTCTTGGATGCCAGTGTGAGTCCTGCCATTCTGGCCTGACGGACAGTCATGCAATCATCAAAGGTGGACCTCTCACACATCTTTGTATGGTTATCAGGTTTTTCAGGTCAGAGGAGGGAGGATATTGGCTCCTGGTGACTCTGCAGGATGCCTTTACCCCATTAACATTAGCCGTCTAATCCCCTGGTTGGCTGCAGCTGGAAGGATCTGACAGAGGAGTTCTGTCTCTGTCTCCCCGTGTCTGAAAACTGCCCTTTGCTGAAGGTGACAGCAAAATTCATTCCCCTAGACTTTTTAATCTCAGAGGCCCTGTCAGGGAAGCAGTTTAATTATGACTGATACGGCTGCATGTGTCTGCGTAAGTTTGTGTGTCTAGAGAATATCAGTGTCACTGTGTCTGCGCTGCTGCCAGTGTGTGGGGGGTAGGCAACGGGGGGTATCCAGCTTTTCAATTAAGAAGCAAGTCTGGACATGGACTGAGCTATGCTCGCCATTACACTTGCCTATTCAGAGATAAAAAGTGCTATATTATATATGGCTAGGCCATATGAGGGTCATTAACTACCACATACTTAGTGCTGTCAACCAACTTTCTGCTGATATTTTTGATATTTGCATACACTGGTATGTATGTATTTGCATTGACTGATTTAAGTGCTTCATTTGTCGTTTTTCCCTGAATTTTTTTCTTTCTTTAGCCTTCATGCAAAAATTACAAAAAGACAGAAAACAAAAGATGGCAGTACAACTTGACTTATGAAGATACTTGAAGGTAATAATTTATTAAAGCAGACTGCATGTTATGAGCAAGACATCATTGTAAACTTCAAGCTGCAAACAGCATATTTCCTTATGCCGTGTATCTAAAACAGATGCTACACACAAAAAACCTTTCAGCACATAAATGAATTTAGATGTTGTTTTGACAGCTTAACTGCAAAGCGAGTTGCAGGCTTGTGACCTACACACTCTCACTGCACAGTGTGGAAAAAGCAAGTTAGTTAGTTGGGGTTGCAAAAGGCGAGTCAGAGACTTAAGCTGCAGACAACTTAAAGTTTAGGCAGCTTCATGGTGGAAAGCATATTTCCTGAGTAACATGCTGAGTCGTTTTCCAACAGCACAGAAGTATTATCAGTATCCAAGTACAAAAATCTGCTTATCTAATGTTAGTAATCAACAATGGATTAACTTCATGCTTTCATGCAAGGGAGTTGGATTTAACTACTTGTTTGGCTAAAACCAGCTTTATATTGCTTTCAAGTGGGTTTTGTGAAAACGATTTAGAATTTATACTGACATTTTTTTAAAAATACAAATAATCCAGCCACATCAGATTTATCCGTTTCAGCCTGTTGCCAGGTTGTGGCAGCAAACTTTCTCATCATCTTTTTCATGGTGTATGTCTTGCAGAGAGTGCGAGAGCTACACAGACTGTGACACTGCTGCCAACATTCATCATCCTCATGTTCCTAAGAGCACTATACACTTGATACTACAGTATATGAGATAGGTGATGGTAGAGCTGGGCGATAGAACGATAACGATATGTATCGCGATATAACTTTTACTCGATAGAGAAATTAAGCTATCGCGATAGACCTCGCCGCTCTTGTCCTCTTAAAAAAAAAAAAAAAAAAAAAAAGGTCAGCCAATCCAAATAAAGTAGCGCAGAGCCGAACCAATCACAGCCGCAGCGTCACGTCGCGTGACTTGTTACGTACAGCACAAGTGCCAAGCCGCACGTGTGTTTGTTTGGGAAGCAGCCAGCGCATAATGGAGGAAATGAGTGTGCCGACTAGAAAAATCAACCGAGCGTGACCGAAGAGAAAACAGATGATGGTTCCAACGCCGGAGAGATTGTCGAACGGAAGAGCCAAAGAAGTTCCGTAGTGTGAAGGTATTTCGGCTATTTCAAGTCTGACAAAAAACAGAGTAGCGTGCACTGTAAATTGTGCCGAAAGCAAGTCTGGAAATACAATAAACTGGTGCATGCGTCACACTGTGCGCCACGTTATTGTTTTGGTGAAATGAATTTCTACAATACTGTTAATTCTACTCTCTGCAGTGTTTAAATGCTTACATATACACACAGTTACTGTCCCTCCACACATACGACTCTGTTCTGCTTCTATGCCCCAGCTTTGTTTACTTTTTCCCACCGAGGCTTCTAGACTTCTGATTGGCCAACATTTCTGCACGGTTAGGAATCTAGCACCACCTGCTGCTTTGGCATGTTCATAGCAGCGTTTTCCTTCATTTCAAAATCTCCGTTTTCAAAAATACCGTGTACGTGTGGACGTAGCCTCAGTCTCTGACTGGAAGCGCTAATTCGTCATTCGGCTTTTGTCAGACTAAAGTAACTGTTAAAACTGTTTGAAAAGCTAAGCTATACAACAAGGAGAGATTGAGAATTTCCTTTTAGTTCTCAGTTTATTTGATATTGACAAAAGTTAGTCAGTTTTGTCTGTTCTTCTGTAAAACAAACTAAGATTTATTTTTAGAATTAATATTTTGTTTCTAAGTGGAATTGACAATTTAGTCTGTTTTGTTTGTTCTATTTTGAAACTTAAATGCTTTAGCGGCTGCCTTTTGTGTAGTTTGCAATATTTGCCTTTATTTATCTGAAAAAGTCTCATGTTCCTTAAGTACATCTACCCTGTTGAACTTATTATGGGAAATAAATATTTAAATAAAAACAAGCTGCTGATTATTTCACATTTTACTTGTGAGCAACGGCACATTTAAATCTTACAAATATAGTTATTTGGCTTATATCGTGATAGATATCGTTATCGCCTGAAATGAAAAAAACATGTCGTGATATGAAAAAATCTCATATCGCCCAGCTCTAGGTGATGGCTAGTGTTCATCTTTGCTGCTTTATGCAGAATGTCTCCTTTTACCCTTTCTGGACTCTGAAGGTTCATTGCAGGTATAAAGATAAATAAAAATATAAAGATATTTTGTGTAAAAGTGGAAACACGCATCAAATGTGCATTAGTTTGGTGAAGAGCAACAGTACCGCTGAGGACCGGGTCACAAGAGGTTAATGTGAAAACTACCATTAAGCAACAGCTGCGTCTTGTCTGAGGAAATATGGCCAAGGTTCTTTAGGATTAGCCAAAGTGGATTTAATTGGAGAGCAAACAATAAGGGAATGCGCAATTAAAACTGCTTCATTAGACAAATGCCTCTCTACATAAACATATTATTAGCCAGGGAAATGGCAGGCTTTTTTTCATAAGTTGACTTTATTAGCAGTTCCATTGGTCAGGGCCTCTTGAGGTCAGAAGGCTTTATGAATGTGAACAGCTTTTCTGGTGATACTGCTGCCTTTTCATTCCTAAATTGACTTTCTTGGTACTTGGTGAGGTCAGGTTGCGGTAATAAGTGGGGAAGAGGTTGATCCCCCGTTGCTAATTACACGCCACATGGCATTGTTATTCTTTGCTAATTGCATGCTGTGAGTTGCTGAAGGCGCCTTGCCTTGGAGATTTTTGATCTATGTATTAAGCCTGTGAATTTGGCATTGGCGCTGGCGGCTCTGTAGCAGTCAGTAAAACTGGCCCCACCATAAACATTCAGTAAGTCCTCTGACAGAAGTGAGGGTTATTGCTTCGCTTATATGAATCACTAAAGCTAAGTAGTTTCTGGTTAAATAAAGAACACGAAGAGTCTGGTACAAGGAGGAAATATGCAGCACACATAGACTCGGTCCAGAACATTTGCATATAATGTGGGCATACACGCTCCATGGAATAATGCATATGCTCGTCAGTTGCTATTTCTGTGTATATGAATTTGTTTTGCAGAATTTGCATAAGTCTTGAAAAGAATAACATGAGACTTTCAGCTATTAGCTATTTTGAATTTCAGTTGTGGGCTGTGGATACTGGATTCACCGACATCCACAACAATCTACCGAGCTTTAAATCAGCAAATGAGAATATTCCTGTTTGTCTGATTTGTTTCAAATGCCTGAGATTTTTTTTAGCTATATTTGCTTCATCATATGGGTCTTATTTTCTCCTACTATTTATCACTTCTCAGGCCAGACAAGCCGCTAGGAAGTAGTGAGTGTTTCGGAAGGGTGAGATTATGCAAATGACTTGTTTTTCCCTACTCGAACTCTGAACAAATAGTGATTTAATCAAGAATAAAAACTCACAAATGACACTCCATGAGAAGTGCATCAGTGTCAGCAAAACTGTGACAGACATGCTTTTGAAAAGCAAATCCATGAAAGTAGCTTTGATAGCTACAATTTGGCCTGACAAAAACCGCACATTTTACAGCATGCTATCATCTAAGAGGCTTGACGTTTTAGAAGGGCAAGAATTTCTCCCGTGTCAACAACTTCCTCACCCTACAACTGTTAGACAGAAACCACACTTTTACATTTTCCACAGAATATGCTTCTTACTTGTCTAGACAGTGCATCAGTTAGCATTATGATGTGAAAGAACAGGGCTTTATGGGCATTGATCCTTGCGAGGAAGCAAATTAACACATTTATTTTGTCTTTGTTCTGCACATTGCATGCGCATACACACGTGCACACATATTTAATAAGGCAGGAATGTGCAAATGTGAACACAATATATTCATGAGAACACATAAAACAAGTCATCTGGAACAACTGGAAGAGGAAGTGTCAAGTGTAATGCTGTCACTACCTGTGAAACATTGATGCCATGCCAATGGCAATCAAGTTCCTTTTAGCTTGGACATTCTGCTATAAGGGTAAAAAATTCAGCAAGACTGAGCACTTAAAGCATTGACTGTATACAATGATGAATATAGCGAGTGATGACAAGCTCATGGGTTTATGTTGGAGATGAACTGAAGCCTAGAGAATGGTATTAGAATGTTTTCTGGTTGGAGGGAGAATGTCCCATTTATGGGAAGCAACGTAGGTCAAGCAAGTGACATTTGAAATATGGTAGCAGCTCATAGCTGTGATGTCTTATGAATAAGGTGCCTTGTAGACATATAACTTAAGATTCCAATTTCTTATGAAGTGTATTTCCTTCAAAGTCATTAAAAAAACATTAGCTAAAAAGAAAAAATAAATAAATATCAGAATCTCTTGAGGGAGTGTCAGTGCAATTAACCAAAGAACAAGCCATAATTACAGCAAACCAAAAATGGATTAAAACTTGCTGACAAATGGCTAATTTTGTCTGAGGAAACTATATTACCTTCTCCCCTAACACATAACAAAATAACTGAATCAAAGCAATGTGAGTGCAGCTTAAGTTCACCACAGAATGACCCCTCAGGCCTGCCTCATCCATGTCACTCCAGCACAGGTAGGAAAAACCCTCAAACTACCTTTTTAAAGGACTAATATCTACATAATTATGAATATTATTTTTTGAAATGACCACCAGCACACTCATCAGAATGAGTGGACTTTGCTGATAACCTTCTAATGACTTATGATAAAACAAAAATATTGTCTTAGTATTTAGTAGAGAATATAATACTGTTTGGCATGTACTTCTGCAGTTCTTGGAGTATTTATTGTTGCCACTTAGTTTAAAGTCCCACTATAGTCTGACTTGGTTCACCAGGTTGAAGAGTTGGCTGAAGCTAGTATAATGAAGGAAACTGTTTAGGAAATTGGGATGAAAGTTGTTAATAGACAGTTAAGTTGGACCTTAGTCACATGGGCATAAAGATCTGTTGATGATTGGCTCTGTGGGAAAAATGTGTTTCCCAAGTAGTCCTGCATAGTCGCCAGTGCTTCCTGGCAGTTGCTAGCATGAAAATGGTTGCTAAGAGGTTGCTGTACCAAAAATCTCCCTATCATTGCTGTGGTTGCTAACAAGTTCCCACGGTCACAAGTGGCTAGCATGAAATATGTCCCAAATGCCATTCCAAGCAGTGATGGAAAGCATGACAAAGCATTAATGGAGAACATTTGCCCTGAAAGCAAAAGTCCCACTAGTAAGTCACAATTTTAGTCTGAAGTTGAATGTTCTCTGTTTTCAGTTTGTGTCGCACTTTTTCAAGCTTCACAACAGCTCAGAGAGACAGTTGGCATGTTCCACACAAACTACTAGATTCCCAAAACTATAATGAAGAAAGTTTAGGGCTGAACCTTTGTGACGAGTTTAAGCAGCGATCAGCTGCAAACACCCAAAACCAATCACCAATCTGTCAGGGGAATACACATTTTCTAACAAGGACCTCAAAAAGAGACATTGTTTTCCATGTCTCTCGCTCCCTGTAAAAAGAGCAAAAGTGGTGAAGCAATGACACCAACAGCTAACATAGCAACATAATTCATTCAGCATCTAATTGCTCTGTCTGCCCTCAAAGAGCTGTGTACATCCCACTTGAATCCGGTTGTGGGTTTCCAGGCCGCGTGACAGATGGGTTGAAATTGTATGTAGTCCTTGGATTTTCTGAATAAACTGTGTCATGTCTGGCAACTCTGGTAATATTAAATAGATACACAAAACTTATGGATGCATGTATCACACCAACTACAGGTTTTTAAGAGATCTCAAAAGAAAGTGCAGGAAGTAACATTAATGCTTTATTCTATTTAAGGTGAGCCCATGATAATGGGGCAAAAGCTGAAAATCATAACTGTCTGTACAAAGTACTGTGTCAGTGGAGTAGTGAAATATATTTTCAATATATTTAAATATTTCAAATGCATATCGATGTTAACCCATCCAGCAGTTCTTCACAATAAATGTTAACCTCATTTGGTGCCAGAGGAGAACTTGATGGATCACCACAGGTTTCATCCTCTGAGGAAAGTTTTCAATGCAGCAACTTCATATGACTCAAAGTGCTGTGTAGTTGGATACACTGCCATCAGTAGAATTACTCTCAAGTGTGGCTTAAGCCAAAACAATTACACTAAATATCAAGCACTAACATTTATATCACTTCTCCAAGCAATAAAGGATACAGCCGAGTAAACCTGTATGCTTCAAACTCTCATTAAAAGTCTTATTCCAGCTCTGCCTATCCCTCCAACTCTGCCAGCCAGCAAGCTGTAGTCTCTAGACACCATCTTCACCTAAATAAATTCCTCTTCACTAAACTCCGTCTGTTTCAACTGCAACTGTCTGCAGAGTATGTTCTCCTTGTGTCTCTGTGCCCTTTAACTGTTGGCTTCACTGACAAAAAGCCGGAGAATCTATCTGTACACGTGTGCATGTGTGTTCGTGCAAAATCTGTTTACATCGATGGCAGCATGTGAATATCTGCACATGCATAGTCAGGCAAACAAGGATTTCTTCTTTCTTTAATACTGAAATAGGTCAGAGATCTATGTGTTTGTGTGTTTGGGGAAGCGTGTGCAAGGCAAACAAGAATTACATTTCAAGCTGCATTTCAGTTCTAACAAGAGTGACATTTTTCTGTTTTCATCATGACATTTTATCACAGACATTTCTCTGACCCGAGGGCCGCTGGAGAGAAAATCCGGAGAATGGCCGAAAGGGAACCAGCAGAATAGGCTACATATTTTGTGAGCCGCAGAAATAAAGTCTATCTAATTAGGATCTCATGTATTGTCTATCAGTCTATTGTCTTTTTCCAGAGGCAGTTTCTGATTCTGCCATTATTAACATTTTTCTTTTCTCCACTTCGTGATCATTTCCATGCCACGGGTCTTCTTGTCATATTTCTGCCATTTTCCGTTTTACCCAACAAGTTTTCAGTTGAAAACTCATCTGTTCAGGGTTTCTGAATGCAAATACTAATGAGGTCATTACCATGCTCTGGTTGTTTATATTTCCCAGCTGTACATAAAGTTACTGAATAAATTATTAGCAAATGTGCACACAGTAATGATAATTGCAGAGAATAGCTGCATTGAGAGGAGATTGATGTGGTTTACGCTGATAAATAGTTATTTGGAAAACACATTTGTTAGGTTAAATGCCTCGTGCTGATAATTGAATGACAATTTTTTTTGAGGAACTTTCATGATGCAGTTAAAGCTATTTGTAGACAGGATGCATATATAAGCGTGCAACAGCAACATGCAAAAGTAATATTTTATGCACTTCAATAAAAGAAAAACAAAGAGGGTAAAGAGTAGGCTCGTTATTGATATAATCCCACAGACTCTTAAAAAAGCCAAAACAAGGCTGAGAACCTTTTGCCCTGAAGGTGCTAGTGTGTACTTAGTTCAACCTTTTTTTGTATGAGCACTCTCCTGCATATGGCTATTAAATTTAGCAAATGAGCGGCGATCTAGAAAACATCTTATTGGAACATTTCATTGATATTAAGTGAAACCCAGTGAAAACATCATATAATAACAAGCTGCAATGTTTCATATGCTTTAATGATGAAATTGCTCTGGAGCTATTTGACGTAACAGTTTGTAAAACCTATTTATATATTCTTAGAAATGATGGAGCAATGTTGGGCCGATGACTTTGAAGGGTAAATGTGAAGGGGATCAGCTATGGTCCAAAACACTTATTTCTACAAAGAAAATAATTTAAATCTACTGCTGTATGTAGATATGTTATATATACTACATTACTCCATAAGATTTTAACTCCCTCAGTTGCTTGGATCATGAACAATTTGCATTCTTGGCTCAGTGATAACTGATTTTAATCTTGAGCTAGAAAAGAGAAGGAAGGAAGGAAAACACCAAGAATGACTTCTAAGAGTATTTTGATACCATTAAAGGCCTTGTGTCTCTGATGGTCATTTCAGCTTTGCCATGTCTTTGTTGTTTCACTGACAATTTTTTTTTTCATTATGGTGATATTATTTTAAAAAAGGGTAAGAACATGTAACATGTAGAGCAATATGGACTGAGCATTATGGAAAAAATCTTAGTATGATAATAAAAATATAACATGATTATTTGCTTAAAGGTTCCTTTTTACTGCTGAGTGAAGCGATAAGATTGTACTGTATGTACTGTACTGTAGAACCTCATACAATTGTATTTAAAATAAAAATAAAAAACCACTGGTATATGTAATAAACTTGTCATGGTTGGCTGTGTGGCAGGCGAGCAAGCAGGAGTGGTGGACCCAAAATGCAGAACTCAGACACGGAAGTGAAACTTAAAGCGCAGCTTTATTGCTGGGAAAAACCTCGTACTAACTAAACTCACCAAAAGACAAACAAAAGTCTGAACAGAGAAACCGAGGACTGAAACCCTGGAAAAGAAACACTAAACTGGAGCAGAAGCCTAAACACTAGAAACAGAACACACAGCTAGTTGAGGGTACGACGCGACAGGGAACACGCGAAAACACAGGGCTTATATACACAACCTTTCACAATAAAACGGGAAACAAGAAACAGACACAGACTTGACACTGAACTGAACTTATACTAAACAAGAGACAACGATGGCACTGCTTCAGATTCAGACGATTTGTGGCGTAACCTCATGAACGTGCTTTGGAGACAGCAGTGTATGCTACTCGTCTTGTCTTTTTAGTCTTGCTCTGTGTCCGTTGGGGTGTCATATTCACTAATGCGTGTTTTCATTTACATTTTCTGATTTGATTTCATCTTTTACCTCCCTCACAATGTTCTGATGTACACAGCTACACTACAACATTTGCATGTGTGCAAATGTTTACATACTGACAGTGTTGCTTCAAAAAGTGATGTGCTTTTCTGTTAATGTCTAATACCTTTTTTTATATTGGAAAATAGACTGTAGTTAATATATAACCAAGGTGTTATACAGAAAATAAAGAAGTTATCTTCTTTGCAAGTATTTTTATGACTCTGTATTATTGCAACTACATTATTATCAATCCAGTACATTTTAGCCACTTACAATATCTTTATAGAACTGTGATCTTATACACTTTTCTGTGCCCCTCTTGACCAAATCTTTCTTGAAAAAGACATTTTTGATGTGAAACACATTTTTTACCTGGAGAAAATCACCTTTCTAAAAACAGATTGCAGCTTCAACCTTGTCAGGCGAATGTTCTTTTTCAGTCAAAATGACTTGATATCATTTATGAGAGATATGTCTGAGATATTGTTGAGATTATAGGTCAACAACTCATTTACAAAAGTTAAAATATGAGAAATCAAATTTTGGCAAAAATCTTTTTTTGGCAGTCAATCGTTTTGGTACGACACCGGCTGTTTGTCCTACACTGTTTCCATCAACCTTGTTGGCTCTAACGCTGTTCCAACCACATGATTGGTTTTGGGTGGCACTCATTGTCATTTGCCTTTTGTGTTGCCCATGAAATCAATGGATGGAATGTGTTCTACCAACTTTATATTGACCATGTCTGATATTCTATAGATGAAAATGTTATTTCACGATAATTATCTGTACTGTTTTATCACCAGTGGCTACTTATAGAGTGGGTTAAATGCTAATAACCAAGAGGATAGTCCTTCGGAGGCATTTAGATGTACCTGTCTACAAAACTAAACAAACAAACAAATAAATAATGATGAAATATTTTACCAAAGCACTATATTTTTAGTTAAACTGTACATGTACAAAGCAACTAAAGATGAGAAGGGGTGCTTTTGACTTTGTATGGGGATTAATGGTGGTAAACTCAGAACATAAAATCTCAAAATTAGTGCCTTCTCTATTTTAGTTTTTTATATTTGAAGTTGCATAGTTTAATAATGTGTTGTTTTTATTATTAAGTCCCCATTTCCCATTGCAGACAGGGGTAATAATTTACTTCCTGTGGATGCTGACTAGTCAAACAAGCTCTGAGAAAACAAAGCAAACTGTCATGGTTCCTTAAAACTGTCTAAACCCCTAATAGGAAACTTGCAATGCCTCTCTTTTCAGTAAGGAAAAGGGTACATTATATCTAAATGGCAAATTTAAGTAGTCAGTGCAGCAAGTATTGCTCCTGATCGATAAATGAAAGTTGTTCCAATCATTTAGGCTTTCCTTATAGTCACTTGTTAGCAGGATTTGGATTTCAAATAGATTAAAGATGTGGTGACATCCATTCTGTCGCACTAAGAAATTACCTGCAGAAAGCTTAAGGAAACCATAACAGAATCAATGAGGGTGGTGCTTTAATTTCATAGGCAAGGATGAACTGAGATAAATGTGATAAAATTAACCAAGTCTCAAGGGCAGCTTTTTCTTTCAGCTGAGTGACATTTGTGTTTCTGCATTATCTGAACTCTGCGTTACGTAACTCGAGTCTCTCACTTTCCCTTTGTATAGAATTAAAAGGGAACCTGTGCTCTTCTGTTTCACAGGTCAATGGCAATAAAAGCACTGTGCCCACCTGACAACCAACTGCTGCGCGAGGACCATGGCGTTCTACACATTCCTACTCACAAGGTACATTGCAAGTATCCGCACATGTTGGAGTGAGTAATCATTCCCTTCAAAACGTTGTAGTCATTTCTCAAATCACGACAGCAATTGTGCAGAGGCTGAATGCAGCGTGACCCAGACTGGCTTATGATTTTCCTGAAGCCGCTCTATGAAATGAGCTCGAGTCTGATAGGGTTGATGAATCCCTTCATTGTCTGTTGATATAGTTGGTCATGGTGTTTAGGGGGCCATTTTTGATATCATAATCAAGCCGCATCAGATCCATGAGTTCGTAGCATTATCTGCGGGCCTGTTCATTTAATGCCGCCATGGGCTTTTAATGAGAGGCACATTATAGAGGAAGACTAGAAGCAATGTGATTTTAATAGGCTCACTATGGTCCACTGGCAAGGGAAAACAGTCACTGCATTAGTTCTTTCAGAGCGCATAATTTAAGTAAGTGAGAGCAGCCAGGATGCTGTCTGCTTGTTGAAGTTCAGTCTTATAGCCGCCCTGTGTCGACGAGACGGCGTGTCGTTGTTTAATGTAGATAAGGTGCTTAGAATATGTTAACCTTTTCCTCATTTGTTTTGTGAGTGTACCCTTTTTGTTCCACCGTGAAATGAGAAGTCTTTGGTGCTACAGGGCAAATCGGAACTCGCATGGGGCTCACGAGGCAGAGACATGTGGCACCTGAACATTAGCCTTCAATCGAAATGAGAAAAGACGAGGGGAGAGGAGTGAGTGTGGGGGAAGAAAGAAGACAAGAGATTGAGGAGGGGTTTGGGTTGGGGCAGCAGTAGTCTGTTCAGGGTTTGGGTAACAGCTATTTCTTGTCTCCCTGGCTCATTCTATCTTTCTTTTCATTCTCCCTCTTTCCGTCTGTGGCCGTTAAAGCTCAGTACCTGAGGCACTGCAATTATTGGTACGGTAAAGATGAAAGGTCACAACTGTTAGCAGAAGAGAAGGAAGTGACAGAATGAGGAGTGAGGACATTCCAACTTTCTAAAGCTTCAAGTGGTGAGGCACAGAGAAAGAAAGGCTGTCAGAAGTCCTGCTTATTGACTATGCAAAGCAACGGTTCTTGACCTTTTTTTTCCTGTTTCTTTCCGAACCTATTAACCATTTAATGCAAAGTGTTTTAAGCAAACTTTTGACCTCTGTTAGAAACCACATTGTCAAAAGTAACAATATCCTTTTGTCAAATACTCCAAATGAGGCCCAAAGCAATCTCAGTGGCCTAAAACTGGTATATATAGTTTAGTAACAGACTATTCAGGAGAACAGTTGTATCAAGCCCAAATGGCCAGCCATGATAATATGACAAATTACTTCTCTGCCTTAAATGTATTTTTTTTTTTTTATCTCAAAGGTGAAAACAATAAAGGATCTGTTTTTTAAGCTTTGGGTATCAGATGTAAAATGTTAAAAGTTTTGAGACTCTACAAAAAGTATTTTAAGTGCAATCCCAGTGAGGCTACACAACAGGCACGGAGAAATAAACACTATTATGCAAGTGCAGTGGGCTGCAAAAACACAAAACCAGGGCCAGAGAAAACTTTCTTAACCTACGTACTGGGTAAGTTCATTTAATTTCAACAAAAAACAGGCCATGTTAGACTACAGCACCCTGCTCTTACAGTTTATCTGTGGGTCCTTTAGAAAACTTTTGGAGTAGATGGAAATTCTGCCTTTAGTCACTAACATGGGTAATGCACACTATCTGACACACCCGTGTTGGTGCTGTTCCTACATCATCATTGCATGTTGGTCAAGCGTCAACAAAACTGACCAATCGTGTTGCTTGGGCATTCGGTTAGCATTGGCCAAAAAAGTTAGCTAATGCTAAAAGAAAAACAATCACAGGCAATTATGCATTAATTAATGTTTGAAATGCTCACCATTTGTTCCAGAACAGGCATATAAACAAAGACCATTGTTTTCCTTTTCTTCTATATTTCAAAGCCACAATATCATAACAACATGACTGATCAGTTACAGTGTTGATGGACCAATTCAATTCAACTTTATTTATATAGCACCAAATCACAATAACAATCGCCTCGAGGCGCTTATTGTATCAGATATCAGATATACAAGGTAATACTATGATGCTGTTGGTATCTTGTCAGCTTACTCGTAACTGTTTATTAATCTTTGCGTCTTTTGTGTGTGTGATTATTGTGACTAATAAATAAATCAACATTATAATAATATTTCTAGATTATATAATTACTACATATGCATGAAATTGAAAATTTTCTTTGACTTTGGTGTTCATTAGCATTTTTCACTGAAATGTCTTGTGATGTCCCCTGTCTATCTGGCTTGAAATTTAACCGTAAATACTCAGCAAATTATTAGTCATTCAACAGAAAACACACACTTATTTATATTCTTTCACCTGCACCTTACCTACCCACTCTGAGAGCTATGCCGTCCCTAGAGACTCCTTAGAGTCTCTGTTGAGAGTTAGGACATGACAGAAGGACAAGTCAAGTGGTCGAGTGAATGCAGAAGTGGGAGGATAAAAAAAAGAGAAAAGAAAAAAAGATGGATTTGGGGTGTAGCTGTCCAGGCAATTGGTTTGTAAGTGGAAGATGAAAGACAGGAACTGCGGGCAAAAAGACCATGAGAGTATATGAGACAGCAAATGAGGAAATTGGAGGGAAAGTAAAATTAAGCAGAGATGTTGAGAAGGGAAGGAAAAGGCAAAAGGGAGCCTGGGAGATCTATTCACAAGGGGAAGAGTATTGTATTTCAAGCCCATATTTTTGTGCCATTCAAATGACTGCAGGTTTATCATGCCCCAGGCTCTTCTATATAAAGCTCAGACAGATGCTGGATTTTCCACATTATGGCTATAGCATCTGATTAATACAATTCCTGTCCATGTTTTTACTGTCATCAGCCAGCATCCAGGCGGACCTGCTTTCAGAGGTCGCTGGCCACCTGCCTCCTGTGCATTGCTATAGGCGTTATAAGGCAATGTCGAAAATGTACACACTGCCACCAAATAAAAAAATCACTAGGCATTGAGTCTGTCATTCAATACTGTATGACAGCATTTTAACACTGTAAACACTTTGCTGGTGTTAAATATATATAGTAATTCCCATGCAGTTTTTCACTACTGCAAACTACAACATTTGAATTAATACATCCAAATTTAAGGTTTGCACATAAACAAAGCATGTTGATGACTTTCATTAATTTGGAACTCAACCTCAACAGTGTGGTTAAGGTCGGTCACAAGTCTTGAGTGATTAATTGGTTAAGTATTCCAGTTTATTCCAAACATGTTTATAGGATTGAGTTCATGGCTTAATTCACTAGTAATGTTTTTCCATACTATACTTAAAAAGCATCATAAAGCCTTTCGCAAGATACTGCAAAGCCTTTTTCTCTACATTTTATTATGTGTTATGGCATAAGGTCTTTAATTGGTTCCATAGGTACTAAGAGCAAACCCTGATGAATGACCCTATATCAAAAATGTATGTGGACAGTAGTTCTTACTTCTCTGACAAAAATATGTAGACAAATATTTTTTATTTTAGTAATTTGGGATTTTATGT